>NC_058135.1:62915738-63002604 GCF_016433145.1 Gracilinanus agilis
CTGTCTGTCTAATTTATATCATTAAAATGTAAGTTATTTGAAGACTTGGATTCTCCTCCCTTTTCTTTTTCTATCTGTAGTACCTTAGCATTGTGCTCAGCACATTAATGCTTAATAAATGCTTATTGACTGAATGATCCATTGGAATTCACTCAATATTAGATAGATCCTTACCATATGACTATCTCGCCTTCTTTTCTAATCATATAACTGTCTAATGACATCCTTTTTGGTGCTTCTCCTATGTTCTTCTTCACTGATAATATGTTGTAACCTACTCACACCCATCATGTATTTTCCCATTACCCTTTGCATGACTGTTATGTGGAGATGCAAAGCATGGAATCCCTGCAAAGATACAGGGACTGCCTCACCCAGAATTCCAGGGGACTCCCCTGGAGAACTTTGGGTGAGGGGGCAGTTGAGAAAGGTTTGGGACAGTTACTTTGTGGAGGTTGAAGTGAACAGACACCCTGCTTACTACTCCACACTTGGGGGTTCACCTGAGGTGGCCATTGTAGCATAAGCCAGTGGTTTCTACTCATAGGGTTAGCCTGCTTGTTAATATTATTCTTCATTAGCATCAATATATAATTACCTAGTGATTTAGTGATTAGATATATAAATTATCTAACAAGTTCAGTTAGGTGCCTTGACCCATCCGGTGTGGGGGGAAGGGCAGCTTCAATTTTAATAGTTCAGGATCACCTTTCCTTATTCAAATACCTTCATTAACCTCTCTAGTTTTCCTTGTTATTACATAATATAAGCTATACCTTCAAATCTGTGCCCGGTAATTATTTGGGGGGAATACTCACAACTCAGTCTGGACATCTAGTTTGAATCCTGTCTGCTGCCAGTTTTAAGAAGATCATCTCTGTCCTCAACAGTTATATAGCTAGCTTTCCCTTACTCATCTAACTGACCTGTGAGGAATATAAATTAAAGAAAAGGAACATCATTGGGGTTTCAGCCATAACAGAAACTTACCAGAAGAATCTCATTCCTGCTTTCATTACCAACTGAAACCAGCAACTGCTTAGGAGGGGAGGGGTTTGAGAGCCAAGAGTTTTTAGCCCCCTTCTTTCCTCACTGAAGCCTGTCAATCTGTGGCTCTTGACTTGAAGCTCTAAAATTGGCCCTGACACATTATCTGCTTCTCTAAATTATCTGTTATTATCATCATAACAGTTTTGGCCAGCCAGCCTAGGATTTATACTATAGAACCTAGTGGAGAAGAGATATATGGCCAACATGATCAATAGAGCAATTGTTACCTTGGGGTGCTCTGGTATTTTAATGTATGGGATTTGGCAAACCTGTGCCACATTTTGGTTTGTCACTGTTCCCCAATTTTTTAAAACAATGATAGAGTTTTATGATACATATCTGTAGCTGACAATTACAGTTGGGGAGGCATTGGCTTATGTACCAACAGGCATAGCCATGACTGCCATTTGCTATGGGGCCCTAATGATTTTAAGGAAGATACTGGCTTTCACCTTTGGAAAGGCTGAAGTTACTGACCCGGTTATGGAACAGATGTTGGAATATATGAAGACACTAATTGAGATTAACAAACAAATTAGAGAGGGGAAGGAACTAGATGCCAGGACAATTATGCAGCTGGAAATCATAGAAAGCACGGTCACAACAAAGAAAGGGGGTGAAAAACAACAAGAGATTAAACAGGACGACCCAGAAAAGCAAGAAGTTGCAGGGGCAGAGGCAGCTCCTATAACAATACTTCCCATTACAGACAGGGCAATAGTACAACCGGATGCTGGGATCATACTCGTTAAGGGCTATAAACCATTTATTGGAGGGGATCTAGAGATTTTAAAAAGGAGGTTCCCCCAGTTCTTTGTAAATCCACATAAGGCAATAAAAGAATTCAAACTGGCAGTCAGGCTGTATAATCCGAATTTTGAAGATGTGGAACTCCTTTTGACAGAACTATTTACCCCAAGTGAAAAAGCTAAATTTATTACAGAGACAAGGACCAATCCCAATCTAGCATCATGGCCTGAGCAACATCAAGATCTAGAGCTGTCATCTCATGCAACATGACATATCTTAGGAGATGCAGGGAGGACTTGGCAGAGGCAATGAGACTTCATGCCAAAAGATCAAATGCATGGGGCTCATTTGAAAAGTTGAAGCAGGGGGAGGAGGAACATCCAGCTTATACTTAGACAGACTGCTGGAAGCTGGAGAGACTATCCTAGGGTTTAGGGACATGACTGCTGAGGACAACATTCAGCATATCAGGAGGCAATTTGTGAAAGGTAGTCAAAATTACATCCAAACATATTTTAAACTGCATTGCCCACAATGGGAGACCATGCCCATTGAGGAATTGAGAAAGACAGCAGCTTATGTCCATGACTCAAAGGATAGTGACTCTAAACCATCTAGGACCTCTGAAAAAGATTGATCGATTGCTGAGCTTAAAAAGCAATTGAGGGAAGCTCAGAAGGCCAGGGAGGTGGAAGAAATCAAAAATATGGCTTTGATGTCCACCAATCAGAGGAGCAAAAGCAGGCCTAGACAATCTAGTGGCAGTGCTAACAACAAAATTAAGAGATGTTTCCTATGTTCAAAAATTGGTCATGTGGTACGGGATTGTAGATATAAGTTCCAGATTAATTTTGGTAACAGGAATAATAACAATAACAACAGGAGGAATACATACTATAATTCCAGATACAATAGTAACACCAATAATAATAACAGGGACAACAATAGTAGATATAGTGATAAGGTAAAGGCTAGATGTTGTGACCATGACTGTGCCAAGTTTAGTAAGTCCCCAAGCTTGTCAAAAATGGAAAAATACCTGTCCCAAGGTGCTAGACCTCGTACATTATGAACCGAGGAAGCAGCCTTAGAGAAAGCAGTTGTTGCAAGAAAAGAGAAAGGCAATGATAATGATGTAGCAAAGGAATGTGAGAAGAACAAAATGGGTGCAGAAGATATTATGAATTATGGGTTGGAGGAGGTAACACAAAGTTACAAAGATATGACTGAGGAGCAGTTGCAAATGGAGGAGGATATAATAGAAATTAAGGAGAGAATTTATGGGAAAGGAAACAGTGATATGGGGTACACTGACAGAAAACCAGGCATATCTGCACAAGTTCATGATAAAAGCTTGAAGAAGGTAGCATTCCTTGATTCTCACTATGGGGGGACAGAACCATTCTGTAGTAAGACTGTGGATCATTTACATGTACAGCAAGGGCAATGAATATAGATAAGTGTTCTAATGGGGATCTCTTGGAAATAGATAGTGTCAACAAGGGAGATGGGCTCCTGCAGACCATTGAGAAGAAAAGTGCTGAATTCTCAGACACAGGCACAACCTCTTCTCTATCACCAACTAGGGAAGCTGGAAGGGAAAGTGAAAAGTCTAGTAGCTACAATACTAGAGGAATTTTAAAGCTAGATCCTGGAGCTAGGGAATTTGTACCAAGCCTACTTCAGGGTCAAGTGCATGATGATGTAGCACACTTTCAAGCCTGTGATACTCCAAAGAGAGCTGCCTTTGGAGTAGATTCTGAGTTAATGCATTTAAAGGAATTCAGTTTTAGAAATGTCAGTAGCCAAGAGAAGAACAAAATGACATCATTAGGGACAAAGGAAGAATCTACAACACTGACTTTGTATCCTATGCAAAATACATCTAGAGTTGAGTTTCTTGTTACTGACATGGAGTCTAGGGAACAAATACAAGAAGAAAGCATAGACTCACAGGATTGGGATGTAGTCATGAACCAAAAACACATTCCCAATTCTGGAGAATTTCCTTTAATGCAGAGAAATACCTCTCCTGTATCTAACTTTGCTAAAGTCAAGCAAAGCATGTTCAGTGAAGAGAAGGACACTCTACTTTACTCATGGTCTGGGAAAACTGAGATACACTTTGACACTGATAGGCCCATGAACAGTCCAGGGATGCCAATTCAGGCATTGGCAGTCCATCAAGCCATTTTTGAAGGAGACTTACCATCATTACACTCACAGAATCCTGAGCCAGCACAGACAGAAGTCCTAGAACAAGATCAATGGGATTTGGGGGACATAGAGATAGAAACACCTTTGGTACCTGTTGATCAGACAGCTAAAGACAGGGAACCTTTGGTTATGGTGACTATAGGAGATCAAATCTATCCTGCTCTTATTGATACTGGAGCAACCTGGTCTGTGTTGACATCAGCACCAGAAAATTGTGCACTAATGGGGTCTGTGAGAGTAAAAGGAGCCACTGGGCAAATGGAGTTGGTGCCCAAGCTAAGATCTAAGATGGTGAAAATAGACCCAATGACTTTAGATCATTCTTTTTTGTTGATACCCGGTTGTCCATCCAATCTCCTGGGGAAGGATGTTCTTTGTAAATTAGGTGCCACTATCCAGTGTGATAGGTCAGGATAGATATTCCTACACTTACCCAAATAGTCACTCAAGCACCATCCCTTGCTATTCCTAGGGCAAGTGGAGGGTGATGAGGAGGAACAACACATAGGGGATATCTTTGAAATACCGGAAGATATCCCAGAGGCAGTTTGGGCTAAACATTCAACCAATGTGGGAATTTTAAAATCTGCCACCCCAGGTAAGATCGAGGTGAAAGAGGGTACTCCACCTAGATAATCCCTCAGTATAAGTTGAACAAAGAGGCCACGGAGGGTATCAGGCCCATTATCCAAAGTCTCCTGGAACAAGGCATTTTGGTCTACACTATATCCGAGTACAACACACCTTTAAGAAGCCAAAGAAAGATCCAAATGGCAAGACACAATTATAGGGGGCCATGCCTCTATATGATTTTTTGGGGTCCTGAGCGGCGTGGTGGCATAGGATGGTTAAAGCAGGAGAAAGAAAATGAGAACAAATAGACTAGTGGTTAGCCCATGCTGTTCCAAAGTCTGTGGGTTTGGGAGTTTATTATATACTGGTTTCAAACAAAGAACACAGCTATGAAGGGGTAACAGATCATACATAACCCATTAAAGTCTAAAGAGTAAAGGCATAAGTACCAAGACAATAGCCAAATTCCAACCATCAATTAGTAGGGATAATTCTGGGAGAGGAAATATTTTTATGGAGATGCTCACTTATTGAGTTCTATCTTCCAGGATTATAGGCACCTGGACAAATAAAGTCAAGACTAAAAGCGCCATACTTATCTAAGTATGCAGACTTATCTTAAGTAATGTTTGTCAGGGTCCAGGCTTCTTAATTATCAAGGAGAGGAATCATTAACTCAGTAGATGCTGGTCTGCCGCTTCAAAGTTTTCCAATAGGAGTTCTAAGAAAGGTGGGGATCAAAACTGAGTCAAAAGAGGAGCCTCAGATTTTTATCTTAGATGGCCCATTCTGTCTGCATTCCTGACATGCAGTGCAGAAAAATCATACACACAGTTTTACTTGCCGATGATTTTGTAATGGGATCCAGATAAAATATCTGTTACAGACTCTGTTTCTCTAAATGACTCCTAATAGCCTTTTCGGAGGGATCAAGTTGATTTTGGATTAACCTACCTGCTGGTACCAGAGCCTTTTGGGGCTCAGGTGACCAGGACCAAACACAAAGACTGCCTCAGCCTGGATTGGTCACATAGGGAATCCAGATAACAGGCCCTAAATTTGATCCTATTTCTCCAAAGGCTTTAATACATAGAACGGCTTCCCACACACAATGGCGTTTTGTACAGGATCTTAGAGCAGTGAATAATTTTGTTAAGAAGGGACATGCAGTGGTACCGAGCCCAACAAATATCATCGCCAAGATTCCAAGTAATGCGGCCTGGTTCACGGTTGTTGACCTGTGCTGTGCATATTTTACTGTACCTCTGCATGAGTCCAGTCAGAAGATTTTTGCATTTTCCTGGGAGGGAAAACAACTCTGCTGGACACGAATTCCACAAGGTTTTGCAGAAAGTGTGAATATCTTTTGTCAAATCCTGCAAAGAGATCTTGAAACCATCATATTCACTGAGAGCAAGCTAGTACATTATGTGGATGACCTTTTGCTAATGTCACCAAGTGCTCGAATCTGTCAAAGGGACTGCGAATATCCGTTGCAAGAGCTATGCAAAAGGGGACACAAAATTTCCAAAAATAAGATTCAGTGGGTGTTACCATGCGTAGAATACCTCGGCTTCGTGTTGGAAAAGGGTATAAGAAGGATTTCCCAAAAGAGAGTTGCACATATACAGAAGCTGTGCATGCCTAAGACCAAGAAGCAGCTCCGTGCAATATTAGGTATCACGGGTTACTGTAGGCAGTGGACACCTGGTTATAGTCTGATCTCAAAACCTCTAACAGACTTAACTAGGAACACTGTCTCAGAATCTTTAAAACTGACACGGGAGCACAAGCATGCTATAGAAAAACTGAAAACAGCGGTGTTGTCCAGTCCTGCACTTGGAATCCCTGACCATGCAAAACCGTTTCACCTGTTTGTGCATGAGGACAAGGGAATAGCCAGTGCAATGTTGATGCAAACTCTTGGGGATCAGTTCAGACCAACAGCCTATTATAGCTCCCAGTTAGATGTTGTGGCAAGGGGGATGCCACCATGTATGAGAGCAATTGCACCTGCAGCCCTAATGGTTAAGAAATCTTCTGATCTGATTTTGGGATGTAGGATTATGCTGTACTCTCCTCATTAAATAGATACCATCTTGAAAAACAGCAACCTGCAAGCGTTTACTTCCTAGCGCTTATCCCAGTATCAAATTGTGTTGCTGGGCAATGAGAACCTAACTTTCCATCGTTGTAAGGAGATCAACCCAGCTACACTAATGCCAGATTTACCATTAGAAGGAGAACCAATCCATAGCTGTGCAGATACCTTGGACTTGGTTCAGAAGATGAGAGATGACCTGACCGATATTCCTTTGGTCTCTCCCGATCTCACTTTGTTTACCGATGGTTCTGCATTTGTGGTAGATGGAGAACGGTATACAGGCGTGGCTGTAGTAACTCAAGATGAGACTTTATGGTATGCAGCTCTAACTAAGTCCATGAGTGCTCAAGGGGCTGAAATCCTGAGTCTCACCAGAGCTTTAGAAATTGGCCAGGGTCAAAGGTTGAACGTTTGGACCGATAGTAAATATGCATTTAATGTAGTACATTATACAGGCCAAATTTGGAAATATAGAGGATATATAACAGCTGGTGGGAAGGAGATAGCCTATGGGAGTCTTATAAACCAACTCCTGAAAGCTGTCCAGTTACCTAAGGAAGTGGCAGTAATGCATTGCAGGTCACATCAAAAGGGTGTGGATGAGGTCTCATCAGGAAACAGGGCATTTGTAACCGCCAAATTTGGTGCCCGTTTCGGCCCTGTCCATGTGCTGAACTTCTCCTTGGTGGAAGAAGCAGATCTAAAACAGGCATACTCCCCGAGGGAAGTGAAGCACTGGGTAGAAAATCTAGGGGCCAAATTAGTGAGAGGTGTATGGTTTTCTAGTGAGGACAAACCCATTCTTCCAAGATCTTTATATAATACCCTATGTAATGCATTGCATGCCAAATGCCATTATGGGACCCAATCCTTGGTGGATGGTATTCGAAGACACTGGACAGCTCCTGGTATATCCACTTGTGCAATTAGAACATGCCAAAAATGCAAGGTTTGCTTGTAATATAATCAGGGCGTGACCAGAATTAAGGGACTAGGAGGCAGACAATTGGCATATACCCCATTTGAGTGCTTGCAGATTGATTATATATCAATGTCCAATTGTCAGGGATACAAATATGCCCTAGTCATCATTGGCAGGTTGACTCGATGGCCAGAAGTGTTCCCTGCAAAGAAAAACAATGCAGCCTTTGTGGTGAAGACACTTCTGAGAGAGATAGTTCCAAGATTCTCTGTACCAGCTAGAATAGATTCAGACCATGGATCACACTTTTCCCAGAACATCTTGCATGAGATTTATAAGACCTTGGGGATAAAGAGAAGTTTACATTCAGTCTATCACCCCTCTTCCTCAGGGCAAATTGAAATTTGTAATAAGAAAATTAAAACTCTCATTGGGAAAGTGTGTTCTGAAAGCCATCTGAAATGGGTACAAGCACTCCCCATTGTTCTTTTTTATTTAAGAAGTCAACCCTGTAGTGACACATGATTGTCACCGTATGAACTCCTGTATGGGCACATTCCATGGCATAGTTCATCCCAGAAGTCAGCTCTCTTATCACACATTGGAGCTGAGTGTCAGCTATATAGATATATAAAAGCTTTGAAAAAGAGACTGGATGAATTGCACAAACTTGGTTTGTTAACCCAGAGAGTTCCTTTAGACTTTAGCTTACATCAGCTTAAACCGGGAGACATGGTCTATATATGGAACTTTACAAGAAAATCTGTTCTAGACCCTAAATGGGTTGGGCCTTTCCAGGTGCTATTGACTAGCCCAACTTGTGTGAAAGTTGAGAATAGAGACCCCTGGTTCCACATCACGCATGTGAAGCCTGTTAAAGAACATGTTATACATGAAGAACATCATGAAAAACCTCCTGACATAGAGCAAAATGAAATGAATACACTGCCAGATCCACAGCAAACAGATGGTTATGATGAAAATGAATAAACTGCTTGAAATTCTAAAAAGGAAAAAACAAGAAAAAAAACTGCAAAATTTTTTTTTACAACACAAAGTTAACACAATTATATCACAACAACTAATGTTCCTGATTAAGAAGGTGACAAGTCAACCATCAGACAAGACGATAGACGGCAGACAAGTATGCGTGCAGTACAGAGGAAGAAACGAAGAACACAGAAGCTAGAAGCTGTAGAACTTCACAGCAGAGGCGGCACCAAGGAATGGACAATCACAATGAGAGTCTCTTCTGTATATATGTATGATATGTATATATGTATTATATATAAGGGAAGGGTATCCTAGGATGTCTAACATATCAAAAGATCCATTGTTTGTTTTTTGATTTGGTAAACATCAAGGGAACTTCCATCTGTAAATAGGCATTGTGGATAGCCTGAATTATAATTACTAACCCATAGAATAGAATTACTAACATCTTAGGGAAAGATAGCTTTAGGGATCTTTGAAATACAGAGTTAGTCAGGAAAAGTCACTATAGTCTATAAGAATATGTATATAGTGTACATATATTAATGACTAACCAAATGAGATTAATATACTAACAATATAGAATTTAGGATTATTAATACCACCAACTTAGTTTAAGTAAGGTACTAATGTGGAAACTTAGTTCTATGACATTTTGCTTATAGAGTTTTACCATGTTTCTTTTGTTATAAATTAGGAGCAAGTTTTAGAAGATCTGTAGGTTCTTTCATTTTTGCTTTGGATGTGTTTCAAAGATGTTTGCTTTGCATGCTTTAGGGATAGTGCTCGCAACTTATAATTGTTGCAGTTTTGAATTTCTGTTTGTGATATTTTGTTGCATGTGTTATGATGCTTGTATTTTATCAGAAAACCTGTTTTTTCCCCTTGTTCATACTTTCCTTTTTCCCTCCTTAGATAGGGGTAGATTGTATAGAAAGCAATAGCATAGCAAGACTGGTAAGGGGTTAGGAATAAGACATTTAGGTTTAGTGTAGACGGGGTAATCTATGCTACAATATCTTAAACCTGCAGAATTTCCAGTGGAAATTCCTACTAGAAGAGGGGGAATTTACTGTTGTGTGGAGATGCAAAGCATGGAATCCCTGCAAAGATACAGGGACTGCCTCACCCAGAATTCCAGGGGACACCCCTGGAGAACTTTGGGTGAGGGGCAGTTGAGAAGGGTTTGAGACAGTTACTTTGTGGAGGTTGAAGTGAGCAGACACCCTGCTTACTACTCCACACTTTGGGGTTCACTTGAGAAGCCATAGTGGCATAGCCAGTGTGGTTATTATTTAAGGATTAGCCTGTTTATTAGTAGGGTTAGTTTATATCAACTTCATTATAACAAATATTTAGTAGATATTCATCAATAGCAAGAGAGCCAGTTTTAGTTAAGTGTCTCATCCCCTCCTGTGAGGAGGGGGGAAGGGCAGCTTCAATCTAACGGTTCAGGGTCACCTTTAATTATCCTAATACCACTCCTGTGGGGTGGCATGACTGTCCAGGTCACCCAGTTTCAGGGTGATACCCCCTGAAAGTCTCCCAGTGTATATTTGGCCACAGGGGAGAGCTGGAAGAGAGACTCACCACATAGACTTTCTCTATCTCTCCTCTATCATAACATTGTTTACTGGCTCCTTTATAATTACAATACAGAGCCAACATAAAACCTGTAATAATTTAATAATGTAAAGAATTATAACCTATAGTATGATTAAAAAAGAATAAAGAAGAAATCCAAATTAAAAGTATCAAAATATTACTAGAAACTATTTTTGTCCAAGTTTACGCTAATAAAAAAAAACAGTTTAAATGAAATAAATAAATATTTACAAAAATATAATATATCCAGATGAACAGAACAAGAAATAGATGAAATTTTAACAATCTACTTTCTGAGGACGAAATTCAATAAACCATAAATAAACTTCCAAAGAAAATAAACTCCAGACCAGAGATTCACAAGTGAATTCTCTCAAACATTCAAAGAACAATTAATTTCAGTACTACACAAATTGCTTGTAAAAAGAGTAAAAAAGAGATCTTACAAAATTTCTTCCATGACATAGATATAGCCTTGATTTTGAATCCAGAGATAGTCAAAAAAGAAAAGAAAATTATAAACCAATAATTCTTTTTTTTGTAGTCTATTTTTAATTTAAATATTTTTCCACAGTTACATGATTCATGTTCTTTTCCTTCCCCCCTTCCTGAGCTGACAAGCATTTCCACCAGGATATACATGTATTATCATATAGACCAATATTTCAAATGAACATTGGTACAAAAATTTGAAATAGTATATTAGCAAAGAAACTACAACATAGCAGCTGGGTGGCTCAGTGGATTGAGAGCCAGGCCTAGAGACTGGAGGTCCTAGGTTCAAGTCTGGCCTCGGACATTTCCAGCTGTGTGACCTTGGGCAAGTCACTTGACCCCTATTGCCCACCCTTACCACTCCTGGGCTAAGGACGGTCCCCAGCCTGGATGAAAAAGGAGGAGGGTTGGGCGTGGGGCTAGCAACCCCACCCTGTAAAAAACTACATCTGCTAAAGAAACTGCAACCTAAAGTAGGGGCAGCTGGGCTAGCTCAGTGGATTGAGAGCCAGGCCTAGAGACGAAAGGTCCTAGGTTCAAATCCGGGGTCAGACACTTCCCAGCTGGGTGACCCTGAGCGACCCATTGCCTACTGGTTGTGGCCCTATGCTCCTAGAATGGAGTCCCAGGAAAAAAAAAAATTTACTATGACCAGATTGGATTTATACAAGGAATTCAATGTTAGTTTAACATTAGGAATACTATAAACTTTTTTAATTAGTCAAATTAATAATAACAAAAAACCATATGATTATATCAAAAGATGCACACAAAAGCTCTTGACAAAAACTAATTTCTGTTAAAACATTAGAAAACAAAGGACTAAGTGGGTCTTTCCATAAATATATATATTAAAAACGAAGTGTAGGGCCACTAGGTATCTCAGTGGACAGAGAACCAGGCCTAGAGATAGGAGGACCCAAGTTTAAATTTTACCTCAGACACTTTTCAGCTATGTGACCCTGGGCAAGTCATTTAACCTTAATTGTTTAGCCCTTACCACTCTTCTGCCTTGGAACCAAAACACAGTATTGATTCTAAGATGGAAGGTAAGGGTTTAAAAAAAAAAATGAAAACAAGGGCTACCATTTTATGTAACAGATAAGTTAGAATTCTTTTCAATAAAATCTTGGGTGAAAACAAGAGAATGTCCATCATCACCACTTCTATTTGAATATTTGCATTAAAATGTTAACTATAGCAATAAGAAAAGAAGAAATATTAAGGAAACAAACAGATTAAGAAAAAACAAAATTACTACTTTTTGCAGATAATATTATGCATTTAAAGTTCTCTAAAAGAGTCAATGAAAAAATTAATTGAAACAATAATTTTAAGCAAATATTCAGGGTATAAAATATATCCATACAAATCATTAGTGTGTCTATATAATGCCAATAAAGCCCAGCACAAAGAGTTGGAAAGAATAATACCAATTAAAACAACTACAGAATATATAAAATACTTGGGACTCTTATCTACCAAGATACCCACAAAAACTGTATAAATGAAACTATAATCCACTTTTTTATGGAAATACAGACTTAAATAAAAGGAAAGACATTAATGAGTCTTGCTTGGGTAGGATGAATTAATATAATAAGATAACAAAACTACCTAAATTAATTTGTTAATGTCATACTAATAAGTTACCAAAGGACTAATTTATGAAACTAAAAAATAATGATGAAGTTTATAAGGAGGCAAAATAAATAAAGAATCTCAAAGGAAATAATAAAATGAAATGGGAATATAGAGGGTCTAGCAAGGCTAGATCTCAAATTATTACAAAGTGAAATCATCAAAACAACCTGAAACTGGATAGGAAATAGAATGGTTTATCAATGGAATAGATTAGGCATCTGATATATAGACTAAATGGCAACAGTAACCTAGTGTTTGATAAACCCATTGCAATTTGGGGCAAGAATTCACCATTTGACCCGCTAGGAAAACTGAAAAGCAGTTTGGCAGAGGCTAGGCAAAGCCCAACTTCTCACAACATATACCAAGAGAAATTAAAAATGAGTACATATTTTAGACATAAAGAATGATATCATAAGCAAATGAGAACATTTAAAAAATTATCTGTCAGACCTATGGATAGGAGAACAACTCTTGAGCACACAAGAGATCTTTTGGACTTTGCATGTGTTTGCTTTGCTTTCACTGTCCCATTCTGTGTCTGTACCTTGCTCTTTATTTCCATAAAAATTCTTTAGTTAGGTGTTTTTCTGGTTGTCTACTCATTTTTCCTACCTTTTTATAAGTAGGCTCTCTTCTCTGGGAGGTTAGGGCACCCTCTTAAATTTTAGTTCTTCCTTGATGCTACCATTAGCTTTATTTCTGGGTATCTCAAGAAACTCTTTTCTTCATTGGATTTTTCTGCCTCTTTTTCCAGTTGACTATTTTTGTTTTTTTAAGCTCTTATTTTCTTTTTGCAGGACTTTCATTTCTTTTTCCCCATTTTTCTTTGACCTGTCTTATTTGATTTTTGAATTCTTTTTTGAGTTCTTCCAGAGCCTGAGACCAATTCCCAGGTTTCTTTGAAGTTTTGTGTGTGGTTACTTGGATCTTACCATCCCCTATTGACTCTGTGCCTTCTTCTTTGTTGCCATAGAAATTTTCTATGGTTAGGTGCTTCTCTTGCTGTTTGTTCATTTTCTCTGCCTTTTTTTTCTGCCCATGGACTAGGGGTTCTGAAAACTGCTGATTCTGTCTCCTCTGCAAAAATCTTGTAGAACGCAGCACTCTAAGCTATTTTGTCCTGGGGATAAGGGCTACAGGACATTGCAGGCTTGAAAGAGCCAAGTACTATGGACTTCTAGGCCTCACTGTGGGGCAAGTTCCAGGGCCTTAACAGGGTGGGTCTGGGGTGTGGGATGCTTTGTTGGTGTAGGCAGGGTACTGAAATCCCAAAGTTGATTTATACCCAAGCTCATAGCCTAGTGCAGTAGCTGGGGGTTGGTCAGCCAGCACTCCTCTGTGTGCAGTTTTGCTTCTGGTTTCCCCTTATCCTGTGAAAATCAACTCTGTCTGCGTACATTTGAAATTGTGTTCAATAAGAGTCCCATCATTCCATCTTGCTGCTTGTTTTTGACTCCTTTCATTTTGAGGTACTTTTTTTTTCAGATTTAAATATTTTATTTTTTTAGAAAAATTTTCCATGGTTACATGATTCCTGTTTTTACTTTCCCCTTCACCCTCCCTTCAACCCCTCCCCCTATATCCAACACTCATTTTCACTGGTTTTAACCTATGTGATCAGTCAAGACTTATTTCCATATTATTGATAGTTGCATTGGTGTGGTTCTTTTAGGTCTATATCCCCAAACATGTCCTCATCAACCCATGTGTTCAAGCAGTTGTTTTTCTTCTGTGTTTCCACTCCTGCAGTTCTTCCTCTGAATGTGGGTAGCGTTCCTTTCCCTAAATCCCTCAGAACTGTCCTGGGTCATTGCATTGCTGCTAGTGCAGACGTCCATTACATTCTATTTTACCACAGTGTATCAGTCTCTGTGTACAACGTTCTTCTGGCTCTGTTCCTTTCACTCTGCATCATTTCCTGGAGGTCTTTCCATTGAGGCACTTTTTAAAGATTGGCTTGAAAGGATTGTCAGAGCAGTTTCATTTTTTGCTGTTACTGAGCTACCATCTTGGCTCCACCTCCTAATTGGCTGAAGGAAATACAGCTGTTTAGCATGGAAAAGGCTTGAGGTACACAAGAGGTGTCTTAAGGTATTTGAAAGGAAGAAATTAGACTTATTCTATTTGGCTCAACCTAAGAACAGTAGGTGAAGTAGAAAAGAGTTATAAATAATAAGAACTGTTCAAAAGTAAAAGAGGTTACCTACTAGATGGTGGGTCCCTCCTCCAAGGAGAAGGCTCTTTAAAAAGAAATTTAGCAAAAATATTCATAGCTGTTCTCTTTGTGGTGGCAAAAAATTGGAAAATGAGTGAGTGTCCCTTGATTGGGGAATGGCTGAACAAATTGTGGTATCTGATGGTGATGGAATATCATTGTGCTGTGAACTAGGAGAACCTCAATGAACTGATGCAGAGTAAAATGAATGGAACCAGAAGAACATTATACACAGAAAGTAAAACATTGTAGAAAAATCCAATGTAATGGACTTTGCTACTAGTAGCAATGCAACAAGTCAGGACACTCCTGAAGCACTTATGTAAAAGAATGCTATCCACATTGAGAGAAAGAACTATGAGAGTAGAAATGCAAAAGCAAAACATATGACATCACTTATCACATGTATATCTGGGTATGTGATTTGGACTTTTAAAAAATTGCTCTATAGCAAAAATGGATAATATGGAAATAAGCATCAAGTGACAACATTTGTCCAACCCAGTGGAATTGCTTGTTATCTCTGGGAGGTGAGAGGGAAAGAAAATGAATCATGGAAACATGGAAAAATATTTAAAAGTAAATAAGAAAATTAAAAAGAAAAAATAAAAAGAAATGTAATTGAGCCTGAATATAGTAATTATCTACATATGTGACCCTGGATAAAGCATGTAACCTCTATGAGCCTCATTTTCCTTATTTGTAAAATGGAGAGATTTGATTAGATGATCTTCTAGTTCTACCTAATATTTTGTGAGTTTTGGAGATAATCCTTTTTGTGAGGAAAAGACTTTGTAAACCTTAAAGTTCTATCAAAATATGTTATAATTATTACTCTGATACTTTAAAGATCCATGAGTTTGGTGGTATGGCCATACTGCTGCTGGTCATACATAAACAAACATTCATGGAATGTCTACTCTGTGCAGACAGAAATGATTTGTTAGTTACCATTTGATTTCCTTCCCAAGTGGAGAGATATGGTAGTCAGGACAATGCCAGAAATAAAAACTAAGAAGAATTCAGAAAGGCATAGGAGGATATATATGAACTGATGCAGATGATTTATAAAACCTTTTGGAATAAAAAGTATCACATCCTGCAAAAAAATTAGAAAAGAATAGATGAAGCTACCTGACACAACTATGGATGGGAATGGATGAGAAGTGGGGGCAGGGGCAGAAAATTCATAACCACACAAGGTAGAGATAGTCATAAAAAGAATCTAGACAGTCATGAAAACACAATTTGTAAAAGAAAATCAGTGCTTTTAATACAAGAAAATAAAACCATGAATAGGGAAATATTTTTGTGAAATATAACATGAAAATGTGACATGTAAGACATTTATGGAATTGGCACAAATATCTAAGAATAGGAGCCACTTCCTAGTAAACAATCAGAAAACATGGACAATTTTCTAAAAACATCTATATTATCAATGACCTCATTAAAACATTGAACAAATTACCAAGAATAAGAGCAATGCATATTCAGACAACACCAAGGTTTCACCTCACATCAAAATAAGAAAAGATGACAAAGAAAACCCCACAAAGTAATCAATGTCAAAGGGAATACAGGAAAACAGAAATATTAATTTCCTGTTAGTGAAGCTATGATTGGTTGGTACAATCATTGGAGGCAAACATTGGAATAATATGAGAAAAGTGATTAAACTCTCCACCACTGTCCTGGAAGTTAGGAGAATGGAACTTTGGCCCAGCAAGTCCCAGTCTCAAGACTTGACAGTTTGAGCTGGGACTATAAATACCCCTGCAGAACCAACCTGGGGGTTCTGATTTCCTTGACCTCACCCAGACACCCAACTACCCCTGGATTTCCTTTGGGGCCCCGGGTTGGGGGGAGGAGGATTGTGGGCAGGAAATTAGATTAGGTCAGCCTAGCAACAGGGACACCCCTAAACCAAATCATCAACCTCATCTGTCTAGCTGGTGGACCACTTAACATCAGGGCAGTGAAATTATCCCTGGCTGAGGGGCTGGTTCCCTCAGCCTGTTCTTACCTTCAAAGCCCTTTGCCAACACAGGCCAGTCACCCTTAGCAACAGCTTCTCCAGACCCTGACCCTCTTTCTTCAGTTTCCCTCCTGTGTTTAAATGAACCCTTAGCCTGATACTGTGAGCTTCTATAGGTATTTATAACATCATCCAGGGCTAAGGGGCTGTGGAGAGGGAACATAACAACCACCTGACTTCAGAGGGAGTATTGGCCAGGCATCCATTTTATTCAGGAAGTGTGGCAGCTTCCTGTTGGTTACTGCTTTCACTCCAGATTGGAGGGGCTCCTCATTCTCTACCTTCAAGGAACCTACAGACAGCAGGGAGACTGACTGGGCATCCCTGCTCAGGCATACACATCCCTGGCTGTCTCAAATCATCAATTACATTAGATGTAGGCTCCCTGGTCTAGGTGACTCACTGGAACCACCAGCTCCCCCAATATCAGCCTGTTTACCCTCTTATTACATCAGAAATTGCTGGGATGTTCATACAAAGATATCAATAAAGCAAAACAACCTTCTAGAGGAAAGTTATGAAAAATTCCCCCATCTTAATGCTCCATAAAAATAAATATATTGTAGAAGAAAAACAACTTTACCAGAAAAAGTTTGGAAAGAGGTTCAATTAGGTCAGGTAATCCTGGGACTATTTAAGGATGAAACTGGAAGGACAAAAAGGAGAAAAATTGAGAAGATCTGTCCATTTTTCTATAACAAACTACAGTATTTTCTCCATCAGTGAGAGTGGGACACCTCATTTTGATTCTAGTTTCCAATAGGCTCCATGATAAAGTAGAAAATGCCAAACATAAAATAAAGATGGAAAGAACTAAATAGTCCAAGTACATGCAGAACTGTGCTGAAGGGATGGAGGACAAGGTATATAAGGACCTATATATGAGCTATGGAGGGTTGTCTGTGGGGAGCAGGAAGAGAGTTGTTTGACTGGACTATAAAGTGAAGTGCACAAATGGAGCCAAATGGTGAA
Source organism: Gracilinanus agilis (assembly GCF_016433145.1). Classification (NCBI taxonomy): domain Eukaryota; kingdom Metazoa; phylum Chordata; class Mammalia; order Didelphimorphia; family Didelphidae; genus Gracilinanus; species Gracilinanus agilis. The sequence goes on from NC_058135.1 coordinate 62,933,320, forward strand.
GGGTTAATGACAAACAAGGAGGAGGGGGGAGGCCTGATTGAGGAAGGGTGGCTCAGTAGATAGAGGGCTGATTCTGGAATTAGGAAGATGAGTTCTGATCTATTCTCAAAACCCTGAAGGGCTATGTTACCCCGAGTAAGTCCCTTAACCTCTCTCTGTTTAAATTTTCTTAGTTGTGGAATAGTGATAATTATCTGGTAATGAATCACAATTGGATCGGGGTAATTATGGTTAAGACAAAAAAAATATTAAGGTTTTTATGTCTGTAGTGACAACTTGTAGTAGAAATGAGTTGGCAATGCTATGTACGGACATTGAATGAGTTGGGCAGTGACAGAAAAAATATATACACAATATATATTGAGATATATTTTATATAAGGTGCTAGTTATATATATATATATATATGTTAGTCATTTATATATTTTAGCAACTAACTACTGCCTCATGATTTTGTAAGAATTTGAAGCAAGGGGGGCAGCTGGGTAGCTCAGTGGATTGAGAGTCAGGCCTAGAGACTGGAGGTCCTAGGTTCAAATCCAGCCTCAGACACTTCCCAGCTGTGTGACCCTGGGCAAGTCACTTGATCCCCACTGCCCACCCTTACCACTCTTCCACCAAGAAGCCAATACACAGAAGTTAAGGGTTAAAAAAAAAAAGAATTTGAAGCAAGCCTGCATTCTGGAATTCACAGATGGAACACTGAAGGACCCAGGGAGAATGACAGTTAGCCTCAGGGCTAAGACTTGTGGGAAGTGTAATAGGTACAGGCTTTAAAAGTTTAAAAGTAGGCTTGTTTAAGCATGTTAGGGAAAGCCTTTGCTGGAAGTCATGGACATTCTGAATAGAATGCAGGGGTAAGGAGGAGAGAGCTGAGCAACAGACTTTTTTGGGCTGTGCTGTGAGGGGTTTAGAGCAGGAGTGCAATCTGCAGTCCCTTTTGACCTGGGATCTTGGAGACTGGTGAAGTTTGAAAAGGCAGAAGACATCAATCCTGCAAGTCAACATCTCTCCCTACCTGGTTACTTTGGATCATCGACTGTGGATGAGTTGGTTCCTGGTATCCTGAAAACATCTCTGGAACAGTTGTGAGACCCCAAATTCAAGCCCTCTTCCTCAGGTCCTTAGCCAAGCTGTCAAAACCTGACAGTAGCCAGGTTGGCTAAGGAACTTACCCTTTTGACTCCAGTCCTGGGCAGTTAGATATAGTTTCACCTAACCCCCTCTCCTATCCCCTCATATTACAATTAAACTGTTTCCCTGAGTGTTTTCTAGTACTTTAAAGTCCTCATTGAATGTATTTAACACTTTGAGATTATTTCAGGCTGGGTGGGGCAGAGTGACAGTTAGTCAGGCTTAACTGCCATTTCTGTCAATGGTCATTCCCCTTATAGTTAAATCTGGTTCCCTGGCTTATAAAGTTTTACCCATTGTCCCTTCCTGTCTCCTATCCACCCCACTGAACCCACAAATAATATTTAAGTTAACTCCCCTGGTTTTCCCCACAATAGAAGGAACCAAGGAATCTTCTCTCTCTACCTCTGGAGGGACAGGTTGGAGGGAGGTGGAGATTTTGAGGGACCTGCAGTACCCTCAAAACCCAAATTTGAAGTTTCCCAAAGACCTTCAGCTGCTACAACTAGTCTATTTGATTCTTCAACATTCCTGAACACCTTGGAAGACATAATATCAAAGTACTTCAGTTTGGCCAGAGAGCCTGGACTCTGGTGGGGGTAGCTGGCCCCTGTGGGCCACAAACTTGCTTGAACCTTTACTTTGCCAAACTTCCTCTACAGATAGCCATAATATTAGATTTGAGAATACTTAATTGGGGTTTGGGTCAGAGAAGCTGGGATTTAGGGAATGCAGATGTATTTCCTCTACTACCCTGCCCAGGAAAGGACTGAATAAGGAATCCAGGGATCCTTTGTACTCCTTTTTCCCAGCACCCATCTCAGCCATTTGCCATCTGTCTGTTTCCTGAATAAACCTTTGTTAAGTGATTCAAATCAGATTTGAAATGTTGATTTGGGAGGGAGACTGTTTCCTTGTGGGTTGAGGGAGGAAGGAGAACAGCTCCCCAGTTTAAATGGCTTTCAGCATTGGGGGAGTGGGGAGACTTGTGGCAGGACATCCTGGCTCTGAATGCAGGTCCCCTGGGTGTCCTTCAACTGACAACTTCCTCTAACCTTCCATCCCAGGCATATCTACATTGGGGAACCCCCACTTGTTCAGTAACCCCAAATGTCTCCCTAATAAGGAGGGATGGTGATGGAGTAGCATTGACCCTTAGTCTTAGTGCAGGGGGTTACCAGAACACACCCCAACTATCTGCAACCCCCTTCTTACATTTTGAATCATTTCCAACTGATGGATGTCTATGTTTCTAATTTATTTTATTTGCAGTTGCATTGGAATATCTTTTCAGGTTGATAATGGTTTTCAAATCTTCTTTGTTCTTATCTCTTAACCATTTTTCTATTGGGGAATGATTTTTAGTATGTATATTAGAAATATTAGTACATATATAGAATTCTATGTATGTTAGGTCTGTTAGTTGCCTACACATCTTTCATATTAGATATTTGATAAACAATGTTTTTTTTCTCTTAATCTACTTCTCCCATCTCATTCGGGTTGCAAAAGCATTTCATGTAACTTAAATCTTTTATAATCATCTCTATCCCTTATTTGGTTGAGAATTTCATGTTGCTTATTTATTTTGAATTTATTGTGGTATCTGAACATGTTTATCTAAATCTCATTTCTGTCTAATCCCTTTCCAATAATCCCCATAATTCTTAATAGAGAATTCTTCTCCATATTTTTGGGTTTTTCAACTGCTGTGTTAAATTCAATTACTTCTGATTCCTTGTCTAACCTGTTCAACCACTTTTTTAACTAGTGGCAAATTGTTTTAAAGATAACTGCTTAACAATATGTGATTTGGAAGTCTTGGTCCTCCTTTTATCCTTACTTTCCCCCATAATTTCTCTTGTCTCTACCTCCTCAGTTCTTCCAATTGAATATAACTGTCTAATCTAATCAAGTATCCTACTGGTGGGTTTATTGGAATAGCACCAAACCTATGAATTAAGTTAGCTGATATTGCCTTTTTTAATGTTGGCATGGTCCTAGCAGTGAGCACTGAATGTTTCCAGTTATTTAAGTTCTTATTTTCTTTTAGGAGTATTTGTAAATGCATCTATACTGGTTTTGAGTGCACCTTGGTGGGCTATTTTATGCAATTTGTAGTTATTTTAAATGGGACTTTCCTTCCTATTATCCTCTCCTACATTGTTTTTGTGTAGAAATATTCTTTTATTTTTATGGATTTGTTTTGAATGCTGAGGCTATTTTCTCTTCACAAACTGTGAAGCAAAGAACACTACACACTAATAACCAGTGGAGAAATCTATCTTCATATCCTTGTTATAAAATGAAACCAAGAAAATGCTGAATTGTGGTTTTTCTTGGAAACCCAATAAGAAAAAAAAAAGGACTTAGAAAAACTCCTTTGCAAGCAATAACAAGCTTTACTCAAACCAATATTTCCCTCCTTCATTTCTTGCTTGTTCTAGGAGATAATCCTGCTTCCAACTTTCTACCAGTTACCATTGTAAGGTTTTTCAGATTAAGTTTGTATTCTAAACTGGGGCTGTCTTGGGAAGCCATGTTCCTCCTCTTGGTAAGGAGATCAAGTCTTTGACTAAATGATATAAATTTCTAGACTCTTGTTCCTTGTTATGGGGATTTCTTTCTATCAGTTTAGCCACTGATGTTTCTTTTTCATTTCCCCATTTTGTAGCATTAACAGCTTGTTTACTTATCAGTTTGGTGTTGATTTTGATGTTAAAACTCTGGAGGCAACTATGTGGTCCTAAGTAAACAGTAGGTCTGGGGTCAGGAAGACCAGAGTACAAATATGGCCTCTTATACTTTTCAGCTGTGTATCTTTGGGCAAGTTACACTTCTATCTGCCTCAATTCCCTCATCTGTAAAAATGGTGAGCATAACAGCAACTTCCTCCAGGATTGCTGAGGATGATATATTGCGTTATTTGTGAAGCATTTAACAGTGCCTGGCAATGTAAGGATGGGGGATGGGACAAAAAGAGCCAGAAGAAGGTCGTAGGTTACAGTTACTGACAGTTGGGAACAGAGAGGATGCTGGGGAATTCTCTGGAGGAAGGAGAAAGGAGGAACTTCCGGAGAGGACTGGAGAGAGGGAGGAGAACATCTCAGTTCAGATCCAGTCCTGAGGATCTCTCTTTGGACATTGATACCCCAATTCCCTGGTCAAAGTCATCCCATCACATCTCACCCAGCAAGACTTCAATCATCAGCTGAGTTTTGGGACTCCATTTTGGGAGCAATCTCTTGGGATCCTTCCCCCATTACCCAGCCTTGCTGACAGACCCTTTCCAGTTTGACTTACATTATAGAAAAGGATAAAAACAGAAACAGAAACAGAAAGAGACAAGAGGGCAGACGCTTGGGAGCAGGAACCCCAGACCCCATAGAAATAGAGAAGACAGCACCCCAAAATCCCTCTGCCCTTCACCCCTTTCCCTAACCCCTGAAGTGTGAAGAATAAAAGCCATTCATTAGTCAGATAGCATTCCAGAGTGTCTGAGAGATGAAGGGGAGGGGAATCACAGCTTGGTCTGGCTGCCTCCATCTTGGAGCCAGACCACCTGCTGTGAAGCTGACTGACCTTGGGGGAGGCTTGCCTGAACCCCGCCCTCATTCAGAATCAGATTGGGGTCCCTCATACCTCCTCTCATAGAGAAGCCTTGTCCCCAACTCCTGTGGGGTGGCACGACCATCCAGGCCACTCAGTTTAGGGGTGACACCCCCTTGAAGTCTTGGCAGTGCATCATCAGCAGGAGGGGAGAGCTAGAAGTCTCACCCCTACATAGATTCTCGCTCTACCCCCTCCATCCCTAACATTTGGTAACTGGCTCTGTTTATTATTATACACATAAATGCTTAATAAATCCTTGCTTTCTTCCTACTTAATCACATTTATGAACATATACAGCTTATTCCAAAATGACTCCCACATTGGTAACAAGAATTTCCTTACTTGACCATACACAGCATCTTCCAGTTCTACTGTAAAATGTTCTAGGGATGATCTTGTTTAATTGGTAAATGTGTAGCCCTTTATACTTACCTGGACCTTGGAAAGTAGACAGTCTGATGCAGGGACTATTGTCAAAGCCTTTTCTCCAAGGTAAAACCTACCAGAATATAAACTAAAGTAGGTTTTTTGGAAACTAGAGTATCCTCCACATTGCAATGTGTCTTTTATAAGGATATTAGAAATTAAGTCTTGTTATTAGTTTAGAGATAAGAAGTAGAGAAGCTGGCTTGAGAAAGAATCAGAGTTTGAAACAGACCTGAGACAGTGTCAGTTTCAAATGTTGATAGTGTAACAGTTTTTCTGTGACAGTTTCTCTGGCTGTGGCTGCTGCTCTGAGGTTGCGGTAGTTGCTCTCTCAGAGTACTGGGAGCAGGTGATATCTTCTTTTCCCTCTCTCTCCTCACTGTCTGAGGTAGAAGGTGTAAGGGCCAGAAATGTTAGGGGTAAAAATAAAAGGTTTGGAATAAATTTATAAGAGGGTGGTCTCCAAGAATTATTACTCAATTCCAAATGATATTTTATGGTAGTTTATTCACAAGAGAAGAAAGAGTGAAAGTAAGAGAATCAGAGAAATTAGATATTTACTCTGGTCTGGTCCAAACCAGGCAGGGCTTCAGAGGTGCCAGCAAAGGGGGCCCAGAGGTAAATTAAACAAGGGTTTTAGCCACAAGGCCTCCTCCAAGAAGAAGGGCCTCTCTGGAGGCTAGCAACTCTAGAACAAGTCAGGGAAAGGAAGTCAGCCTTTTTCACTCACCCATGTGATAATCCTAATTGAAAGCAGTCTTCAACCAGAGCTCCTCCAGGGTCAAGTTGAAGGCAAAAAGCCCCCCCTCACAGGAAGTTCTTCTCACTTATAAAGACCATTTTCTTCAATTCCTGTGCCTTCCTTCCATTTTACATGGACCAATTATAGCTAAAGCTTTGCTTAGGACTGCCCAGGGGGCAGTCAGTTGATTTGGATATGTCACTTACCATAGTAAGCACCTATGGGTGACAGACCTCTCCATAGTTATACACTTCTGGTGATTAAATCTAAAAATGGGCAGGGAAGAGTTAATCCCATCTTCACAAAGGAAAGGAGGGAAAAACCTGAAGGAGCTAAGTGATTTCCTTTTCCAACTTGGGAAACACTAGTGACTGTCTATTGCTGTTTCAAAAATTGTTTTATCTCTGAGAAAAATAAAGAAAAACCTGGTCTTTGGTTTGGACTCTTTGTCTTCCAAGGCTCAGACAGCTGACCTTTGTTATTTTACCTTTGTTATTTTTATAACTTGGAGACAAAGTTAAGAATTATATACTTCCTTTAAGGATAACAGTGTTAATTTATTAAATAGGGAAAATTTGGGTTAGTCAGATCAGGAAGGATCAGTGTAGCCTGTGGAAACAGGAGAAGCGGTTCCTTACAGAACCAGGGAGTTTTATTTGAGTGGAGTTAGAATCCCTTAGATAGCCTTATATTCTCAATAAATTGTTTTTTATAACAAGCCTGGCCCTGAAGAGTTCACTTATGAGCTTCACTTCGCTTATATAAACTGATGATACTTTGTAAGGTAAGCAAGCAGAAAAACAGAAATGGATTGGAAAAAGGAAACAGAGAGGAGTTTGCAAAGAAAGAGTGTGCTGGACCTTACCACATGTGGTGGAACTGCATAAGTTCTGGAATGTGAGGAAAATATAAAAGTAGACACAGTGAGTTATCAAGGGACTTCTTGGACTTCCTGTGACTGGGAGAGCCTGAAGATGAAACTTCCTCCCCCTTTGGATGTGTGTGGCCTAAGAGGAGTTTGGTTTCCTGTCCCCTTGAAGTCAAAGCTATTAACTCTACTCTTCAGTTTGAATAAATCCTTCATACTCTGTCATCCACTCGTGTTTCCTGTCTCCTGTGAAAATGGTTCAGGATGCTCTGAAGATCTCTGCCATCAAGCCAGAATACTGTCTGTGGGAAAGGCCTGAAGCCATCTTAGGCAGAACCCAGATAGGGTTGAGCCCGCTCAGAAAGGGTTCACCCGAAACTACTCTGAAGAACTATATAACTAACCAAAAGTTATCTGGGAGGATTATTAGTGTCAGGTAGTTAGATAGCTAGAAATTGTAGACAGCCAGTATAGGGAATTAAGGAGCTTGGAAGACCAGAAGAAACCCCTTTGTGAGAGTTGTAGAGATGGGAGGTTTAGCTAGATCCCTTATATAGGGTATACTATTCCATAATCCTCCCTTCCAGCTTACCTCGTTCAAAGTAAACCCTTGCCCTGTTTTATAAATCTTTCTAAAGTCTGAGAAGTGCACTAAGCCCTGTGAGAAGGCTTTCAGGGCCTCCTCAATGTGGGTTACTAAAAAACCCTCAAACTTTGGTATCTCACTATTAACAAAACCATCAATCAAGAATATCTACCTATTTCAATCACCTTAGCTTCCTTGTGTGTGGCAATGAAGAGAAGTTCACTGATATCTGTAATCATCTCATTCACTCATTATTTTTACATCTTCTGCTTGAAATTTTGTCCCAATACTTGGTACACTGCCTGGAACAGAATAAGCATTTACTCGTCAGCGTGTACTAAAATGGGTCAGAAAAGGATTATCAGCATCAAGCATCTACTCAGTGGATTAGGACACTCTCATTCTAAGTTCCCAGGGAAATGGATGAATGCCATTTCAAACAGGTTCAAGAGAGAGGATGTAAGAAAATGGTGGAACAGGGTGAGAGATCACCTCACTCTCCAAATTCTCCCACAAACAATCAAAAATAATTCCCCAGAGTCAACTCTAAACAGATATTCTAAGTTCTTCATATTTATCAATTTCAATTCAAACAGGTCAAAAATTAGTAAGTTTGGTAGAAATTTATTTTTAGAAGTAAAAACATTCAAAATAAGACATTTTGAAGTGATCACACAAACCTTACCAAATACCATATATTATAATTACATGCTGCATTTAAATTACATAAGTTAGAAACATCACTTATGCATTAGTAAAAGAGCTTTTTCCCTCTCAAATAAAATTAAAATCACCAGATTTAAAGATTGTTGATGATTTATGTGATGCTTGCCTTAAGTGGGAATGAAGAGACCTAGATTCCAGTCATAGTTCTGCCCTTAAATATCTATGCCTTTTTGGGATAGTCTTTAAATTCCTTTTAACCTCAGTTTTTTCATCTGAAAAACAGAGAGGACAGACCAAATGCAGAACAGTGGATAGGGCAGGAGGCTCAGGATGCACAGTGACTTATTCATAAACTCTTTACCTGTGTAATCTTAGAGATTCAAACTCACTGAGCCTCAGTTTCCTTTTCTGTAAAAGAAGGGAATTGGATGAGGTACCCTCAACTCTGAGGCCCCTTTCTACTCTAGATCTATGGCTCTATTTCAAGGTCTACATTCAGTAAATCCCACCAAGGGTTCCAGAGGAATGACATCTTGCTATTGTTTTTTTAACCTTTACCTTCTGTCTTAGAATCAATACTATGTATTATCTTCAAGGCAGAAAAGTGGTAAGGGCTAGGAAATGGGGGTTAAGTGACTTGCCCAGGGTCTCACAGCTGGGAAATATCTGAGGCCAGATTTGAATCTAGGACCTCCTGTCTCTAGACCTGGCTCTCAATACACAGAGCTACCCAGTTGTCCCGTATTATTGTTCTCTTATAATTTTCAATGTCACTGAATAATTTTACATGCACAGATACTTTCCAACAAGGAACACAATATTTTGATAGGTCCTCAGCCATCTTTGGAAAACTCTGACCTTGTGTCCATTTGACTTTATTCTTTGTACATGAAGACTGTTGACTTGAAGAAACTGTGACCAAAACCATTCTTTCCAGGGTATCCCCTGGCCTGAAGAGCTAGTCTGTGCTTCTTTCTACATCCTTTCTATGGGTCTGTGAGGGCTCCACTCTGTGACAACCCCCTACCTCTCCAACTGTTGTGTGTCAAGCTGATGAGGATCAAGCCATGGGTTGATTTTCAAACTATTCTACACATCCAATATTGCTTCAGGTTGGGTACCTCGCATCCCCGCAGTTCATATTACTTAAGAGTCAGTCACTTTTCATTTTTTCACACAGTATGTCATTAGATGCCTTTCTGCTGGCCTAGAGTCAGTCCATCTGATTGGATTGGGGTGGGGACAAGCATCCCTTTTATGCTGGTGAACAAGCTCTATTTCAGCACCTTGGCTTGGGAATGATTCCTATTTGCCCTTGATTAAGGATGGCTCATAGTATAAAAGCATCTATCAATTTATCCAGGAATATAGCAGGTGACTCTCCAATCTCCTGCCTAATAAGCTCGAATTTCGACCAGCTGTCAGGTCTTTTTGCATTTGCCTTTATAACTTCAATAAAAGATTCCCTTGCTTGTTTTAAAAATTTATAATTATGGACTGAATTTAATTGAAGCTCCTCAAAAGTATCAGGCCATGATGTTAATGCAGGATTTGTATGGGTTTCCTCTACAAACTGCTCTCTCTCTCTCTCCCCTAGTTAATAATTCTTCTATAAGGAGAGAGAAGTCAGCAAAATCTGGGGCCAAGATTTTAATTGTCCTTTTAAATTCCCATATGACCTTATGGGGTTCATAGAAAAACCTAGGTATTCTCCTTTTAGTTGAATCTAAATCTGCGGAGGAAAATTGCTTGTGTGTTCTTAAATGAGTTACCCTGCTATCTGGAGTATCATAGGCTAAGTCCTATAAAGGAAGCAAAGAAGCAGGTTTTGTGTTTAGTGCCTCAGTTTCCCTTTCAAGTCTAGAGAGATTTTGTGATGTTCCAGCCTCCTCTTCTATTTGGTGACCAGTAGGAATAATATTGCCATTAACAAGACCAGCACAGTTACATTTCTCCAAATTATCTAGTTAAATTTGCAACAATATTATCAGTTGCTTTAGTTCTGGATCGCTAAACACACTAGATACTATTGCCTTGATCTTATTTACAACAACCACAAAAATCCACTTAAATTTGTACAAAAAGCCAAACATCAACAATGCCATTGGTATATATGAACACACTCTTTGCAAGGTCAATTTCATTACAGGTTTAAAAACATCCCAATCTAAATTACATAACACCATTGTGGGATAACATTCAGGAAAAAATTTGGTATTGGTAACAAATTAACATACATAACTTATTTTTTTTTAAACCCTTACCTTTCGTCTTGGAGTCAATACTGTGTATTGGCTCTAAGGCAGAAGAGTAGTCACGGCTAGGCAATGGGGGTCAAGTGACTTGCCCAGGGTCACACAGCTAGGAAGTGTCTGAGGCCAGATTTGAACCTAGGACCTCCTGTCTCTAGGCCTGGCTCTCAATCCACTGAGCTACCCAACATACATAACTTCTATAATCCACATAACTACTGACTTGTTAAACAAGAATAATCTGGGAACAAGATCTTATGCAACAATGGCTCTGTAAAGTTTCTAGCCACCTTGTATTATTATAGTGCCTGAGAGAGAAAAATATCCTGTTTTCAAGGCTCCACTCAGCTGCTAGTTTTGATTGACAGATCTCCTCCAAGAGCCATTGTCACTCAGCTGCTCACTTGAGTGACAGCTCCAGCACAACTCTACAGCCTGCAATTCAATGCTCTCTCTCCCAACTGCTTTTCAAAGTTTCTCTCAGGCTCTTAACTAAACCCAACACAACCCACAGTAAAGTTTAACAGCAAAACCTATGATATTAACAGGTTCAAACCAACTCGCCAACTGTCAAAGGGAGGTGGGTTTTGGGATGGGATAATGAGTTCACTAGGGCCAGTATTAAGCTGTTAACTGTGGATTGAAAAGCCAACAGGAAGACAACAGTATCTGACCAGGGTAGAGCCTGGTCTGAGAACACACACAAACCTCTCAGGAAAACTGAGAAAGTTGTTTAATTAAAGAGGAAAGGTTAAAGGGAATGGGATAAACCCTGAAGGTAAATTTCTAACTAAAACCCCAAATATCTAATGTCCCTTCAAAGAGAGTCTTCACAGAGTTGTTGTCTAAACTAATCTTCTCCTCACTTACTAGGAAATCCTCAGTCCGTGCTCTTGCTAAGCTACATTAAACTCCCTTTGGTTGGTATTAAGGTACTGGTCTGTGTAAGCTTGGCAGGGCCCAGGTAAGGTCATGAGTCCAAAAGGACCCAGACCTGGTCTCACAGTCACTGCAGATAGTTGGTTCAGGAACACCTTCTCTGATGAAATACAGCACAGAAGACAGCAGGCAAGACAGGAATAAAGATAGCATCAGCCACCAAGGAAAAGCAGCCACCCTCTCCAGATACCTCCAGAGAGACAGCTAACCTCCTCAGTTCCAATCTATCCCTTCAAAATTCCAGAATCTTTCCCAGTTGATCTCATGCCTCTGCCTTCTGCATCTGTTCCTTGCAGACCATCCCCACATGCTATAATCCTCTCTTACTTATAACAATAGAGAAAACCTGAGTTCATCCCATTTTCTACCAAATAGAATTCTGGCTTCTAAATTTAATATTCAAAATGAGTTTTTTATTTGAGATAAAAAATCCTAGTCCCATGTCACTTTTCTTTTCAGAAACTGTGATGTGTATGTTAAGAAAATTTTGCTTAAACATCTCCCATGTTTATTTCCACTGAATTTTGCAAGTAAAAGTCTGCCACTGCTAATCTCTAGCAAAACCATGATTCTGGCAGAAGTCCAGAAGGCATCATACTGGATTATTTCTGTCATTTGATAAAATTCAAAAGTATACTTATAAATTTAATTAAAAAGTCTAGATCAGAATGCTTTATCTCATTTGTCTGTGGAAAGAACTCCCAGAAACTCTACTTTATGGTGATCTTAAATTAATCTCAAGCTTAGTCTTAACTGCCTGGGGCATTGAGAGGCCAAGTGATTTGCCCCAGTCACATATGTCAAACAAGGAGGCAAACCAGGCCTCTCTGACTCTAAGGACCCTCCTTTTATACACTATGAGATGCTGTCTCTCACAGTTTAATAAAAATATATTTTTAAAATGTGTCAATTTCCTCATGACACCTTCAAAGTCCATGATATCATATTGATAAGAAGTATTCTGTTTCCTAAATCTCAAATTATTCTTTAAGATTTCAAGCTAGAATGATTTCTTCTTTTAAAAAAAATGCCATTATCCATTTTTTTCTTTACAAATTTAGTATATTAACGCCTAATTAGCTTCCAATTTCAAATACTTGAATCTGAGGTAGCAATGTACTGGTTCTATTAAGTGGAGAAATGGTGATTCTTTCCCCAAAGCCCCCCAATCCCACCCACTGCCATACTGTATTAAAATAGGCTCAACGGGTTCAATTTACCTTACCAAGGAAATGTAGTCCTCAGACCTATCATCCACCAACTTGGCATACAAATTAAAAGGCATGGAATTTCCTAATGGAAAAAATACAGTTCCTTGGTAAGCATGGACATAATACACGGCACCTGTTTCTTTGCATGGAAGGAAATGTCTAAGGAATAAGATTCAAACTCTGTGGCCACCTTCCGATTGACTCGAGTAAGGATTTGCATAATCTCAAGCTTGTGAGCATGCTGTTTCAGCACAGCACAAAGTGCCTGAATAAACCACGAACCATCCTTTGAATTTCTCCAGGAATAATAGCCTAGAAAACAACAAAATCCACAAACTGTTAGAATGACAATTATTCACACTGATTCGATAGATAATTATATAAAGTTACTGAGAAAACTATCCCAAAAAACAAGTATGGATTCCAGGAGGCTTCACTGGCCATGGGAGGAGAAAGTCCTGTTTTTATGTCTTGGGACAAACACTGTGGACTGCCTTCCATTCCCCTGTATTATCTCCAATTTGGTAAAGAAATTCAAGTAAGCCTGCTTTCGTAGGTGATCTCTCTCAGCCTTGGGTCCACACACTCCTCGTCCTCCTCCCAGAGCTTTAGCACAGTGCCTAGCACATGGCAAGCCCTTAATAAGTTTGTTGACTTGACTCACTCAGACTGCCATCTGCTAAATAAAACTCCATTTCCAGTGGAGAAGATCAAGCAAGCAAGTGAAAGCTGGAAGCAATATATATTTCCTTTCTCAACTGGCCTCACCATCTCTAATTCTAAGAAGTGGGTTATTGGTTATGAATAGTTCACCAGTGATGACAACCAGCTCATTGTAGAGTCCCTGACAAGCTTTCCATACATTCCCTCTCTCACTGAGAGGAAGAGTGGAGCAACTCAAATCATTAAACTTGAGTCCATTTCCTGCCTCAGAGCTACCTTAGGTGAGTGATCAGGGTGCCAAGAGACTAAACCTCAAAGAGCCTCAATTTCCCCATTGGTAAAATGAGGATCTAACAATCTGCCCTGCCTTCCTCAAAGGAATGATAGGAAGAAAATGCTTTGCAAACTTTAAAGCCCATTTAAGTGTCGCCTGTGAATAGGAGTATTTGATCCAGGGTATTACCAGCCATTTTACAAAGAACAAAGCTAAGGCAGAGGGGTTGAATGACTTCAGTATGATCACCCACCTATTATGTAGCAGAGATAGAATTTTAACCTAGGGCTTCTGATCCTCAATCACTGTGGTTGCTCTACCATACGGATATGTTCACTTTACAGGCCTATTACCATTAAAGCATAATAATATGATCTATTTTTAAGAGCTGAGGTCAAGGGTCTATAATTATTGGCCAGAATAAAGTTAACTGGATCTCACTGGAATTTTGATGATGGCTTTTAGAATACTATTCTTTAATCAGCTGAGTTATAACTTTGTAAAAATCTTAGCATACACACAAAAATCAGGCTCAATGGGAATAAAAATCTGCAATTTTAATACCAATTGTGTACACCTCTTTCTTACCAGGGGCTGTAGAATATGCATATAAAAAGTCTGCTTCAACAGGTATTTTCTGGCATGCTACATCTTCATCTTCACTACCGTCTGTCTCAACACCACAATCCAACTCTGTCCCTCGACATGCCTAGTTGAAAGAAAAAAATATCAAATACCATGTCTACAGTCTAGAGCAGTGATGGGCAAACTATGGCCTGCAGGCCAGATTTGGGCTCCCTGAAATATTCTATCCTGCCAAGGGACATTATTCCTAATCTGATGAATACAATGAGTAGGATACAATACAATTAAACTTTGAAAGAGTTGCCTTAGAAACAGGCTGACAGATGTGCATTTCCTTTCCTTTGGCCCCCTCTTGCCCATCACTGGAAACCTTTAATATATGTATACTAGGCTTTAAATTCTAGGTCAGAATGACTGACTTAAATTTTTCTTTTTAGCTTTCTTTGTATAGAATACATATTTTCTCAATAGAAAGGACATTAAGATAATATCTGCCTCTGAAAATTCTATGTACTATGCCAGATTCTGTCCTCTAGGGCCAAGCATAGTAGGTCTATGCCTTAAATGCTTGATATCAGAATATAGATATATTTGCACAGTCTTTATTTAGACAGCTATCAAGTATCAGTTTGCATAATCTCAAGTTTGTGAGCAAATTGTTTCAGCAAGATACAAAGTGACTGGATAACTATGAGCCATCCTTTGAAAGAGAACCCACAAACTGTCCAACTTGAGGGCACACTCAGCTCCACAGATGGCATGGATATGAATCCCCTCACCAGTCTGGTCACATTGCTTTGAATGTGTTCCAGCCTTTTAAAATCTTTCCAAAACTTGACACCCAGAAATAAATACAACATCCCAGATGTGGTTAGACTGCGTTACACTCTATACACTGATATATGAGTCAACATGGAATAGATACTGAACATTTTTCTATGTGTTGGTCACCTGTTTTTAAAAAATCAGGCAATTCAGGATCCTCTCCATTGACAGAGATAGCAGAGATAGAAAGAGAAATCAATAAATATCTAAATTTCATTTTTATTTCCATCACTCTTTGTTTAGTGTTGGTTTTAAAAAACGAACAATAAAGTTCCCAAAAGTTAGGTTATCCCTGAGAATGAAGAAAGCTAAAAATGTCTTCTGAGTAACCAATACTCAAATAATGCTTTACCTGAATAATAAAAAGCTTGGGTTTTCCTGTTAAGCTTCTACACTTATCTCCTCTAAAGAAGCATGTTAATCTTTTCAGTTCAACAGATCCATCTGTGCCAAAGATGACTCCTTCTTCACCATGACTTAGAATCACACAAATAAAACTGCTTCTTTGGCTGTGATCTTCTTTGGAAACTTGGAATATATTAAAAACAAAAATGAAAACACCACTTCAGAAGCAGTTCTATGGATACAACAAACTGGTTCAGAGTTCTTGGTTTCAGGAATTGAAATACATTTCAAGTGAGATTTATTATTTTTTTAAGCCTAGTACTGGATATTGATTCCCAAAGCAGAAGAGTGGTAAGGGCTAGGGATGGTGCTTAATTGACTTGCCCCGGGTCATATAGCTAGGAAGTGTCTTGAGGTCAGATATGAAGCTAGACCTCCTACCTTTAGTCCTGACTCTCAATCCACTGTGCCACCTAGCTGCCCTACAAATGAGATTTTACTCTTAGACACTTGATTTCTAATATTACTCTGCCCAAGGCTTTTCCTCATTCCTTTGTCCTGAAAGACCAAGAAATGTACTTTGCATTCTTGCCCTAGAACAGCTTATAAAATTGAGATAATTAAAACTGAGAATGGAAGACCCATCCTTTCCAGTAAACAAATATGGTTCTAATAAAGTATGTCCACAGGAAGCATGACCATGTCCTTGATTTGCTCCATTTAACTATCCTAACTTGATTTCTCCATCTAGATCAGCAAGGATAGTAAGAGTCCTGTAATCAACCATTTGATTTCCTCCCATTAACATGAAGGGACTGGAAAATATTAGCTCACTTCCTCATTGAGTATTTGGCAATTAGCAATGTCTTAGGCTATCTAGGGGAGGGGAGGCCTGAATAATAAACTTTCGAGATCTTATTTAAATGATTCAAGCCTGGATGAATTGTCTTTGATCACTAAGAGAAATCATGAACCATTAATTTATTGGTTATTGTTAGCCTAATCAATAAATTGATTTTTTTACCTAGAGAATTCAGTCTTTCAAAATTTTTATTCCTTATACAAGCATTCCACAAAATCAGAATGTATACAATTTCCAGACTCTCCCCCCAACCCCGCAAATTTAAGATCATACATAATCTTGCAAAATCTCACCTTTTATTCCATT
This sequence comes from Gracilinanus agilis, assembly GCF_016433145.1. NCBI lineage: Eukaryota > Metazoa > Chordata > Mammalia > Didelphimorphia > Didelphidae > Gracilinanus > Gracilinanus agilis. The sequence goes on from NC_058135.1 coordinate 62,949,616, forward strand.
GGGTAATGTATAATCATGAACTTCCCTATCTAACCTATAGTCATTCTATAAACTATTACTTACCACTGTACAGTAATTCAACTATTTCATTACATGTCAGATCATTTTTATTCCTGACTTCGTATTTTAAGCTCCTGAATGTATCTCTGAGGCTTGCTGCATCTACATCTGTACCAGACCGAAACGACATACCTTAGAAAAGAAAAAGAATGTTCAATTCCATTTTTAAAAAAAAATATTGCTTGGAAATCAAGTGAGCAAAGATGAAGATGATAACAAAGAATAGTAATAATAATAATAAATTAAAAAGCAAGCATTTATTAAGCACCTACTATGTGCCAAGTACTATGCTAACTATCACAACTGTTATCTCATTTGAACCTTATAATAACTCTGGGAGGTAGTACTATTATTATCACCATTTTACAGTTAAGGAAATTGAGGCAGACGGGTTAAATGACTTGCTCAATCATATTTCTACACTTATCTCCTCTAAAGAAGCATGTTAATCTTTTCAGTTCAACAGATCCATCTGTGCCAAAGATGACTCCTTCTTCACCATGACTTAGAATATAGTTCAGCTGCTAAGTATCTGAGGTTGAATTTAAGTTCAGGTCTTCTTGATCCCAGCCTCAGTGTTCATATCATCTGCTCTGTAGCTGTAAGATCTATTGCTCAATTAATAAAAGGATAAGACCAGGCAGTTTCCACAGGAAGAAATCCAAGCTAGCCACATTAAAAAAAAATGCAAATTATAACAACTCTAAGGTTTTATCTCACACTCTTAGGATTTGGCAAAGTTTACAAAAATGAGAAATATTGGGATAGTGTGGGAAAATGGGTACATTAATTCACTATTGGTGGAATTGTGGCCTGTTCTAATCAATGTGGAAAGCAATCTAAAAGTACTCCCAAAAAGATACTAAACTGTGTATATTCTTTGACCCAGTAGGTATAGACTTACTCCACTACTAGGTCTCTGTTCTAAAGAGATCAAAAAAAGAGCAAAGGGCTCATATGCACAAAAATATATCAGCTCTTTTCATGGTGGCAAAGAATTGGAAAGTAAGGGCTGCCTATCAATTAAGGAAAACCTGGACAAATTATGGCATATAACTATTACTGTGCTGTAAGAAATGACATGAGAAGCCTTTTTTTTTTTAACCCTTGTACTTCGGTGTATTGTCTCATAGGTGGAAGAGTGGTAAGGGTGGGCAATGGGGGTCAAGTGACTTTCCCAGGGTCACACAGCTGGGAAGTGGCTGAGGCCGGGTTTGAACCGAGAAGCCTTTTATTAACTGATAAAATGTGAAACGAGTAGAACCATGAGAACAATTTATAACAGCAATACATTAAAAGACTTAAGAATTGTCATCAATAGAACTACCAACCACAATTCCAAGGATCTCATGATTAAATAAACTAGCCACTTCCTGATAGAAGTAACAGACTGAGGCTGAATACTGAGACATTAATTATTTTGGACATGGGTGTGTAATTAGAATCTGTTACCCTAAAAAAAAACTATGATTCCCAGCAGCCTACTCTCTTCCTGTTGTTATGTGCTGATGTAGACAGGATATAAATTCTATAGAGTTCAATCTCTTGTTCTCTTGTCTTCCTGTTGTAGCTTTGGTGGATTGGGCTTTTTGAGCAGGTAGAAAAACTGAAGTCACATGGTTCTTTTTTTTTTTTTTAGATAATAAACTTTATAAAATATAATACTTGAAATATTTAACATTAATTTAAATCCTACATGGGCCAATGCAGAAATTTATTCTGCTTAGCTATGCATGTGTTATAGGGGTAGTTTTTAATCTTTCTTTTTTCTGGAGTGTAGGGAAGGAGAGAAGGTAGAATTTTTGTTACTAAAAAACTAATTTCTGAGAAAAGAAATCAAGTCATCAGGTCAAAGGTAGAAACAATTCATAATGCCCTCTTTTCAATACTAAGAAAAAATGTAAAGACAAGTTTTAGTTGGATCATATAAATCCAAGTTCTCATCATTCTCCTATTCTGTTAAATATTAGAAACTATTTAGCAGTTAGAATAGTATAGTTCGTTTAGTGTAAAACACTCCAAACAACTCCTAATTATATTCTGTCTAAGGTTTGGATTATTTCTCAGGATAATGAACTGCTTTCTATTAAGGACCAGCTAAAGTAGTTCTTTCGCATTACCCATATCTAGAAACTAGTCCAAGTGTTAGGGACAGAGAAGGTGTCCACATTCTTTAATAGAAAGACTAGTTATTGTTTTAAATCATATACCTTCATTTTTAAGTCATTTAGTGATATATCCTTCAGCTGACACTTTCACTGTTATTTGTTTAGCAACTATAATATGCTGTTCTCAATCTCAGACACTAGGAGAACGAGAGCATGGGAGTGGAGTCAGAACACTGAGGCCCATTTCTGCCTTTAACTTGCCTATGTAAACATGGTCTAGCCAACTGTATAACTTCTCTGGGCCTCAGTTTCCATCTCTGTAAAGTAGAGGAGCTGGATTAGATGGTCAACATAAGGTCCCTTCCAAATCAAAGGATGTATGTGACTAGTTAGCCATTTTAAAAATTATGGTTAAATTATAGGGATATTATTTGGTGACTACCACAAAAACAAAAATGGAGATGAATCTGTAACCTTGTTCACTTTCAAACTGATTTTGAAAGATCAGTTTCTATAAGAAGATAACATAGTACAATGGGAAAAAGTCCTGGCCCTGAAATCAGATGACCTGGATTCATATCCTACCTCTTACAAATTATTACTTTTGTGATCTTAAATATTTCATTATATGCTTGAGTGCACACACACCTCTGTATTAAATGAAGATATTTAAGTAGATGATTTCTGAGCTCCCTCCAACCCTGTATCTAAGATCCTTACTAGTTAAGGCTGCAAGAAAATCTTAAAGAACCTAAATTCAACACATAAATCTTTAAAAAAGATTATCAGGTTTTTCATGTAGCCACTAATTAGCAATATTGTCCACTTTCATACACAAGTAGTTGCACATGTTTGAAGCCATTAACTTATCCTCCATCAACCAAGACTTATGATTGGTGAGTGGGACAGATGGACGGACGGACACATACATAGACACAGACACACACACACACAGACACACACACAGACACACACACACACAATGATACATACCAGTATTTGGGTGAAAATTCTTATTATTGATTATTATACATAACCCCATTTCTGGATAATCCATTTTATAGCTGTCTGATGATAGTGCAGATTCTACTGACTTGCTACCATGGAAAAGCTTTCTGTTGGGAAATGAAATAACATATTATATAGCTATGAGTCCCCCAAGTTACTCTTTTTTTTAAAAAAACCCTTACCTTCCATCTTGGAGTCAATATTGTGTATTGACTCCAAGGCAGAAGAGTGGTAAGGGTAGGCAATGGGGGTTAAGGGACTTGCCCAGGGTCACACAGCTGGGAAAATGTCTGAGGTCAGATTTGAACCTAGGACCTCCCATCTCTAGGCCTGACTCTCAATCCACTGAGCTACCCAGCTGCCCCCCCAAGTTACTCTTCATAGTGGGGAAACTTCCATAATCTCTTGAAATTTTTGTCTGGTTTTAGAAAACTTGTACATGATACAAAGTTATGACAAATAATAGAATTCAAGCATTTGATTCAGAAAACCCCTTCAAGGCCTCATGCAAAGCAAGGAAAGGAAAACTAATAAAGAGAAACAAAAAACAAAAACACACAGAAACAGGAGAATTCTGGGAACATCCAGTGTCCAATATATCTCAATGTATGCCCAAAGCTTTCCCATTCTCACAAAGCCTCTCCCTTTATCAGTACATGTCTGCCAGTCATCATCCTTCTGGCTAAACTTCTTGAGAAGTCAGTCTACAATCTGTCTCCACTTCTTTTCCTCTCACTTTAGTCTAGGCTACAACCTCATCCTTCAACTGAACCAGTTCTCTCGAACCTACTAGCAATCTCTTAATTGCTCAACCTAATGACTTTTTTAAAAACGTTTAATAATATTCATTTTTAACATGATTACATGCTTCATGTCCCTACTTTCCCCTTAACCCCCACTCTCCCCCCACCCATGGCCGATGCATATTTCCACTGGTTGTAACATGTGTCCTTGTTCAGGGCCTATTTCCAAATTGTTGTTAGTTGCATTGGTGTGGTAGTTTTGAGTCTACATCCCCAATCATGTCCACCTCAGTCCATTCGTTCAAGCAGTTGTTTTTCTTCTATGTTTCCTCTCCTGCAGTCCTTCCTCTGAATGAGGGTAGTGTTCTTTACCATAAATCCCTCATAGGTGTCTTGTGTCATTGCATTGCTGCTGGTACAGATGCCCATTACATTCGATTTTACCATAGTATATCAGTCTCTGTGTATAGTGCTCCTTTCACTCTGCATCAGTTCCTGGAGGTCTTTCCAGTTCACCTGGAATTCCTCTAATTTATTATTCCTTTTAGCATAATAGTATTCCATCACCAGCATATACCACAGTTTGTTCAGCCATTCCCCAATTGAAGGACATACCCTCCTTTTCCAGTTTTTTGCCACCACAAAAAGCACAGCTATAAATATTTTTGTACAAGTCTGTTTATCTATGATCTCTTTGGGGTACAAACCCAACAATGGTATGGCTGGATCAAAGGGCAGGCATTCTTTTATAGCCCTTTGAGCATAGTTCCAAATTGCCGGCCAGAATGGTTGGATCAGTTCACAGCTCCACCAGCAATGCATTGATGTCCCAATTTTGCCACATCCCCTCCAGCATTCATTACTCTCCCCTTCTTTCATTTTAGCCAATCTGCTGGGTGTGAGGTGATACCTCAGAGTTGTTTTGATTTGCATTTCTCTAATTATTAGAGATTTAGAACACTTTCTCATGTGCTTATTGATACTTTTGATTTCTTTACCTGATCAATCTAATGACTTTTTTTCCCCCCTTAAACCCTTAACTTCTGTGTATTGACTTATAGGTGGAAGAATGGTAAGGGTAGGCAATGGGGGTCAAGTGACTTGTCCAGGGTCACACAGCTGGGAAGTGTCTGAGGCCAGATTTGAACCTAGGACCTCCAGTCTCTAGGCCTGGCTCTCAATCCACTGAGCTACCCAGCTGCCGAATCTAATGACTTTTTAAAAAAATCTCCACCTCCCTTCCCCACTCTGCAGTATTCAATATGATGGATTTCCTTCTTCTCCTAGGCTTTCATGTCAGCGTTCTCTCCTGATTCTCTTCTCTCCAAACCAATGACACTGGCCTCCTTGCTGTTCCTCACACAAGATATTCTTCTCTCTCAACTGCTTTAGTTTTAGACTGGGTCTTCCTCTCTCATCCTGGATGGAAGGGCCACCAGCTGATCCCACACAAGCTCTGTCTTGGTGCTGGACTTAGTACAGGTACCTCATTGGATTTAGCTTCATTTCACCTCAGAACTTTTGAAATCAAAACATCCATGAGCCTCATCTTCCCTGTTGCAGAATGCAAGAGGGTATCATTGGGCGCTCCCTGGCTTACTGAGCATTTTCACTGGCTCTCCACCATTCCTAGAAGTCTCTTCCTCCTTACCTTAGCCTCCTGGCTTCATTAAAATCTCAGGTAAAATTCTACCTTAGGCAAGAAGCCTTTTCTGATCTCCCTTAAAAGCTAGTGCCTTCCCTCTGTGATAATCTCTCCTTTACCCTCTCTATATCCTGTTTGCACATAGCCATCAGCATAGTATCTCTCCCATCAGATCTGGAGCTCCTTGCCAGCAGGGATTGATTGGTTTTTGTCATTCTATGGATCTCCAGCACTTATAGTATGGCTGGCTCATGGTAAACACTCAAAAAATGCTTGTTGACTTGATTTGCATTAGGATTTGGAGACAACAGTTGCTGTCCAAAAAAGTATTGAGTCATCAAAAAGGGTTAACTTTTGTTTAGTGTGTTCTGGGTTAGTAGCTGAGAAAAGCACAAGGTCACTTAAAAACTAGTCCTAGATTTAGACCTGGAGGTGACCTTAGAGGCCACTGAGTTCAGCTCCTTCCCTTGTTTTATTGAGAAAGAAATAGAGGCCCAGAGAACTAAGTGACTTACTTAGGCTCATCTAGCTAAGAAGAGCCTACTTTTTTCTGACTAGAAGAGGAATTTAATTTAGGATGTGTTAAGCATGAGGTGTCAGCAGGGCCTTACATAGAAATAACCAGCAGAGAAAGGGGAAAATATAGAAGTAGGCAGTGGGAAGAGACTGAGGCTGGAATGTCAATCTGAGAATCCTTTTCATGGTGGCACTAATTGAAACTATGGAAGCAGAGGTATCAAGGAAAAAATGAAGAGATATCCAGGAAGAGCACCAAAGGCAGAGCCTAGAAAGCTGGAGGCAGCGCAGGGACTCTCTCTATCAATTTACTAGCTCATGTTTGTATCACTTATGGAGATTTTAAAACTTGATTTATTATATCTGAAACTAGTTATAATACTTTCAAAAAGGAACCAGAGTTTTCATGTAAGTACTTACATTCCTGAAATTTTAGTGGATTTTGAATCTACTGTAGTTCCAGTGTCTTCCATGGTGCTTCTATTACTGACTAGAATACATAAAAGAAAATAGATGGAAAAGTTAATCAAAAGTACACATTATAAAATATCTTTTTTTAGCACACTAATTTCTTTAAATAATTAGTTTACTAATTTTATATCTTTTTTATTTTCCCCAATCTCCACAGATCATCTTGTGTTTCACAGAACTAAAAAGATTCTACCCAATTAAAGAAAGTCTATTTAACATACATTAATACAAAATTATAGCTTGTTTTTGTTTTAAATGGTTTTTTTAGGGGGTGGGAAAAGCCAATAATGTTGGTAAATTGAAAGAAACCTTCAAAAAAAACTCTTGTCAGAAACAAGCTGTCAATGTTATATTGTAGAAACTAAGTTTAAATTCATTCATATATATATATATACACACAATGTAATAATGTAGAAGTTATTAGAAAATGCCTATGAAGAATAACATTTTTTTCACTGACTTTCCCTCATAGAAGGGAAACTATAAGGCAAGAACTTGAAAAGCATCTCTATAAGTATACTGTGTTTTAAGCAATATTAGCAGTACTTAGCATAAAAAGATCGCAACTGTAGCAGACACTGGTAGTAAGACCCTGGACTTCTTAGGAACCCAAACAACTAAAAGGAAGGAAAGTGCCAACCTGCATCAGTACAAGGGTCTTCCTCACCAGCACACATCCTTTTCCAATTAAATCACAGGACCTCCTCCAAAACCCTGTTAATCTTCTTATCTATTTATTAATATTTTAGAGGAACAACTCTAAGCATCCATCTCCAAATATCTTTTTGTTCTTACTGTTTTGATAAAAGTCAGTGGTAAACCAGTGGTAAATCAAAGACATTTATAATCTATCCATACTCAAATCTAGATTTTTCACTGAAAAGTACACAAATAACCTTTACTTGATCTTGCCATCTTAGCTCCACATAATAATTAGCACCCCAGAGAGAAAAGCACTAGTATGTAACATACTAAACATTATCTCATCTATTACCTAAGGGAATGACTTCATTATCTGCTGAACTGGGTATGCATTTTAGGAAGAATGATCTCATCTGAAAAGGCATGAAGGAAAAGTCACCTATTTCAAATATTTGCTATTTTTCAAAAAGATTACTTCATGCATAGATAATCTCAAAAAATAAGGCAAATGATTAAAAGATTATTTCCACTTTAACATTTCAGAGTCACTTAGGAATGATCAGCTGTTTAAGACATTCCAGTTAGTGTCTTCATTTGAAGCCATACTGAGAATAATTTTTAAAAATTAAACTGTTTAACAAAAGCAGTTTTGAAGATGCCTTATTAGGAAAGGTTGACTTTACAGAGGTGGGAGAATGTAAAATCTTAAAATTTTATCTATGTGATTCATATTCCACATCTTATGCCCTTTAGGCATATTCATTGTACTAGTGCTACACAGACTTACAATAGGGGTAATGTAATACAAAGTTTAGATGAGATCAGGTTACTCAAGTAGAATGACTATAACAAATAAAGATCACAAAAGTATGGGGGAGGGAGGTCATCACCAGCTGAGGAATAAGGGAATCAGGGAAGCTTTTCTAGAATATAGCATATGACATCATCATCATCATCATTAATAATAACTAGCAATTACATAGCATGTAATGCTTTACAAAATGCATATATATATATTGTGCTAAGTAGGTAGGTAGAAACACATAGAGCTAATGCTATTAAAGCTATTTTGGTGATTTTTACTTTAATATTTTTTACATTAAAAATTATATTACATTATGTGACATATTCTACCATTTTTTGGCTAAGAGAATACTTGGTAAATACAGACCAGACAAGTTGTCTCTACTCCCAAAATTGTAAAGCATCATAGGTGGCATTGTATGGCAGCTATAGTAAGACCACTCCTTTTATCAGACATTCAAACAATTTTCCAAATTCTGTAAAGGTCACCCCACAAAAAAGATTTAAAATCCCATTCTATGCAGAAACACCAGTACTGGCTGGATAGGACAGAGATGGAGAAGAGGAAGGTATGAAGGTAAATAAAGACTTGGTCCCTGCTCTTAAGGTTTATAGTCCAGTAAGCAACAGTAAGCAATGTCATGGATGAGAAGGATCTAACAAGGGTGCATATAGATATGGGGTACAAGGCACAATTCTACTGTATAGCAGAAAATAAGACAAAAAATGAAAAGGCATCTGGTTTCAGGACAACCAGGATCTTCAGAAAAAAACCAAAATATGAAGATGAGGTTCTATCACTGGACATCTTCAACCTAATAATCAATGATCAGGGATATCATAGGATTCTGGAGTTGAGAAAGAGGGAGCTGAGGAAGGAAAAGCCTCAAGTCTCACTAATACAGTAAGGAGAACTAGAATTTCAAACCTGGTCCTCTGACTTCACATCCAGCATGTTTTCTACTGCACCATGTGGCCTCTATTAATACTCAAGTTTATGTTCTTTATTGTAGTTAAGAATAATAGTATTTACTATTAGTATATAATTATATATTAGTATATAATAGTAATAATATTTACTTGGTATCTTTCATCCAAGATTATTTTGGTTAGCCTAATCAATTCACAACATTAAGGAAAATATGATGCTATTTCATTTTGAAAACAAAACCCAAAACTTTTGTTCCTTCTGTTTTCACTTGTGCCTATGAGTTCAGTCTTTAAAAATGACACTTAGAAAAGTAGGAGAGATTTCAAGCAGTTCTGGGAAAAATAATTTACTGCTACAGAAACGTGAAATCAATGGTTAAACATCCTAAATTAGTGGTTATGATTGAATTGGGTTTAGAAGCAAAATTCTTTCAAAAAATACTATAATCTCTCTTTTTTGAATTCTAAAACTGCAAACACACTTGGAACTAATGAAGTTTTTCATTATCATATGAGTCAATCTGCTAAAAATATTTACATCTTATTGGGCTACCTTTCTAGGTGTTCTCACAACATGCTCCTAGATTCTGTCTTACTTCCCCAAGCATCCTGCACAAACTGGGAAAAGCAAAACCAAAAGTCGGGTGAGTATAAAATACAGAAGTAAGGTGAGCGATATATTTATTCTGCTTTTGCATAGATAGCACTTTTAAGCTAAGGGTATGGTCAAAATATTAAAATGATTGAATACTTCTGGGGAACAGAAAGTCTAATCTAACCCAAAGGCACCAAATATACCATTAGTATGTTTTGTGGCAATACCCCTTCATAAGTCAATTCTGTTAAATATCTTCTTACACTAACTATAATTTCCTATTAAGTCCTTTTCAGATTAGATGCAATTAGTTAATGTTAATTATTAAGTATAGGCAATGGAGTAAGAGATAATATTGTGGCAGAGTGGGAAAGGGTTGAAATAAAAGAGGAAATAGGTAAAGCAACCCTGTGGAGGATATGGCTCAATTAGATGAGCTATATTAAGACTGAGAAGTTTCAAAGTGGTCAGATCTCAGTGAAAGTATGTAGATATGGTCTAAGTATATCAGAGACCTAGAGCTTGGAAGGGAACCAACCCTTCTTAGAGGTAAGATCAGAGATCCATAGAGGTTAAGTCAGATAGGGTTTAAAAGCAAAGTCCTCAGATGTTCTCTTTCCAGTGCACCAGCCTTTGGAAAAAGGACAGAAACAGATAGACAGACACACATGCACGCACCCCTCCACATATGAAGGCGGGGGAGGGGGATTACATATTAACTCTTTTAAGTTTTCTAGCAAGACTAGAAAAGGATCTAAAACAGCAACGAAAACCCTCTCTCCAAACCTAAGCCCAAGAGGACCCAAAGGCTCAATAGCTTAAAAAGCCAGGACTTTACAAGCTCCAGAGAATACTCATTTTGTAGATGTAGGGGCTTGACTCAAATCTCAAGGTAGCCATCAACACAGTCATGGCCCCAGGCATATTCTAAGGAAACAATAGAAAGAAAATCAAGAGGCTCACATCCCAGGGCCCAGGAGAGTCATCCTCTTTCAATCTGGACTGAGTCAAGACACCCCTGGCTCCAGCCTACCCCCTCACCCTCCAGTATGCCCAGCCGCTGGTAATGGTCGACAGGGTAACAGACACCCCCATGCCCTCGTTATGGCAGTGAAGTGCAAGAAGCTGTTCAGCCTTTGGCCGAACTCCAAAGCCTCCGCAAGCATCCATCCTCCTTGGGTCCGCTCCGAGTCCCCACCCCGCTGGACCATCCTCAAAACGGCAGACAAAGGAAAGGTCCCCACGCACAGCAGCAGCTGCAGCCGCAGCTCACAGTCCCCCGGGTCGCCTCTCCCTTCAGCTCAGTTAGCCGGGGCCGGGCGGAGAAAGAGGGAGCGGAGAAAGGAGGGTGAAAGCCAGAGGGAGGGTAGGGATGGGAATGGGGGTGGGGGTTGAGCGCCCAGGGCCAGCAGCGGCCGGTCTGCACCAGGCTCAGAAGAGAGAAGAGAAGGGGCGGCGGGGCTTCGGTTCTAGGGTCTGGCGATCGCGGTGGGAGAGGGAGGAAGGGAGTGGGGAAGGGAGGGAGGAAGGGAGTGGGGAAGGGAGGGAGGGCCCACTTACCGCACTCGAAGCCTAGTCTTACTCGGGTCGGCTCCGCGGATGCAAACACGGGCGCTACCGCTACGACTCCGAGTGGCGGCTTAGACCCCGCCTCCTACCTCGGAGAGGGGTTAAACCCCACCCCCATTTTTCGGATCCAGGGCGAGCCTCTCCCACCACTCAATTCTGCTGGTACTCCCAGAGCTCTCCGCGAGAAGCGCTTCGCTCCGCCCTTCCCCATCCCCCAGCGGATTTCTGCCTTTGCCTCGGTCCCCTCACTCTTTCCTACCGAGAAAGGCTAAGTCCCGCTCCCTCCACAGTGAGAGACCAGACTTCTAAGACACACCTACTTCCCCAGAGAGAAAAGCTCCGCCCCCTGCGCGGGAAAGGCCGAACGCCGCGGCCTGGCCCCGTTCCCCCCCCTTCGGGCCTCCTCGCTCCTCCCCACGCCTTTACCCTGACGCTTTGGCGCCGGGTTTGACCATTAGTGGACGCCCAGACGGTGACTTTCCTTGAAGCGTTCTGTTTGCGCTGATAACCAAGGAGGTGGCTGCACCCCCGCCACAACTGACCCCTCTTTCTCTAGGTAAAGTGAGGGTGAGCGGCTACCGGTCCCCGGTTCCCCAGAGAAGTAGAAGTAGAGGCGGAGGGGGGAGCGGTGGTGGAGGAATGGGGGAGGACGGGCAACGGAAGGCGTCGAGGGCCAGTCCGCGCAGCCCGCGGGAAGAACGCGTTGGGCGTCGGGGCCTAGCTGGACAGGCTGGTCCTTGCTCTCATATAATCTTCAGTTTCCAGTCTGGAGAGGGTCAGAATTAATGACCTTGAAGGCCCCTCCTCCCCGGGCTTGGAATTCTTATCTGATTGCTGGCTAGTCGGAAGGCTTTTAGTAAACACCTACTGAAGCCGGCCCAAAGTCTGGGGGTGGGGTAGGGTGGTTCTGACTGTTCCTTCCGGGTGGGCCCAAGTGACCCCACCCTCTCACCCCATCTGGTCCATGGAAGGTTTCTGAGCTGGGAGACTTTAATAATCAAAGCAATTTGGTTTTCCAGCAGGTACAAAATTTAATTAAAAAAACATTTATTAAACACTGTGTCATTAGTGCAATTAGATGGTGTAATGGTTAGAGTACCTGCCCTTGAGTCAGGAAGACTTCTGCCCCTGAGATCCATTCTGACCTTAGACACTCCCTAGTTTGTGGTCCTGGGCAAGTCACAAGCCACTTTACCCTGTCTCCTCAGTTTCCTTATCTGTAAAATGCGCTAGAGAAGGAAATGGCAAACCACTATGGGATTTCTGCCTAGAAAAGCCCAAATGTTATAAAGAGTCTACACAACTGAAGAAAATATGGCATTGGGGATACAAAGACAGACATGCCCCCAGGAAGCATATATTCTGTTGGGAAAGGAGGTAGAAGAAGGGATTGAGAGAATAAGACATACTCAGTTAAGGAAATACAAGTAGTCAAGTATTTATTAAACACCAACTGTTTGCCAGGCATTTTGCTGAACAATGGGAAACATGAAAAAAGGCAAAAAAAAAAAAAACCCAGAACCTACTCTCATGGAGCATACAATCTAATGAAGTCATAGAAACAAAGAAACTCTATACAAGATAAAAATTGGGGTGGTCTCAGAGGGAGGGCACTAAGATTAAAGAGAATGGGAAAAAGCTTGCAGAAGGTAGGATTTTAGATTAAAGATCTAAAGAAGCCAAGTGAAATTAAGAGGTGAGGATGAGGAGGGAGAGAATTCCTGGCATGAAGGATAGCTATTGAAAATTCAAAGAACAATTTCTCACCAGGAGTCCTTAGCCTAATGGTGAAGACAACTTGCAAACAACTACATACAAACATGATACAGTACAGATGGGGCATCTAGGTTGCTCTAGGCCTAGAAAAGGGAGGTCCTGAGTTCATATATGGCCTCAGATACTTCCTAATGACCTTGGGCAAATCACTTAGCCCAACTTGCCTAGCCTTTACTGCTCTTCTGTCTTGGAACCAATACTTAGTATTAATTCTAAAAATGGAAAATCAGGGTTTAAGAAGAAAAAAAAAACATGACACTGGGTAAAGTGGGGGTCATATAAAGGTGGGTCGGGAAAAGCTTGGAGAAAATGGGACTTTAGGTTGGACTTGAAGCCAGGAAGGGGAGAAGAGGATAAAAAGGAGTTCCAGGTATGGGAAACAACTAGTGAAGGAGCCTTGAGTTGGAAGATGGGAGTGTCCTGTGACAGGACAGCCAGGGTGTTAATGATGTTGGATTGGAGAGGATATAGAAAGATTAGAAAGGTTAGAAGGACTAAAAGAGCCAAACAGGATTTTATATATGATTCTGGAGGTAATGGGGAGTCAGTGGAGTTTTCATGTGTGCAGAAAGGTGTGATTTAGCTTTAGGAATATCAATTTGTTTATATTCTCTGATCACACTTCCATATATTTTATCATCCCCTTTTCAATTAAACTTCCTGAAGGGAGAGGCTATTCTTTTCCCTCAGGTAAACCATTCCTAATAATACTTTACCTCCTACCAAGTAAGTGCTTAATAAATACATTTGTACTTATGTAAGGTTTGAATTTAGTGGTTGGATTTAAGTTATGTGAAATAACATGGTTGGCCAGAGTTGTTATATCTCAAGTCAGAAGTTTATTTACAAAATAGAGTGGGAAACAATAAGGTATTGTGAGAGAGGTTAGAGAAAATGCCTATACTAGTCCTCAGCCAGGAGGGATGGTAGTGAGTAACTACCAGCTTTCACCAAGAAGGAAGCTAGTCTCTTGGGAAACTAGGAAAGTAGTTATCCCTTTTCACTCACCCAAGTAGGTAATCCAGGAGTCAGAATCCAAGGTTGATGCCTCGATCCAAGTCGAAGTCTAAGCCACAGTCTCCAGTGAAGTTCCCTTAAAGACTACCCAAAAAACAGTCTTCACTAGAGTCACCTTCACCAGACTACTTCCTTAGGGATTTTCATGGCTTTTATGGTGGTTTCCTGTCCCTGCTCCTTTTCACCGGGGCCAATCACAGTTTCCAAATTGTCTGTGTTCTCACCTTTGGAACCACACCTTTCTGGATGTGTGAACTCTTAAGTTTCTGGCTTGTTCTCACCAAATATCAGGTAAGGTATGATTTCACTAAGTGGTTTGTGACCTCCTCCACCTAGTTCAAGCTTGTGTTGATTCAATCAAAAGTAGACAAAAGAGCTAATCTCGTCCTCATCTAGTGAGGTATACTAAATAGGGGTACTTATGTTTTTGTCAAAGTTTTAACTTCAATTTAGGCAAAGGGAACAAAGGATTCCCTTTTCAGAATTGTGAACTCAAAGAGAACCAAGAATTCCCTTTCACTCTTATGAAATAGTCCTTGCCCTTTGGGAGCTTATAGTTCCTGGGTTTTTTTTCTGTTTTTCTGAAGATATTTTCACCAATTAAAATAATTTTATATTAGAGTTCATATTGGAAATCAATTGCCAGAATATTTATTACTGTCTGATTCCAAAAGACAAAAAAAAAAAAAAAGCAAAGTGGCCTCTGATTTGTGTTTGACAGTCTTGTGAGAAAGGGGCATGCAGTTTTTAAATAATCTATAAATTTACCTTCTGTTACCCTAAATATCAGCTTCATCCATGACTTCCATAAGAGTCCTTGACCATTCCATATTGTGCAATCATAGTGACTGTGACAAATTGAGGGATTAGATTAGCAAGCAATTAAATTGGGGAAATCCAAGTGAACCACACTGACTCCATCTTGTGACTCAATTCTGGAGTTAGCTCAATTCCCTTTCTATTCAATTATAGGCCTAATCCAAATTCTGTCATGTAAGAAAAGTGTATTTAATTGTGGGAATTAGAAGGAAACCTTATTGTACTTTCCAAATCTAGCCACATGTGACTCAGAAACTGGACCACCTGTAACTTCATTATTTATTTATATTTAAAACCCCATCTTACTCTTCATGACCCTATTTGGGGTTTTCTTGGCAAAGATAGTGGAGTGGTTTGCCATTTCCTTCTCCAGCTCTTTTGACAGATGAAGAAGCTGAGGCAAAGGATTAAGTGGCTTGGCCAGAGTCACACAGCTAGTAAGCCTCTAAGGTTGGATTTGAGAGTCTTCCTGACTTAAGGTCTGGCGCTGTATCAACTGTGCTCCCTAGCTATCCATATAATGTTTTAATAGTTTATAAAAATGCTTTTGACAACCTCATTTAATATGCAGTCAGGTGAGTTTGTCTAATTTTATATTTCTTCCTACTGCTGAACTTTGTTGCATTGTTTAATTTTTCCTGGGGCAGCATATTCTTATCTGAATGTGGTATAGGCCAAAGTTGACTTGATATTGGATAATGTAGATTTTTAAATTAATATTCAATTCCACTCCAAAGTATAATATTAATAAAGATTTATTAATATTTAACTTGAGAGCTAGAGAAAACAGGGAGCGCTTACCCAAGCCACTCATGTAGAAGAGAGGTGTTCCTCAAAACTTAAATACAACAACATAAAAGATGCTCGTAAACACAAAGGAAAAGGGAATTTGGGATGAGGTAGCATTCTGGGAGATTGAAGTCTAAAGGATATAAAATTTCCACTTATGGACATGATTGGGGATGTAGACTGGAAACTACCACACCAATGTAACTATCAACAAGTTGGAAATAGGTATTGATCAATGACACATGTTAAAACTGGTGGAAATATGCATGAGCCATGGGTGGGGGGAGTGCGGGGGGTGAAGGGGAAAGTGGGAACATGAATCATGTAACCATGTTAAAAATGAATATTAATAAATGTTTAAAAAAATAAAAAAAATTTCCACTTATACAGTTCATTTTTCATAAAGAATGGATTTGAAGTAATTGTTCTCAATATCCCAGCCCATGAAATTATTTACCTGGACTCTATGGTGGTTCGTAGCTTTAATCATCCATTTTATGAATTTCCTAAAGCTCCTAATAAACTACATTCCTTATCACCCCAAAGACTGTGGGGCAAAGTGGCTATTTGGATGAATGTTTGGAACTTCCTGCTTCTGACATAGCTGTTATCAACTTTATACTGAAACTCTATTTTTCTTAAGATTATAACTTTTTTTTTTTAGTTTGTAGTTTTTTATTTACACAAGGGAAGAATGAATGGCTCTAAGTAATCTTTCATAAATGCCTTGTAATAGCTATAAGAGCATATAAGTATCTCAGTAGAGAGAACTTTGGGCCTGGAGTCAAGAAGGCCTGAGTTCAAATGTGGCCTCAGTCTAAAAGTGACTTAGTAGCTGTGTGACCCTGGGCAAGTCACTAAACTTATTTGCCCAGTTTTTCATTTGTTAAATGGAGATAATAGCACCTATATGGCTTTATTGTGAGAATCAAATGTGGTAATAGTTGTAAAGTTTTTAGTACAGTCCCTAGCACATATCAAGAGCTAAAGAACAGTTAGCTATTATTATTGTTGTTGTTAAAGTGAAATCTGATTTTAAAAGATTATTACAAAAATGAATAATATGGAAATAGGTATTGAGTGATAACACATGTATAACCCAGTGGAATTGCTTGTTAGCCCGAGGAGGGGGGTGGAAAAAGGGAGGGAAAGAACATGAATCATGTAACCATGGAAAAATATTTAAGTAAAAAAAGTGAAACCTAATAGTACATTTTTTTTTCCCAACAATGTCAAAACTAAAATTTTGTAGCACTTTCTCCCACTCTTTGTTCTTCTTGATGAAGGGTCATAGGATTTACAGATAAAGAGCCAGGCCCAGAAATATGAACTGACTTTACTGGAGTTCAAACAATTTAAAATTTCTATTGAAGAAAAGAAATTATAGACAACTAACTTTGTATTCATTTTCTTCTTTATTGCAACAGAAATTATTGTCAGTTGGAGACTTCCAGAATTGGTTGGAAAATTCCAGAATTCATAGTATACTAAGATTTGTATTTTCTCTGGATTCTGAACCAATGAAAAGAAAATGGAAAGAAAAATTGAAGAAGATTGAAGAACGAGCATCCCAGTATGAAAGGAGACCCCTGGGTTCAGTCTACAGACCAAGACTATCTAAGCCAGAGGACCCACCATCTGTATGGAAGCTGTTTCACCGTCAAGCTCAAGCTTTTAACTTTGTCAGAACCTGTAAAGAGGTAAGATGGCCTCTTTCTCGTTCTTCTCTTTTAAAAATGTTTTACAACTAAAGAGTTTGTGTCTTTTTTAATGAGTCTTTTGCCATCATCCAAGTTATATCAGGAACATCTGGTCACAGTATCAACATCACCTGACTTGAGAATAGCCTCCAGGGAGTCCTAGCAACTTACTTTGCATTAACCTTGTGAAAACAACTGTAAGAGCTGATATCTATTCTGCTTTAGAACTACAATAGGTGAAATTTGCTTGGCTGGTGCCAGATGACTGCCCTGAGATTGAGTGCTTCTCATATCCATGCTATTGACTGAGTGACCCAAGAGTTTGGAGAGGTGGGGGATTCCCTCTGGAGCCTTGTACTCTAGTGACTAACTATGCCAACTCTTCCAAGGGAGTAAAATCATTTGTGGTTTCTCCTTTGGTAAGTCCCAGCTCTTTAGTCAGTTATCCAGTAAGAATTTCTGCTATCTCAAATAAGATCAAGTAAAGTAATATTTGTAAAGTGGCTGACACATAGTAGGTACTGCATAAATGTTTATTTCTTTCCTTTTCCCTCCCTCTACTTTAGAAAGTCAAGGGTCCCTTTCCTAGCCATGGGATCAGTGGACTATTCAATAGCCCAGCATTTATGCATGAAGCTCCTTGGAGGTCCTATTGAAAATGAGGCAGAGGCTAAGGCCAGTAGTTTTATTGTGAAAGTTAATGAATAAACCCGTCTGGGAAATATAAAAATGATCCACTCTTCCCTCTTGGACAGGGAAGTCCTAGTGTCTTCCCCTTAAGCTTCCTGGATTGGCAATCTTTTGTGTATCCTTTGTTCAAATCAAAGCTCCTTGAGCTTTGTGGAAGGAGTAGAGAGAGATTCTGTTCATCTGGGTTCTCTGGGTATGTTCATGCTCTTTAGGAACAAAAGGGTATAAGAGTAATTGAAGACTTACCCAACATAGCCTACTGGCTTGTTTTATTTAGGCTCTGTTTTGACCTGAGTGGAGGCTTCAAGGGCCTGCTAAGCTTGTTGCTTCTTTTGGTTCCCAGTTCTTCTCTGGTCCCATGTTTTCCCTGTCTCTCTTACTAGCAAGGAGAGATAGATATACTGAAGAGGAACGCTATTGAGGATGATAAAGTTTACTAAAGTATTACCCCCATGATAGTCCTATGAGATATGCAGTCAAAATGAGTTTACCTAATTTCGTATTTTGAAAAACTGAGAGAGTTTTAACTTGCCTGTGGGCATGTTGGATGATGCTAATAAAATGGCAGAGCTCAGACCTTGAATCCAAGTCCATGTGTTCCTTTTGGTAATCTTGTTCTTTAATCAGTGATCCATTCATTAAACTCTCAAGGACCTAAGTCAACAAGTCAAGTCACCTTTCATTGAAGAAGCAGTTACTGATACTGTGCTCAGTCCTGGAATAAATACAAAGAAGGAAAGAGTCCCTGCTCTTATTTTGTAATATTTTGTTATGACCTACACAGTGAATTTGTAAAACAAACTAGCACTATTTGACTTTTACAAGATGGTTTTGTATCAAGAGTTTACTTAAGGACAGCTTAGGTGGCTCGATGGATAGAGAGGCAGGCCTACAGCCAAGAGGTCCTGGGTTCATATCTGGCCTCAGACACTTTTAGATGTATGACCCAGGTCAAGTCACTTTATCCCTATCGCCTAAGCCCTTACCACTCATTTGCCTTGGAACCAATACATGATATTGATTCTAAGACAAAAAGTAAGGATTAAAAAAAAAAAAAAGTTTAAGAAGCCCTAAAAGGAAGTTTCAGATAATAAAAATAAGATGGTAGTGGTGACAGAGATATATTTTATTCTCTTTAGTAATATAAAAGCTAAATTCATAAATAGCATTTAATTTAGCATTTTAGAGACAGAAGTTATTACTAACTTCTTTTTAAATATTCTACACTGTTTAATAATATTTTCTTTTAACAATCTTCATTCTATACATTTTGGATAAACACTTCACACTTTCTTTGATGCCAGCTAAAAACAAAATCTATACCTTTTAGACGCTCTAGAAACTATTCTTTTCAACTCATATCTACCAAGCTTCTTGAGACTTCGCCAGTGTTTTGGCTTTTTTCCTTCAAAGTTGAAGACTTGTGCTTTCAATTTTGTTGAACTGTTTTGTTTTTATGTTATAAACATTTAAATTTTTCTCTTGTTTTGTAAGATGTCTCTTATAACAAGACAAAAAGTTATGTAGAATAATATCAGTGACTTTATCTGAAAATGCATTTTATATCTATAGCATCCCTCCAAGTTCTATTTTTAAAAAAAAGAACAGATATTAATTTTCTCTTCCTCCTGAATCTACCACCATGTTTCAAAAAAAGAAAAGAAAAGGGAGCAAATTTCTCTCAGTGGCTGTGAACAAGAATAGATGTGTCTTGGGGCAGCTAGGTGGTTCAGAGAAAATTAAAATCCTGGTTGAAAGTCAGCTCACTTGAACTACTATCAAAACGAACCAAGAGAAACTGCTGGAGAAACAAAATTTCCCTAATTAACCATCTTCCCCTCATGATTCCAAGCAACTCTGCTTCCCTTCCCTGAGGAGAGAGTGCCACAGCTGTTCAGTGCCTGTTGGTCAGCTGTTTTTATCATAACTTCCTGAAAATAGTTTCATAGATTGACTTTTTAAAAAAAGTCTTCTGATTTGTAAACAATGAATAAGCATAATTATAGACTTACAGGAAGTCAGACTAGGGTATTTAACATTGATATAGGCACTCCTAAAGATTAGATTTTTCTTGGTTTTCATGATATGAAAATGATAATTTCCTTGTTTATAGAGAAAAGTTACTCATCACTGGTAATGAATAAATTTTGAGCTGAGATAGCAAATAAGTGCAGTTTAGTTTTCAGGAGATTAACATATTTGGACAACATTTGGAATGTTATTTTTGTCTTTATAAAGGATGTCCATGTATTTGCTCTGGAACACAAAGTGGGAGATGGGCAGCGTATTTACCTTGTAACCACTTATTCTCAGCTCTGGTTTTACTATCAGTCCCGGTAAGTATCCTGTGGAAGTATTACTAGTGGGCCCAGATGGGTATATTTCTTTTTCATTTCTTACTTTGTAAAATTAATATAATCAAAATGGGATTTAATAATGGTGCTTTTCATAATTAATTACATTGCAAAACTTAATTCTGAAGCAAGAAAGATTCATTTCTATGGTCCTTGATTTAAAAAAAAGTTGGTATAATTCAGTTATATGACTGAGCTCATTGAATGGCCCTTTCAGAGACAGATGTTAAAAATATGCCACTAAGAAAAATTTAATTTTCATGTTATCATTATCTCATAAAGAAGCAGATCCTTGATTTGATGAGAAAACCAACACTTGTGATAGAGGGAAAAAAACTCAGCATGTAAACAGATTTATACCATTGAACAATAATTGTCTACTTAAATGTTCTGGAATGTGGAGAGCTTCAATACAATCCAAACATGTATATTTTTAATGGTTAATTTTTTCATATTCACATAATAATTGCATTTATAGAATGTTTAAAAAGTACATTGAGAACATGATGTATTATTCTCACAGCAACTCTGCGCAGTAGATAAGGCAAATATTACTTCAGTACTCCCCCAAAACATGATTTTTATTAAAAGGGTGAGTACTCCTTCCATTGACCCAACTGGCAGTTCCTCCATGCTATGGCCAAAAAATTAAGTACCTAGTGTCTCAACTACTGATGATAATGTTTTTGGAATGTCTCCTTTTAGCCTTGAAGAACTGAGTAAATTTGGTCTGTCTGGGCAAATCCACTCTCCCACCCCGGATGTCAGGATCACCATGACACTGCAAAAAAGTGAAGTGTCAAAGTAGTTCTTGGGTAGAAGAAGGAAAATGTTGTTATCTCTGTTTTACATATCAGGAAACCCACTCAAAATGCTTAGGACTTGCCCAAAGGGAAAACGTCTATTTTGAACCCTCTAATCCTGTGCTTTTTTACATTACACTACCATCTACATCCTTTAGTAATTCTATGTAGGCAAAACATAATCTAGCAACACATCTGCCTTTTTAAAGCACAGCACAAAAGTAACTGTGATCTGAGACATATCATTTGAATTTTTTAACATAGGAAAAATCTCATGCACTGCTATGAAGTTATTCCTGAAAATGCTGTTTGCAAGCTTTATTTTGATTTGGAGTTTAGCAAACCTGCCAATCCAGGAGCAGATGGGAAAAAGATGGTTACGCTATTAATTGAGGTAAAAGCCTAGCTAAAAGACCTGAATTATTATTATAATGTTATAACTTTAACAAACAACAAAATGAACCCCTTACAATCTGGCTGCTTATCTCATCACTTAACTGAAGCTGCTCTTGGAAGTTACTTTGTTGTTGTTGTTGATGCATTTTTCAGTTGCATACTCCCTCCTCCCTTCACTTCTGACTCTTGAAATCCCTGATTTCCTTTAGCTACATCAAGTACCATCTTCTATTTGAGTCTTCCCCAATTTGATCCCCTCCCCTAGCTACTAGTGTCCTATCTTGCCAAAGAAGAATTCCAAACCCAGTTCCACATTATCAGAAATGGAAAAAATGAAGTATAAACTAAAGCGGGACTGTATTTTTGTGTTTTTTTTTTCATAAGTGTTACTTAATAGAGATATTGCCATTGTAAACAATGTTACTTTAACATTACTAACCTTCATCCCTCCTTTTTTTAAAAATAAGAAAAAAGTTGTTACTTTGTTGGTTATTTTGCATTAGTCAACTTTACGGTTCTGAAGATGTGTTCTTTTTTAGGCCTAGACCCTAAAAAAAATCAAGAGAAATAGGAAATGTCCAAATAATTATAAAAATATTTGTAGCAGCTTTCTTTTGTGGTGGGGAAAAAAAACAACTGGAAGCCAACTGGATAATCATTAGATGAGAAATAGGTGAATAGATCATAGTATATAAATGTGAGAAGTACTATTATGCTATAAGAAATAGATAATTCCAAAGAAACATGGAAACATTTGTATGAACTGAAGCTGAGTGAAAGGAGCACAGCCAGGAGAATAATTTATACGACAATAACCATACTGTAAATGTTTGAAAGTTGTGAGAAATAGAATTGGGGGGGGGTATGAATCATGTAACCATGGGAAAATATTCCAAATTTAAAAAAGGGAAAAAAAAGTTGTAAGAAATGATCAGTACAATGACCAATCATGATTTCAGTGGATCAATGATGAAATATATTGTCTTTCTCCTGACAGAGGTGACAGATTTAAGGTACAGAGTGAGAGAGGTGTGTGTGTGTGTGTGTGTGTGTGTGTGTGTAGCAGTTGAGGGGATTTGTTTTGCTAGACTTCGCATTTTTGTTATAAGAAATTTGTTTTTCTTTTCTCCTTTTTTTAAATAGGGTGAGAGGTAAGGGGTAGAGTAATTAGATTTTTTTTTAAACGCTTACATCCAATTTAGAATCAATACTCCATTGTTTCTAAGGCAGAAGAGTGGTAAGGGCTAGGCAATGGGAGTTAAGCCACTTGCCCAGGGTCACACAGCTAGGAAGTGTCTGAGGTCAGATTTGAACCCAGAACTTCTTGTCTCTGGACCTGGCTCTCAATCCACTGAATAGCCTTGCTGCCCCCAGAAAATAAATTTCTATTAAAATTTTAAAACTAAAAAAAATTTCAAACTTAAAAAGCTAAAAAATAGAGAGCCATTGCTATAGATTTAGATGTAATCCATCCTGCTTATTGCTCAGTCCATCCAAAGCCAGTACGCAGTCCTGCATACTGCAGTCTGAGTTCTTCATCTGCCTTGTTTTTCCTATATGGATTTTGAGACTGTTATCTTTTAAGTGGCTATAGATGTCTCTGAGAAGGGGCTGTTGCATGTCTTGAGGCTTGAGGAAGTCAACACAATGTCACCTATAAACATAAATAGGCTCTTGAACCTTGAATCTGTAGAGAAGCCCTGCTCCTTTAGTTTTGTGCAGGGCATGCCCCCTGCCCGTGACAAGTATGTCTCTTTGGCGAGGATGTCTCTGTCTTTACATTCTACCATATTGACAATTCAGGAAATTGTTGAGAAGAACTATCTCTTGTTGAATCAGTCGATGAGCATTTTACCATTTTACCAATTTACAGGCGTCTTCTTGTTGAACAAGAGCCTTTAAGGTTATATTTTGCTCTACTGAATCCCACTTCTGGGGGTAATAAGACAGTAAATACAGTAGGTTCTTATAAACACCTTTGTCACTTGTATCTGTAATGATTAAATTCTTGAGGCAGTATTACTTAATTTTTAATTTAGTTTATAATTTGATTCTGGTAAAACCAGTCACTAGGTTGATTCTATTTGCACTCAAATTCTTGAATGTTGGTTTTTTTTTTTTTTTTTTTTGAGAAAAATGAAAACATTTAGACTACTTACATTCTTGCATTTTCTAGCATGTTTGTACAGCCCTTCAAGAGTTATTTAATGTTAATTGTTCAGTAGAAGATGTTCTCAATTTGGATTCTAGCACTGATGAGAAATTTAGCCGCCATTTGATATTTCAGCTCTCTGATGTTGCATTTAAAAATAATATCCATGTTGGTAAGTATGTTGTTTCTTTCTAAATTTTGGTAAACTTAGCTTTTTTTTAAAACTATGGAATTGTGTTCAATTTTGGATTTTTTTCCCCCTTAAAAGTGAGTGTTAAGCTATGATAACTATGAAAAAAGGGTTGCATTTGGAATCAGAGGACTTGGGTTCAAACTCTGACTCCATCACTTCCTACCTGTGTTGGGAAATTTTCTCTGGACCTCATTTTTCTCAGCTGTAAAATGAGGGAGTTGGAGCAAGATGATTGTAAAGGTCCCTTCTAGTTCTAAAGCTCCGGCCTTTCCCAAATACCTGAATATGCATATTAGCAGGATAAGTTACAAACATTCTGCAATATTAATTTTGCTAGTATTTATAAGTTAAAGCTATATAACCTTACCTTTCTGTCTTAGAATCTATATAGTGTATTGGTTCCAAGGCAGAAGAGCAGTAAGGGCTAGGCAGTGGGGGTTAAGTGACTTGCTCAGGGTCACACAGCTGAGGCCAGATTTGATTCTAAGACCTCCTATCTCCAGACCTGGCTCTCTACCACTGAGCTGCCTAGTTGCCCCCATCTGACCTATTTTTCAATGTGGATAGTCAAGTCAGCTAGTATTTATTAAGTGCCCACTGTGTGCCAGACTCCCTACTAAACACTGAGGATAGATACAGAGGAAGGCAAAAGCTAGTCTTTGCTTTTAAGAAGCTCACAGATTAGTGAACTATTGTAGAGATAATATTTTGGATATTCAGTTTTCTCAAAATAAACGAAGGTTGGGGCTTAACCAAAGTTCCCAGTATAATAGACAAATTTACTTTCTAATGTTTTTAAACTCTTTTTGTTTTAGTATCAATTCTAAGACTGAAGAGTGGCAAAGGCTAGGCCACTAGGGTTAAAGGACTTGTCTAGGGTCACAATATAATTTACTTTTCAAAATAATTTAACATCTTATACCCAATGATAAAGCAAATTTAATTACTTGATAATAATTATACTATAATAAAAATAATTACTTAGTAATAAGTTATAAATACATTTCAAGAAACAGGAAGGATTCATCTATGCTCATCTGGGTCAGTCTAGACACTGATTGGTTCATTCAATTGATTTATCAATAAATCAGTCATTTCTCTAATTTTTTAGCAGGGGAGACAAAGGAACAAAGGTGAGTTTAATATATGCCAAACCTGGATTAGCAAAAATGTTACTGATGATGAAGCTGTGATAGTTAAAGCTAGCAGTAGGGGTTAGGCATTGTCTGGGTCCAGTCCTTGAAAGATCAGCTGATGGGCCCTTTTATTGAGCGGAAGCAAATTGCTTGGGTGTCAGCCTTAAATTCAGAGTTATTGAGCCAACCCATTGTTAGGTTATTTGATTATTTAGTAAGAGAAGATGTTGACTTACGCTGAAGGTGTAGAAACTTGCTCTTAGGTACATATGATTAACACTTGAAGTCTTAAATTGAATAAAACAATCGCTCCAATTAATCTGATTGTATTTTTTTCTATAAGGTAATTTTGTTAGAAAAATTTTGCAACCTGTGATTACATTAGATGACAGTAAAATTAATGACAAGATATCGGGAGTACCAGGACACACAGCTTCCTCTTCTTCAAAAACAATAGTGAAACCAGAAATCTCTTTTGCAAACAAATCTGAAGATAAAAATACTGCAAAAAGTCAACCTTCAAGTAAGGTAGAAGAGTCAGAAACATCTGAGCAAAATGGGCCCAATCTTTCCTTTTTAATTGTGAAGAATAAAGGAGGAGAGGATCACCTTTTTGTAGATGTGGGTATGTAAATTTTGTGAACTTGTAGACTGGGAGCTGTTGGAATTATGTTATTCTATACAGGTAGCTTTGGACTAGCCTCAAAGGAAATTGGGGGAAATGGATTGGGGCGGGGGGCTACACAGATCCAGTGGTGCCAATGCCACTAGCCAAACATTGTGCCTGTCTTGCCCCATAGTAATGCCATATTAGGTGATATATTCAGTTCCTGAAAGGCCTGACCCCAAAAGAAGAGAAAGGAAGGGAATAAACATTGATTTAGCATCTGCAGTGTGCCAGGGACCGGAGCGAAGTCCTTTCTACAAATCTTATCTCATCTGTATAGCCATAGGTGCTTTTATAGAGCAATGGAGACTGAGGCAAACAGGTTAGGTGGCTTCTCCAAGGTCTCACCGCCAAGAAGTACATGAGGCCAAATTTGAACTTTTGGTCTTCCTGACTCCCTTGTGTCCCCAACTGCCTCAAGCAAGGAGTCTGCTCCCAGGCCTGCTGGGTTCAGCTTAATAATGATTCACTTGGAGGAATTAATCCAATCTTACATCTAGATCCATTTAAATGTCAGTGAGGAACTGATTTCTTAAATGTCCCTTGGCAATTTCAGAGAAGACTGGAAGTTCCTTTTAAAGAAAACTTGGCTTTTATAACTTTGGATTGAAAGCTATTTTTCCCCCTACATACCTAATGTAGATTATAGCAATAAAGTAGTATTCACTAGTTATGTAAAGTATTATTTAAAGACTATACAATAGCTCACATATCGTAATGCTTAAAGCTTAGAAAGTGCTTTAAGATTGAATATGAATGTCATAATACCCATTCTACAGATGAGAAAACTGAGTCTTAGGTGAAGTGAATTGTCTACTGTCACATATTAATAACGATCAGAGCAGAGACCAAATTCAGATCTTCCAACCCTAAGACCAGTACTTTTTCATTGTGCCACAGTCAGTTCTTAAAATTCAGACCTTTTTGGGGTTTGCTTTGTTTTTTTTTTACATGCATGGATTATATAGGAGTTTATACAAGAAATAGAAACTTCCGGCTGTACAAATCATCCAAATTGGGTAAATGGGTGCCTTTGGAAATTGCTGAAGATAACAAATTTTTTCCTAAACCGTCCAAGACAATTTCTGAAGAAAATCAATATTTCCTTTCTTCTTTGGTCACTAACATCAGGTATGTAGGGCCTGTCTTTTCTTTATGATAATTGTGGTAATAGTAATCCAAGAGTATCGGGTGGTGTTGGGGATCCTCTGAGGCTACCAGCTTCTCTGGAGTCGTCACCTCTATTGGAGATTGGGGCCTCTTAGCAGAGAAAAGGATCAAGAGAGTTGCCCTCCCGCCTTCTGCTTCTTTATCTAAGGTAAAAAAGAGCAGCCACCCAGGGCAGAGGATGGCTCCCTGGGGCCTCAGCGGTGTCCGCCAGCCCCTCCCTGATCCCTGTCCAAGATCCCAGAGAAATCAGCACATCCTCCTGATGGTCCCCCGGGGAATCCAGACTCTCTTCTTCCCTTCCTTCCACCCACATTCACCAGCTCCCTTATCTGTAAGCTAACCCTCACTATAAGATGAGTTACCTGGACTGTCTAGAGCAGTGATTCCCAAAGTGGGCGCTATCGCCCCCTGGTGGGTGCTGCAGCGATCCAGAGGAGCGGTGATGGCCACAGGTGCATTTATCTTTCCTATTAATTGCTATTAAAATTAAAAAAAAATTAAGTTCCAGGGGGCTAAGTAATGTTTTTTTTCTGGAAAGGGGGCGGTAGGTCAAAAAAGTTTGGGAACCACTGATCTAGAGGCAGTGAGGGAGCTTACATGTGCACAGAGTTTGGGGCTTAGAGTCAGGAAGACACAGGTCAAATCTAGTCTCACTCGCCAGCTATGTGACCCTGGGCAAGTCACTTAACCTCTGTTTTTCTCAGTTTCCTCATCTGTAAAATGGGGATAATAGGAGCACCTACTTCCCAGTGTGCTTGTGAGGATCAGATGATATACCTGTAAAGCTCTTAGTGCTAGCTCGACATAGATGCTCTATAAATGCTTGGTTCCTTCCTCTCCACTGGTCCCAGAGCCAGAAAATCTGAGTTCCAGCCATGACTCTGACACTCATTAGTTTTGTGGCTGTTGGAGAATCCCTGAGCCATCTGTAAAAGGGGAAGAATAATAACACTGGCACAATCTCCATCCGGGGGTGGTTGTCTAAAAAATATTTTGTGGACTTTCAAGTGTTATCTCTCTAAATGTGGTGGTGATACTGGAACCCAGGCTTCCCGACTACCTTAGACATTCCTCTGGCATGCTGCATTACCCTTCTTTTTTGACCCTTACCTTCTGTCTTAGAATCAATACTGGGTATTGGTTCCAAGGCAGAAGAGGGGTAAGGGCTAGGCAATGGGGGTCAAGTGACTTGCCCAGGGTCACACAGCTAGGAAGTGTCTGAGGCCAGATTTGAACCTAGGACCTCCCATCTTTGGGCCTGGCTTTCAAGCCACTGAACCACCCAGCTGCCTCCTACTTTACCCTTTTAATTTTCAGGCAACAAGCATTTATTAAATTCCTACCATATGCCAAACACTGTACTAATTGAGCTCCAAATTGCAGCTGCAAAAATCCTTATTCACTTTGTTATCCAAGGGAGTAATTTGTTTACTAACTACTACCACTTTCCTTTGGAGAGTTATGTGGGTACATATGATGCAACACATGTAGATGGTGAATAAATAGGATTTAATGCTCTAATATTTAGAACTGAATAGCTACTGTGTGTTATGAGTAAGATTAGATTAGCTAGTTATTAGGTATTGATTATATATTGATTAGGAAATACCTAGCAGGAAGGAGCTGGAGCAGGAATTCCAGGTTGGAATGAAGGAGGAGGAAGTCTATCTGTGCTGAGTGTGGACTCCATTAGTGGTGGGCAAAAACTGTTGCCAGCCTGGGAGCCCTCAGAGCAAAGGACACCTTGCATCCTGTTTTCCCCTGGGATCCTGTGTGGTGTGGCATTTAAGGAAAGGACAAGATCTACAGAGCCAAGAGAAGAGGACAGTGCTTCAAGCAAACCCCTTACTACTTGGTTCCTGGCATCCAGACATCATCAGTGGATTTCAGTGAAGAATCCCAAAGCCACAAAAGCCCTTAGCTGTACTCAAGCCTGGCAGGTTCCAGGTTTGAGGCAGAAACCCAGAGACTCCAGTATATTTCCTTGGGCCCTGTTAGTTAGATAGCTTAGATTAGTGTAGTTGAATAAGTCCTTCCCTGTCCCTTTGGGTTTTGTTATTAGGTGTTAAGATTTTAGAGTAGTCATTCCTATCCCTCCTTTTAGTTGTTTCTAATTAAAACTCAATTACAGGGGCAGCTGGGTAGCTCAGTGGAGTGAGAGTCAGGCCTAGAGACAGGAGGTCCTAGGTTCAAATCCAGCCTCAGCCACTTCCCAGCTGTGTGACCCTGGGCAAGTCACTTGACCCCCATTGCCCACCCTTACCACTCTTCCACCTATGAGACAATACACCGAAGTACAAGGGTTTAAAAAAAAACAACCCAATTACACCTTGTTACCTTGTCAGTTAATTCAAGGCCTCTGGCCAGAGTGACAGTTGGCTGTTATTTTTTCAGTTGGGAGTGGTGTAGCTGTACAAGACTTCAGTGTTCATTTTTAGTCTCTCTTACATCCCAGAGAGTGTTCCCACAAACCCCATAGTTGATTTTTAATATCCCTGGTGACCCCATTACTTATATTTTCCTACATGTGGCATTTTGTTTCTTTAATACTAATGCAATGCTATTTTAATTTCTTTGTTTATATTCTCAGATTTTCAGATACTTTACGAATTCTTACCTGTGATATAACTCCAAGTCCACAAAAAAGGGCTGAATGTTTTAATGGTGCCCGTACTAAAGGTACACTATTTAAAGTATTCTCTCTATTTACTATTTTTTTAAGCTTATTGAATCATACAATTAAATGAAATCTTTTTATATACACAATGTTCTTCTTATAAGTTTATTTTTTAAACTGTAAATTCAGTGTTTGGCTTCATCCAAATCTCCTTACAATCAATATAGCAAACTTGATCTGAGTTTCTTTCTTTCTTGAGCTACTTTATCAATGCCAAAAGGCAAAAAGGCATGGGGTGAGGGGTTGATAAACAGGAAAATGTGAGCATCTGGGCTGAAAAATTCGAGGCATTTGAATAAGTACAATCTGGTTGTATAACTTTTAGTTCTTGAATAGTTTACACATTCCCTTTCTTTTGTTGTAGGGAATGTCATTGAAGGCGTTCAATGTTCACCATACCCTGAAATTGATAACTTTGTACTTTCTTTGGTTAATAAAAATGGTGTTAATGGAGGTAAATATCTTTGTTATTATTTGTTAAGCATTACTCCGTCTCCCAATTGATGAATGTCAAAAGATATGAACAGAGTTTTTGGATGAAGAAATCAAAGCCAGATAAAAGGGTATATATGAAAAATGCTCTAAATCCCCAGTGATTAGAGAAATACAGTTTAAAACAACTGAGGTATCATCTCACATCTGTTAGATTGGTTAAGGTGACAAAAAGGCAAAACAACAAATAGTGGAGGGGATGTGGAAAAATAGGGACATGAAAATGCTATTGGTGGAACTGTGAACTGGAAAGCAATCTAGAATTATGCCGAGAGTTATAAAACTGTATTGCTGGATCTGTTTCCCAAAGAAAAGAACCCCTGTGCCCCCAAATATAGCAGCTCTCCTTGTGGGGGCAAAGAACTGAAAACTGAGAGGATGTCTATCAATTGGGGAATGGCTAAACAAATTGTGGTATGTGGTTGTGACAGAACACTACTGCATGGCAAGAAATAATGAGCAGGTTAATATTTTTTAAAACCTGGAAAGAACTACTTAAAATAATGAAGAGTGAAATGAGTAGAACCAAGAGAACATTGTATGCAACTACAGAATTAATGTTTGAAGAATACCTTGTGAGTGGCTACCTCTGGAGAAAGAACTGATAAATAGAAACACAAAAGACATAATTTATATATAAATACGTATATTTATGTATATATACATTTATATGTGTGTGTGTATATATATATGTACATACATATATATATATATATTTTTATCCTTACTTTCTATCTTAGAATCAGTACTAGGTATTGGTTCTGAGGCAAAAGAGTGTTAAGAGCTAAGCAGTTGGGATTAAGTTACTTATCTAGGGTCATACAGCTAGGAAGTATCTGAGTTTAGATTTAAACCTGGACCTAGCTCTCTATTCAATGAATCCTCTAGCTGCCCCATACATATATTTTGCCAGGTGATGCAGGAAGAGAAAGGAGGAGTTGAGATACCTGGAAATAATTTTATTTTAAAAAATTACTTAGATATGGTTCTTTTGAATATATAAGTATTATTCATGTTTTAGGAATTCGGTGTTGGAACTACTTTTTCCCAGAAGAATTACTTGTTTATGATATTTGTAAGTATCGTTGGTGTGAAAATATTAAAAGAGCCCACAAGAGTAATAACATAATGTAAGTAAATACTTAATATTTTAGAGTTATACATATTTTTATAAATTTATTGCCATTTTAAATTGAATTTTTACACTGAATTGTTAAGTTTATGGTTGCATTTTATTTCTAGTATTGCATACCTACTACATCTGACTTTGATTTATGCTGTACTTGAACGTTTACTTGGCTCAGCCTTAAAGAATTCATTAAAATAGTTATTTTTTTAAAACTACACAAGGTGACTGATCTGCAGCAAGTGGGAGCCGGTTAAAAAGGCCATGTTCAAGTACCAGAAGGGCCCATCTCTGCTTTCCTTGACATCAGTCTACTAGCCAGGGACATTTTTTTAAGTCTCAAGCTAAGGAAAGCCACTTGAAAAAAATGTAAACTGCCCAGAGTCAGAGACAGAAGCGGGATTAGCAGAGCACAGACTACCTGAGGACCTTGAAAAGGGAGAGAAGTTGAGCTGGGTTAAGATCAGAACCAGATTTTTGAGTGGAGTTGGAATTAGGGCACGTTAAAAGTGAGAGGGGGCATTGTTGGTATAATGCTTTTTTACCTATGTTGTTTGATACATAAATGAATTATTTAATACATTTAGGGACCTGGCCTGCCTGGGTTGAGTTCTGTCTAATAAGGCAACTATAAAATATGAGTAACAAAATAAATATGACTGGTGAAGTTTTCACTCACATTCAGCCTATTCTTAATTCACTAGAGTGCTACAGGAGGTCCAAATGGAAAAAAAAGTCATTACTTCTAGAGAAAAACTTCAGAAGAGAGTTGGTAATGAGTCAGCTTTAAAGGATATATATGTAGGTAGCACAGTGGAAAGAAGACCAGGCCTGGAGCTGGAAGGACCTGCATTTGAATTTGGCCTCAAACACTTCCTAGCTGTGTGATCTGGGTAAATCACTTAACCCCTTTGCCTAGGCTTTACTGCCCTTCTGTCTCAGAGTTGGTACTGACACAAAGTATGGGTCTTTAAAAAACAAGGGGGAGAGAGGACGTACAAGAACTCGACCGGCCAGAGAGCGGCTTGGTCTTAATTATTATGACTCAAAGTCCTATTGGTGTTTTTTACTTATTAGGTCCTGTATAGTAGCATTTTGAATCTATTCTTATTTTCATAGTTACTATAATCTCCAGAAATCTCAGGCCCAATTAGCTGGTTTGCATTATGCATCCATGACTTGCTTATAATCTTTCTCTTATGCTCCCTACACGTTTTATATTAATTACTGCAGTTTTCAGGCTTTACTGTAAGTCTCTAAGTAGTTGCTGGTCTGCCCCAGTAGAAGGAGTTTCCATACCAGGACTTCCCAGCCCAGAGTTTCACTATCAATATTTTTGTAATTCAGGAGTTGGTCTATCAGGATTATAGTTAAAGTTTGTACCATTTTCATTGCTGAAGAGAGGCCACCAGCAAGGAAGACTTGGGCTGGAATCTCCCTGGAGACCTTTACCATCTAAGCCTTTTAAGTCTTTTAGGCTTCATTTCCTTTATATGTAAAGTGAAAGAGTAGGATTCAAAGTCTTAGGTTCTCTAATCTTGCCCTTCTGGATCCTTCGGTAGCCTCGGACACTCGCCCCTACCCCACCTTCTGAAATACTTTTTTTTTTTTTTGCCTTCCTGATAAGGTCCTGTTTGTAAGTTTGATCAATAAGTGCCAGCCTAGTGCTAAGTGCTCTTCTACACCCTGAAACCGAAAGTTGATTTTCATTCTTTTTTAAGACTCCTTCCCTTTACAACTTTATCTTTCACCTGCAGTCTGGGAGGAACTTGCCTAAAGACCAGGCTTTTGTCTTGTAGTGACCTACACTCTAGACTCAATTCTGTTTTGAAATGAATCTCCACCCTTTAATTGTCTGCCTTTGCAGTTTCTCCACTACCCAATTACCCCTAATTGAATTCATTTGTAACTTTACCCACCATTCATTTAACTCATTCAAGTTGATTCAATGGACTACCACCAGTAAAACCTATTTTCCTTGTTATTGAGTCCTTTTCCATTGGGTCTGGGTTTTCTTGGCGAAGATACTTGGGTCTTTGGCTATTTCTTTCTCCAGCTCATTTTATAGATGAGGGCTCTGAGGTAAACAGGGTTAAGTGACTAGGCCAGGGTCACCTGGTAGTAAGTGTCTGAGGCCAGATTTGAACTCGGGAAGATGTGTTTTCTTGACTTCAGGTGACATGGGCATTGTGCAGAGATGGCAGGGACCCTGTAACCCTTAACTCAGATGGGCTGTGAACAGGGAAATTCCCTTCCCCCTTCCTGCCCTGGGGACTCCCGAGGCAAAGGCCATTGTTCTTGGAATTCCTTTAAGTCGAGATAGACAAAGAGATACACCTCCAGAACTCACCTGGACCTGGATCTAACCCCTAAGCCCTGAGGGTCTCCACCTGGACAGTCTAACCCCTAAGCCCTGAGGGTCTCCGACAGACCCTGCACCCACTGAATGCCTGAGTGCAAGGAGTGCACTCTAGGGGAAAGGATACCAAAGGGCAAGAACTGGGGGACTTGGGGGCAGCCTCTTTTTACTTTTAAGCTAAGTTTGGAGTCCTCTCATTCTTGAGAATGGTTTCCTTCCTGAACCCAGGGGTTCACCATTTGCTCCCCTATAACACAGGCAGGCAGTCTGCCATCAATCCTGTTATCTGTGGATTATTCCTATTTCCTGAATGCAGAGTAGCTTCAGTGACTTATTTTACCTTTATTAAAATCTCTACCAATCAAGATTGCCAGGGTAGGTCTAAATGATGTACTACCTGGGCAATCAGAAGGAAAGAATGCCTAGGAGGTTTTAAAAAACTCAGTAAAGTCCTCACTTGTGGTATTTTAGCCACCTAGAGTCCATTGATCTAATTTTTTGGCCACTGTCAGCCTAACTGATAAATTGGTCATGCTCCAACCACTAGCTCAGTTTATCTAAATTTTCAAACATAGGTAGGGAACAGGATGGAAGGTAATCTATGTTGTAAATGATGAGATGAGAACAATCTGTTCTGGATCGGGATCAGATATTCATGTTGCCAAGGTCATCTCCACTGTCCTGCACCATCACCAGTCATCCTGACTTTTGTCTTTCCACTGGACTTTGATGTCTCTTTTTATGCTTCCCTAGAATGCTTAATTCGCTCATGGAATTTTCTTTTCAGCCATTTTTTTTTTTTTAAAGAAATGTCTAAAAAGTGCTGTTTCATTAAATGTCAATTTTCCCCTGGATGATTGTGCTCAGTTGTAGGCCTAGATCCTTTGCCTTTCAGAATATCTTTTCCATGCCTTCTTATTTTTTAATGTTCTTTAATGCCAGATCCTATGAATATCCTGACTTTGGCCCCACAATATTTGAATTGTTTCCTTATGGCTTCTTGCAGTACTTTTTCCTTGTCTGGGGCTTGTTGAACTTGGTTATATGAGTCTTGGAATGTTTTATTTTAGGGTTTCTTTCAGAGGTAATGAGTAGATACTTGCAATTTCCACTAAGGTAGTTTTCCATGATTTGGTATGATATGGCATCTAGGTTCTTTTTTTGATCATAGTTTTAGGTCATTGGAATTAGGGATTCTTAGATTGTCTCTCCTCGATCTATTTTCCAGGTGGGTTGTTTTTCCAATGAGGTGTTTCAGATTTTCTTCTATTTTTCATTTTTTTGACTTTGTCTTATTGTCTCTTGCTGTCTTATAGAATCATTGGTTTCCATTTCCTCAATTCTAATTTTTTGGGGAGTTATTTTTTTCCTTGAACTCTTGTGTTTCCTCTTCCATTAAAAAAATACTTCTGTTGCATCCTGCATAGCTCATGGCACAAAAAGGGGTGTATAGTAAGCGGTTATCAATAAATACTCTAATCCAGTGGTTCCCAAACTTTTTTGGCCTACCGCCCCCTTTCCAGAAAAAATATTACTTAGCACCCCTGGAAATTAATTTTTTAAAAAATTTTAATAGCAATTAATAGGAAAGATAAATGCACCTGTGGCCATCACCGCTTTCCTAGATCACTGCAGCACCCACCAGGGGGCGGTGGCACCCTCTTTGGGAATCACTGCTCTAATCGATTAATTGGTCTCATATAAAATAGATCACCAAATTTTACAGTAACAATGAATATTATTATTTCATGTTCTGCACTGTATAATTATAAATGGCCTAGACCAGTCCTAGAGAAGATTTGAAAAAGTGTGCCTCCCTCCCAGTTGCAGAAAAGTGAGGGGGCAATAGGTGGGGAATGTTGCATAAACTTTTAGATACAACAAAGGTGGTTTGGTTTGTAGAACCTTTTTTTTTTCCCTTGCAAAATTCTCTGTTATATGGGATGACTTGCTTGGATTAGATGGAGGATTCACAAAAGAGGGAAATCTTAAAGATAAATTACTGAAAATAAGAATCTACTAATTGATCCACTAATTATGGAAAGTAATATGGAATTATGCCTCCCCCCACAAAGAGTTACAAAAAATGCCCATACTTTTTGATCCAAAGAGCCCATAGCTAGGCATCAGTTCCAAGGAGGAGAAAAAATAGAAGGGTTCCACCAAAAACCCCAAAATACGTTTTTGGAGTAGAATAGTAGAGACCCATCAGTCGGTAATATCTAAACAAATGGGATCATAGAGGCTATCTGGTCCAACCCTCCCCCCTCCCCCATAGGAAGGGGAGTGATCAGAAAATTTGGGGTATAGTTGTTTACCCCGTAGGTGGATGTGAAAGGGCCTCTTCTCCCTCACAGCTACCCCTCCCCACTGGGAGACAAAATGGGGTTCCCAGAGGAAAATGGGGGATCCCTGCTACTCATGCCAGGGTGTGAATGTTAAAGGGATGTTATCTTCACAAGGGGGAACGAGTGTAACCCCAATAAGGTGTTTGTGCCAGCCAGAACAAACAGAAACCTCCCCCTACACCTAGCTGGAGGTCAGGCTTAAAATGGTGGTCTGCTCGCCTTTCTTCCTCAACCCCCTCATTCTGCCTCCTACCAATTGAGTACACTCTGACCTGACTTAGAGAGAAATGAAATGGGTTTATTACAGGAACAGATAATCAAGGGAAACAAGGATGGGATGCACAGGAAAGGGGGTGCAGGTAGTTCCCTAACTCCTAAGGTAGGGTACCCACAGAGTTACTTCTGTGTTCCCCAAACACAACTTCACAGCTTCATTGACCCAGATCCCAAAATAGTGATCCTACAGCTAAGATTTGTTATTAACTAGAGGGAATATTGAAGGGCAATGCCCAAGGCAACTTGTGGGTCCCAGGGGTCGGCTCCCCATAGAAGTCCAGACACCCCTGGCCAACACTGAAGAATCTGTTGTTGTAATTCAAGTGAGTTCAGGAACCAGTGTAGATCATGAGAGATAGTCTTCTCTGAAAGCCTGAGGAAACTCCTCCAAAGTTCACTTTGTGGGTCCCACAAGCAGCCCCAAACAACCTCCTCCCACCAGGACTGAAAAGCCCAAAGCTAGTGAGTCAGTTGGCTCTCCTCAGAAGTCACTGCTTCAGCCCAACTGTCACTGGATCTTCTTTGCTCTGTTCCATCTCTCAAGGTTCCAGCATGCCTGGCTTAGCCTTGCTTCTTATACCCCCCACTCCCACCTTACTTTACAGATGAATAAACTGAGGCCCAGTAAGGTCTGGTGACTGGTCACCAAAGTAGTATCAAAGGTGAAATGTGAAGACCTGAGCCAGTCCTCTTCCCACTGAAACACTGAAGCTTACGAGGAACTGATTCAGAATGAAATAAACAGAATCAAGAAAAACAATTTATAACAATAGCATAAGTGGAAAGAATGGGAAAAAGATCCTCTACACTCAGTCTCTATTCATTAAAATGACAAATAAGCCTGAACCCAGAAAAGAGCTGGGAAAGTGTGCTTTCTTCCCTTCTTCCTAGAGGCTGGGTTTATACATGTAAAATATCACATATTTCAGGGCCTCCGGTGTCAGATTCAGTTGATTTCTTGGTTATGCCGAACAGCCTTTTTTTCTTATTATAAAGGATTGTTCACTGAATAAGTGGGGGAAAGTCAGGAGTGAAGGTGATTTTAAGAACAAAAACTAGATGAAACTTTAAAAAAATAATATGTTAAAGGATTAGGAGACTTAATGTTTGTATTGATATTTAAAGGATTCTAGTGGATCTGAAAAATGAAGTTTGGTATCAAAAATGTCATGACCCTGTCTGCAGAGCGGAAAACTTCAAATCTGATTGTGAGTTATTAATTTTTTTAAAGAGTTTTTCCAGAAATTAAAAATGTCTGTTTTATTTTAAGCAATAAATAAAAATCTCTCTGATTTAGATTTCCCATTACCACCTGAAGTGTGTCTCTTGTATCTGTTCAAAGAGGTACGTGCTATTTTTTGTTACTTTATAATAGCCAACTTGTCATTGGATTGAATGTATACGTGTTTATGATTATGAGTATTTAAAATCCAAGCCATTCTGAAACTTCTAGTAGCTTCCTATCCCATTCTCCCGTTCCCCAAATATGTATGAATGGTATGACTTAAAGGATTAAGATGGCCGTTTTTATTTTTTCATATGTTCATTTTTGGAATTTCATTCATACTCTGGCCACGCCCCTCAGAAATATCAAACCGTTAGTGCAGATAGATAAATGCAGGGTTCAGGACAACAAACAATTTGAACAGCTGGCTCCTTACATTCCCAAGATGATTCCTCCTGAGCCTTAGGCATGTTAGAACTAAATTCAGTAAGATTTTTATTTTTTTACATCATAAGTAGAAATCACCCAGTAGGATGGAGCTGAAAGCTAGTTTGGGATATGTAAGTATATTTTATTGGGCCATAGAGAAATTATCTCTACTGGAGAGTGGATGAGGAAGGCTGGAAAATAATTGCTTCTTGGTGTCGGGGCAAAAGAGAATATCCTTTACAGAGAAGGGAGTCCAAACGAAATACTTTTTGTATAGAGTTATACCTCTCATAAAATGTAGTGTTCTTACTGAATAAAACAAGTTTGTGCCTAAAGACTTGAGAAAACAAGTAATCATCGAAAGTAAAGAGAGCTCTTTATTTAGAATAGAAAATGGAAAAACATTTAAATTAATAAAATTAAGAGTTGGCTTTAAAGATCAATAAAGCTAACTGTTTACTACAATTCATCAAAATTAGAAAGAAAGGAAATATACAAAATATTTAGGAATTTTAACAGCAAATGTATATAGTTGTATGCTAATATGCCTGAAAACATCACAATTTACAAAACTATAAATTAACAAAATTAGAAAAAAACAATTTCATTAGGGGAAATAAATCAGTGAATTAACCCACAAAAAAACACCTCACTCAAATGGGTTTATTGAGTTTCTTCCAAATCTTCAAAGAATAATTGAGATATTGACTTTCTAAATGTAGTGAAAGATGAAGTACTACCTGTCTCTCTTTATGAGGCCTATATGGTATTCTAAAACCTTTTAAAAACAAAACACTAAAAAGAAATCATAGGCCACTCATTAATGAAGATAGATGTAAAAATATTATTAGAGAATAATTAATAATAGAGAATATTAAAAATATTGCTAATTGTGAGATAAGTAAATTTAGAAGGATTAACATAATGAAAAGATCAGCATATGTCATTTATTGCACATAATGTTTACTTAGAAAATTTAGGCACGACAAAAATTAAGGTGAAGTCCTCAGACTATTTTAGTATTCATTCTGGAATGCCATGGTAGGCCCTGAAGACCAGCACTCCGAACCTCAAAGCCTAGAATGGGACCTACGCCCAGAGGCAGAGACACCAGTGAGGGTTGCCTGCCTCACCCAAAAGTGCAGTCTGAGCCCTTCACCATCCCAGATGTTTCATGCCACTCCTGGGGTTCCCCCAGCTAGGTTTTCCCAAAGGGCATGCCCTCTGCTCCTCCCGTCTCCAGAGACACTGGACTCTATGCTAAGTATCTCTAGTTTCCCTGGGAGGCTACATGTCTTGTTTGCCTTCCTGTTGGGCTCCTGGCTACCTTTTGGTGCAGTTCTTGGGGAGAATAATTCACACAGTAGAATGTTCTCATTGGATTCTTGGTCATTATTTGGTCTGGTGTGATTTTTAGGCCTTACCACAATAAGCAAGCCTGCCTCGGTTCAGGCAACCACCTTGTTATGGATCTGGTCTGTGATTTCATTCAAATATATATTTTAGGATGACGAAGACTACATTTTGAATGGAACTGAAAGTAGAAACATCGCAAATAACCAAAAACTCCCAGATTTTCAAGAATTATCTTCTAGAATATTGACAAGTGAGCTGCCTTCAAATACAGATTGGGATAACTGGATTGATGATTCCTGTTTTTTGGAAGCTGTTGAAGATGTTGAATTAGCTGAAGCTGCAGAGAAGAGTATGGTGGCCAGTGACAGCCTCATAGCGAATGAAATTCCTGATGCACTTCTTTTAGAAGTCATGAGAAGAACAGAGAACACGGAGGAGCTTACTAATGTACTGTAATTACTAATGTAATGACTTCAGATAGTGTCCAGAGATAAAATGTTGGCCTTTGTCAAATTCAGTGTAAACAAATGAAGTCATTATTTGTTATGGGCTAAGTAGATGTGAGTTCAAGTCCCACCTCTGCCTCCTACTGGCTGTCAGAGACCTTCCTCCTTAGTACCACAATAGGCCACTTTCTAAGACTATCAGTGGTGGCAGACGAGCTGACCTCACCTGAGAGTTATGCGGCCTGTTGAAATCAGGTCTAGTCCCAAGCCTTGTTACCTATCATTCTAGTACCTCTTATCAAACCAGAGGATCCTTATCACTTTTTGTACATTTTCCTAGTTATTACTAGAAATTTCTAGTTATTACTAGAAATTCTATTAAATGTTGATTACTGTAATGGTCTTGATGTATATCATAACCTCGGGATCACTCATACAAGTCTGACACTCAGTCCTTGGGTGTCACTCCATGTCACATGTGCGAGGTCTCCCAGTATATGAAGAAGACTGAATAAAAGCCCAGGGTGAACATTAACCTCCTCGATGCTTACCAACAGTATGGATACAGCAGAGTCTATAGGGGCAGGTAAGTCAGAAATCCAGGCCACCCACAAACTTGCTAACTTTAACACTGGCTGAGCCCTAGGCCCAGGCAGCTTAGAAGGATAGACAGCAGCTCCTCAGCCGGCCACAGTGCTCAGAGATCTGAGGCCCGGCTCTGCAAGCTCGTGGCTACTTACTACCCAGCACCCCAGAGAAGTAAGGAAAACTGAGTAATCCCTGTCGCTTCAGAAATTAAGACTTTCCCCCTATAAAACAGAAAAGTTTGGGAGCCATTTTTGGAATTGCCACCCCAAAGTGGATCTGAGAGGGCAGACAGCTTTCTGCAGAGCTAGTGTCAGTTAGGAAACTTTGATTAAGCACTGAGGATGCAAAGAGGCAGAAACAAGGTCCACATTCTTTTTTTTTTTTTTTTTTTAATATTTTCCCCTAGTTACATATTTCATATTCTTTCCCCCTCCCCTTAGCTGACACACAATTCCACTGGGTTTTACATGTATCATTGATCAAGGCCTAATTCCATATTATTGATAGTTTAAGGTCCACATTCTAATGGGGAGAAGAGAGGTACAGACTGTAAAAAGAAGGGAGACAGGCTCAAAGGCCTCCTGCAGAAGAGGAGTAATTAAGCCATAGGGCTAATGGTAAAGAATAGTGGGTAAAATCTGTTTAAGGCCGGAGAGAATCTTGGGAAGCCTGCCAGTTGGAATTCTGGGTAGTGGCTGTGTCAATTGGTTTTCCAACTGCCAATGGACTAGTGCAGGTGTTTGGCCTGGGAGGAGGCTGATATTTCTGTTCCCCGGAACATGGAAAGAACCCAGTGGCGGGTGAAGGAGAACATGTTAGAGTTTCTGAAATAAGTTTGTGGGAAATTAACAGAACAGAGAAAGAAAGAGATTGTTTCCTGTGTGGCGGCTGAGAAGGCCACGCCATTCTGAGGCCTGCTGAGGCCCCAAAGCCTAGCTAGGCCCCAAAAGGGCAGGCAGTGTGAAGAGTGAGTGAATAACTGAGCTGGGTAGAAGCTGAAAGAGATCTAAGGAGACAGAACGAGACTGTGTTTTTCCTCTGTGGCTGGAGACAGAGGCAGCCATTTCCTAAAAAAAAAAAACAAAACAATAATAACAATAATTTATTTATTTATTTATTTAAAGCCCTTAACTTCTCTGTATTGGCTCCAAGGCAGAAGAGTGGTAAGGGTGGGCAATGGGAGTCAAGTGACTTGCCCAGGGTCACACAGCTGGGAAGCGTCTGAGGTCCGATTTGAACCTAGGACCTCCCATCTCTAGGCCTGAGAGGCAGCCATTTTTGAAGCCTGTGTAGGCCCAGAAGCCCGCTTAGGCCGAAAAGCCTGGTGACTGGCTGTTAGTGAGAAGACTACCAACTGACTCAAAGCTGAAGGAGACTTAAGGAGACAGTAAATATATAATTAGAGGATTAGTAATTAGCATAAGGTTATTTAGTATAGTTTTGGGTTTTTTAGTGATAGATTAGGAGGGTTTTAAGGAGACGAGTTCCTCAAGCAGAAAGATAGTCCTTGCAGACTAGTGGTATGGAAAAAATCTTAGACCCCTTTTAGATTAGGAAATCCTAATCCTCAAAACCTTTATTTACCTTCTTTACTGTTCCTTAACATTTACTAGTTATTAGAGATTTTTTTACATCTGTCTCTATTGCGCACTTGGCCGATCTGCCACAAGCAATAAAGGAGATGGTGTAACCAAATTTCCCACCTTAACATTCCTGGCCATTCCTATTTGTAACATTCTTGGCTATTCCTATTTCTTACATTTTCAGCCAAGAATATTTCCAACATTTTCTGACTGCACATATTCTAGCATTCTATCTAGAATATATTTTTTTTACAAGGGTGAGGAGATAGTAAGAAGGCCAGTGTCCCTGGATTAGAGAGAGAAGGAAGGCTCAATGGATAGGGAGGGCCCAGGTTGTAAAGGGTTTATTTTCAATCCTGGAGGTAAGAGGAAACCAAGGGAGATGGTGAACAGGATAAGGTAAGTGGTCAGACCTACATTTTAGGAAAATCACTTTGGCGCTGAGTGGAAGATGGGCCTGTGGTTGGCAGCCTCTGTGTAAGTAGAGAGGGGGGTGTGTACAGGAGATGTGGGGAAGGCAGAAAAGACAAGGATAAGTGATGAGTCAGAGATGACACATGGATGGGAAGCTTGGAAGAAGATAATTTTGGGGAGCAGGGGATAATAAATTGGTTTGGACATGATATGTTTCAGATGTCTGCTAGAAACCCTATTCAAGATGTCTAAAAGGCATTTGTTGATGTGATATTAGAAAGCTCTGGAGAAAAGTTAGGGCTGAATATATGGATCTAGGAATCAAGGATAGAGATAGAGCTGATACCACCAAAGAAGAAAGCATAGAGAGAAAGGGGTTTCCAAAACACCCAAGATGGAGATCCAAGATGGCAGCCCCCTCAGCTTACCAGGCATCTGCTGACAAAAGAAGAGCCTTCAATAAACCTCACTGGGATACACAGACTTTGTCCTGTTCTATTTGCCACTTCTGGCTTCCACTGCTTAAATAATATGGAAAATGAGCAAGAGGGCTTGAATGAGTTCCCTTTTCATTTAAAAGAACTATGGGGGGCAGTTGGGTGGCTCAGTGGATAGAGAACCAGGCCTAGAAACAGGATGTCCTGTATTCAAATCTGGCTTCAGACACTTCCTGTGTGACCCTGGGCAAGTCATTAATCCCCATTGCCTAGCTCTTACTGCTCTTCTGCCTTGGAGCCAATACACAATATTGATTCTAAGATGGAAGGTAAGGGCCTAAAAATAAGTAAATAAACAAATAAAAGAACTATGGACTTAAAATATAACTAATTCAAACATCCAAAACCTGTGGGCAATAGAAAAACTTCAATTTAATTTACTCTCCACTGGATAAATGAAATGGTCAAAATGGATGAATATTATCAACAACCATTTGAAAAAAATATTATTACTAACAAAAGAAATACACAGTCAAATCATATTAAGATATCACCATATATATTAAATTGTTGGAGATGGAGGCAGGCCTTGGGAAGACAGGCACCTGTGAAAACTGAAATGATCCAAAATAAAATTCTCTGGAAAACTATCAAATTATGGAGGGAAAAAAAAACCCCATTCCTGGGGTCGTCAAGCCAGGAGCATGTATATTGGGCTTATAGGAGGGTCTGTACCAACTAAGAACTATGCAGATTCTCAGCAGTGACAGTTTATTGGGTTGAGGGATACAATTTTTAGGGAAAATGACACAGGCTAAGGGATTAGGCAAATCTTTTGCAGGGACAATGATCAGTAATAATTTACAAGATGGAGACAATGGATTTAGATTACCTCAGTGGCTCTAAGCACGGATTTCTATTGGTAATAGATCAATATGTCAATGGTTGACTACCTAGTTAGGTTTTTCAGGGAATTCTTGTACCAGTGATTCTTAGCAGGACATCTGGTAACTTGGGTTGAAAAATGGATTGAGTTCACGCTGAGGGGAAAAGCTATGTGTCTTACTGCTCCTAAGTTAATGGCTATCCAGAGGCTTTGTGTTCTGGGCTTATTTCCATAGCCTTGCTGAATGGAAAGCCCCCGGACTATCTCCCCCAGAAGTTTTACAT
Source organism: Gracilinanus agilis (assembly GCF_016433145.1). Classification (NCBI taxonomy): domain Eukaryota; kingdom Metazoa; phylum Chordata; class Mammalia; order Didelphimorphia; family Didelphidae; genus Gracilinanus; species Gracilinanus agilis. The sequence goes on from NC_058135.1 coordinate 62,993,295, forward strand.
CGTGAGGTGTGTTGGGCACGGAAGTCCCTGGTCTTCTTGTGCTGCTTCCACAATTGAGTTTACATATGTCAAGGAGTTCATTGACAAAAAGGCCCTGGTATGTTGGTCCAAATTCACAGCAGCATGATTTGTTAAAATAAAAAGCTGGAAACAAATAACACCCATTTATTGTGAAAAATCTGAACAAATCTTGGCATGTAGATATAATGGGATATTGTTTTGTTAGAAAACAACAAATGGATTCCTAAAAATAAAAGGATTTAAACGAAGTAATGAAAGGGAAATATGGCAAACCATGGAAACAATACACACAATGAGAACCAAAATGGACCACGGTAATTTTAAGACCAAAACTGCACCAGAAGAACTGAGAAAACATACCTCCTTCCATTTTTGCAGAAGTGGGGACCCACATTTATAGAACATCACTTATATTTTCAGAGAAAGTCGGGCTGTTAATTTTGTAGAACTGACCTTTTAAAAGTAAAATGGAAGTCTTGCTGTGTTAGGAGGAGCAAATATATATTTTAAAGTCAATATATGATACAAAGACAAAAAGGTAGCAGAATAAGGGGGGAAATTTTATGGTTAAAAAAAAAGGTGTCAGGAAGAGGTTGAAATACATCAGCAAAATGTTATACATGCTATTTGTCCCTCCCTTTTTTTCTTAACTTCTACCTTCTTAGAATCAATGTGTGTCAGTTCCAAGGCAGAAAAGTGGTAAGCCCATGGCAACTGGAGTTGTGACTTGCCCAGGGTCATACACAGCTGGTTGGTATCTGAGGACACATTTGAACCCAGATCCTCTTGACTTCAGGTTTGGCTCTCCATTCCCTGAGTCACCTAGCTGTCCCTTCCCTCACCTTAAGAATTAAGAAAAAATATTATGGCTTAGGGAAGTATATTTTTGGCAAGTAATTATGTCAAAACAAAATTTATTCCCCAAAAGGTTTCTTAAAATTTCAATGGAAATTTTCATTCGGAAACTTGAAATTTGAGGTAGGCCAATTTCATTCAGCAACAGGGACCCCCTTTTGCTAAACAAAATCTTTAGTTATTTACATAGTTTTAAGTATTTTACATGCTTTAATGGACTAAGGAAAACTATGGTTATTAAGATATTTAATATCTACCCAGGCAAAATAACTAGCAATGACAGTTATTCTATGAAGCACATTATAAAATCTAATTTTGCTGACTGATGGTACTGCAAAATTACTGTCATTCACAAATAAAATTTAATTGAGAAAATCCTCTCACACATCAATGTGCTTTCAAACACCACACACACATGCATCAAAGAAAACTTACTAGCGAGTGTGTTGAACTCAAGTAGATCCCTGTGCATCTGAAAGGGAACGTGTGCTTTTTGTTCATCTTTTTACAAAACCACAGACTTTTCCTAACAAGGCATTGCTCATTTTTAAAATAATGACTTACATTGAGGACAATTTAATAAATGATGCTGCTAAATACAGAAAGTGAATACTCTCCAGAAAAAGTATTCCAAGGTCGACCTGAGGCAAGTTCTCTCTCACTTGTCATCAACGAGCTGTTGAAGGCGGTAGTTGATCTTTCTCAGGTGTTGTGCTGCTCCTGAAATGCCTCTGGCTTCCAACAGCAGAGCTGGCAGGCTGCATGCACCATACTATTGAAGGAAGTCATTAAAATGAGCATGACGTTGGAACGACCCAGGTAAGCCAAGGCACCTACCTCCTACTAGCTAAACCGTACAATTCTGTGGCACTGTCCCAGTGACCTGCTCTCTACTCAGGTGCAGGAGAAAACTCTGGCCTTTGGACAGGGCCCTAGAAAATGGGCAACTCTGGGCGAATCCCCTAACCTGCACCTCTTAAACGGGCTTTGCTAGATTAGCAAGTTGTGGAGCCTGTGAACTGCAGCCCCCACTGGGGATGAGAGGCTGCTGTCCTGGGCCGTGAGGCGGGCACGAGCAGCTCGGGACCGCAGAGGCCAAGGCCTGGTTCAGCCTAGCGCTGCCGCTCGAGCGGTCTGCAGACACGCGGCCCGAGGCGGTGGCTACATTTTAAGAAGCAGGATCTCGGGGTCTCTGCTCAGTCTGTTTAGTGCTGTGTCTTCATGAAGCTAAAGAAAGCATACAATTAGAGAGAGCCAAGGGAAACCGAGGGGAGAGGAAGAGGCAGAGACTGGGAGCGCTTCGTTCACCACCACGCCGGGCAGTGTGATCACTACTGAAGCAGGATTTCCTCCATCCTCCCGGGTACAAAGTGTGCTTATCAGGCCAGTTACTAGTTTGTTCTTTCCCCCTAGTGTCATGCTGCGATGGGGTTAATTTGCTCTCTCACAAAGTAGACTGATGTTGCCATACCTCTGTGTGTGTGTGTATGAAAATATATATACATGTGTATGTATATATAAATTCATTTTTCAAAATCATTAATTCTTTAGCTTCTGGAAAGTTTCCTTAAGTAGAGAGACAGTAAAGCCACTCCTTCAATAAGCCTGCTTTCCGAAAGCCATCTATCCTCATAAAACAAGGTCCAAATTATGAGAGACTCCAGAGTAGAAACCTGTCCAGTGGGTGCCCGATGACCACTGGAGGTCATCCCAAGGCAGCTCCAGCAATAGAAAAGAACTTCAAGAGGAGCTCCGGAACCCATGCGTGACCCTAATGAAACAACGTCTATCCCAGGACACCAAACATGGCCTGGAAAGAACACTGCAGGCCTTTGGGGTTTCTTGGTCCTAACCTCTGCCAATGTGATCCAATAATGGTTGGATTATGCTCGTAAATGATTCCTAATACTCTTTCTCAAATATGGTAACCTAAATTGTGAGCTGGGACTTTACCCAACTAGACACTTACCATGAGCAGGCGCTATGCTAATCGCTTTATAATTACTTGATCCTCACAAAAACCCTGAGAGGTAGTTGCTATTATGTTCTTCATTTTACAGATGAGGAAACAGAGACCAACAGGGTTAAGTGACTGGCCCAGGGTCACCCAGCTAGGAAGTATCTGAAGCCAAATTTGAACTCAGATCTTCCCAATTCTAGACTCAGTGCTCTACTTAAATTTCATAAATGCTTGCTGACTGATTCTGGAGAAAAGTGGCAAAAGTGGAATCTGCCGGTTTTCTTGGATGAAAAAAAAAATTATTCTCTATTCTTATAAGGGTTTGTACAAAAGGCATAAGCCTCACCTTCAGTTTTCTGTAGCAAGGGTCTTTCCAGTAAAGCATGACTTTCATTTTCTCTATTCCTTTCAAGTACATAGCTTAAAGTAGTGTAAGGAACGGAGACTTTTATTTGTCTCCAGTGATGTAGGCTCCTAGTTGGAACAGGAGTGAGTGCTGGGCCTGGAGTCAGAAGCCCCGGGCTCGAATCCAGCCTCAGACCCTGGCCAAGTTCCTTAAGCTCTATGTGCCTCAGCAGAATGGAGATGGTAAGAGCCGGGCGGGCTGTGGCGCGGCTGCGAGAAGCACCCTGCCAGCGAAAAGGGCTCTCCTCAGCCGCTCGGACCTCCACGGAGCCCACCCGCGCCCTCTGTAGGCGTGCAGGGCCGGAGCTCGGCTCACCTGTTCCCTCTCGGCCTCGGCGGCAGGGCGGCTCCTCCGAAGAGCTGCATAGTCATCGTGAAGGTGCTGCAAGTTGGATAAAAACCACGTGGCTTCCCTGAGGGAAGATCTTCGGTGCTTCAGTTCCTCATACTTCCTCTGAAGAAGCCTCAGCTGGGGCTCGCTCCTGAAACAAAGGCGCAGCCTGAGCTCCACAGCCGAGGACGCCCCCTCGCACCTGCCAGCCCCCGCACCCAGCGCACGGTTCTGGGTACCTTATAAATGTTGGTAAAGGAAAATCAAGGGTGGGGATACATTATCTCCAAGGTACCACCTACTTCTAAAATTCTTTTTTTTTTTTTAACCCTTAACTTCTGTGTATTGGTTCCTTGGTGGAAGAGTGGTAAGGGTGGGCAATGGGGGTCAAGTGACTTGCCCAGGGTCACACAGCTGGGAAGTGTCTAAGGCCAGATTTGAACCTAGGACCTCCCGTCTCTAGGCCTGGCTCTCAATCCACTGAGCTACCCAACTGCCCCCCTACTTCTAAAATTCTGGCCTCAGGCACAGCCTAGCTGGGTGACCCTGGACAAGTCACTTCACCCCCATTGCTTGGCCACTCTTCTGCCTTGGAACCAATACACAGCACTGACTCTAAGATGGGAGGTAAGGGTTAAAATAAAATAAGAATCTGTAAGCATGTATCCTGATCTATATCAGTTCAGTGAGGCTCCCATCATGTGCCAGGCCCAGTGCTGGCACTCTCACTGCAAGAAGAGGGAACGTCCCTGCTCTCAAGAAGCTCCCAGCCTAACAGGGCAGATGGCACAGGAGGGGCCTGCAGGAATAACGTTCCAAGGAAAGACACTGGAATGCACAAGGCCTGCAAAGGTTTCCCGCAGAAGATGAGATTTGGGCCCAGGCTTCAAACAGACACTTCCTCCCTTCCTGGCTGTTATACGGAAACTCTGGGAGCAGAGAGTCTCACCCTTGATTGACCGGTGAGGACCGTTGGATCTTAGAATGTTCCCAGGGGCCATGAGGACAGGGGAGACAGCGGTTGGCCAGGGGGGCATAAATACCCTGGCAGCCCTGGCTGAGGTTCCTTTCCTTCCCTTGGACCTGAGATCGGTGGATCCTGGTCTTTTGGGATTGGTGACTTGCTTGAATCAACCTCGCAATATCCTCCTGTCTTGTACCTGTCTAACACTGTCAACCTGTACCCAGACCATCATCTTCTGATTCTACTGCCCCTAGATATTTAGGAAATCAAATCATCTGTAGTTATCTAGGTTTCCCAGGGCCCGGGAGGGATCTGGGAAGTGGGCAGGAGAAGAAGAAGAGGGCGGAAAGGGGTGGATCCTGAAGGCTGTTTAGGCATAACATCTAGCAGAAAGAAGAAGCTGAAAGACATCAAGCAGCAGCTTGCTTACTCTGTTTGGCTTTGGCCAGGCTGAGCCAGAGGAGCTAACTACCAGAATCGATTACCTGCCTACGGCTCATAGGGTTTATTAGTATCAGATTAGTTAGGGTTTCCCAATTCCTTTATCCATCCCCAATACCCCATCTTTGCTAATTATAGATAAAGCCTTTCAAGTACCTTCCTGGAGTGGTTATTTCATAGCTTCTCTGGGAAGGGAGATATGCAGTCAGATAAACTGTTACCAAGGCTAATAGAGCCCAATATCTATCATCAATTAACCCCAGGTGGGAGCTGAAGGGATACCATCCATTGACCTGAAGGATCCTGTCTGGGCACTGTTATAAAGGAGGGACGTGTCACATCATCTAGCTAGGGCAAGCCTCAGTTGATCTTGCTCTAGCCACCTATCTGGACTCCACTGCTGTCACACAATGACCAGTGGTAGTATCTAGTTTAGTTTACCCTCCCTCTCCATCTATCTATCTACATCTATTTTTATTTTTATAACAATCACTTACCTAATTTGCTGCTCTTGGGCTTCAAAGAGACACTTCCTTTTCTTATTGGCATCTGTGATCGCCTGAGTGACATAGGAATGAGCATCATCACAATCGCTGCTTACATTTCCATAGAGCATTAAGGAACAGTGATTCCTGTTATTATAAAAGCTAATATTTTTATAGTGCTCACTATGGGTCAGGCTCTGTGCTCACAGCAACCCTAAAAGGCAGATGCTTTTATTATCCCCATTTTAGAGACAAGGAAACTGAGGCAGACAGGGCCAGTCTGAGCTCCGGGCTTCCTGTTTGCAGGCCCTACTCTACTCATCCTATCATCTGCCTGTCACAAGAAGGAGACGGCATGTTGTCATGGGAAGACTCGGCCTCCTGAGGTCACAGGCTCATTTACTTAAGAGCCAGAAGGGCCCTTGTGGGGCAACCCTGTCATTTAGAGATAAGGAACCTAGGGGCAGCGAGGGGACGTGACTCCCCTCTGTTCACACAGGGTGTAAACATCAGAGACAGAATTTGAACCTGAGTTGTCTGCTCTAGAAACAGGGCTCCTTCCATTGTACCACACTGCCTCCGTAGGTAGGAGGAGCCCCAGAGACCATTAGATGAGCTGAGACAACCGCTGACTCGCCATCAATGGCTTGGCAGAAATCCAAAACAGAAGAAAAGAAAGAGCTATCACTCACTCCAGGAAGGAGCTGTTGGTCATCTGTTTCCTCATCTATAAAACAACCACCTCCAAGTCCCTTCTAGGTCCTAAATCTATGAATCCATACAGAGCCAGGACGACTGGAGCCAATTCCTGGCAAGGAGACATCCCGTCATGTGAATTGACCTCCAAATATTGTGAGAAAAGCACTTTGGCATTCTTAAACCGGTACAAACATGCAAGTTGTCTCATTTGATAATCCACATATAGTGGAGATATTATCTTCCTCCTCATACAGATGAGGTCCAGAGATAAGAGTTGTCTGAGGTCACTTATTAAGTAGAAGAACTGGAACTCAGATCTAGGTCTTCTGACTCCAAAGTCCAGAAGCCCAGGCTTTCTTCCTCTTTAAGACTCACGTGGCCAGGCTGGTGAGGTAGCACAGGCCCAAATCCGGCCTCAGACACTTCCTCACTGGGTGATCCTGGGCTAGATACCAGACAGAGGGTAAAGGTTTAACCATTCTGGATGTGTCAGGAAGGCTCCATTTCATGTCTGCCTCGGATGCCATGTGCCCGAAAGCAGCTCGTTTCGCCCCTGTCCAGCTCAGTTTATAACCGCAGCGCCTCCTCCCAAGGCCTGCCGTGCAGGCCAAACCATGGGAAGCGCTCTGCTCACCATAAAGCACAATCTAAAGAGTGGCTCCCGTTATTGTGGTTATTACTATTTATCATTTTACAGAAGGACAGCACAAATCATGAGAGACCTACCCTGGCGTTCTTCCTTTTCAAGTTTTTCAGTCTCTGGACTTCTGTAAGCTGTACACAAGACAAAACAGGACATTCACATTCGACGTCCAGAACCAGACCGTCTGTCTTCTGATGGACATTTTAGCAGGGAACACACAACTGCCCAGTGGACTGGGCCCTGCTGCTCCAGCGTGGCCTCTCACAAGCTATGGGCACGCTGGCACAGCAGGAACACTGCAGTCCCTCATCTAAAGAACAAGAGAAAATGTGGATGCATCAGAAATGACGGTTTCACATCAGTAAAACTTACCATTTTAATAAGCTGTTCCTTAAAAACTGAATAAAAACTGTCGATTGCTCTCTGACACACTCTAGATGTCACTTGTTGCCTGCAGAGACAAGAAAGAGCATTTACTCAGAGCTGGCCACAGGTATAGGCTGTTCTCTGGGTAAGAAAGATGAATGCATATTTTAGACCCACCAGGTGCCCTTTCTGTGGTTCTGTATAAATGGGGGATGACATTTAAAACTGTCAAGTTGGTCTTCATGACATGAGTCCATTGCTTTTTCAGATTCCAGTGCCATGTAAATATAGTTTCTCTCTTTTTTTTCTTAAAGCCTCTCCTTCTGTCTTATAATCAATACTATCTCAATTCCAAGTAAAGATAAAGACTAGGCAAACGGGGTTAAGTAAGTTGGGCCCAGGTCACATAACTAGGAATTGTTGAGGCACATTTGAACTCAGGACCTCCCAATTTCAGGCCTGGTGCACCATCCACTGTGCTAGCTAGCTGTCCCAAACTAATTACTTTGGATTCTGGGAAAATGGCGGCATAGAAGCAGCAAGGCTCAGACCTCGGTAAAGCCCTTCACCACAATCAAGGACAAAGGGCTCCGAGGGAACAGAAAAACAAATCTGACAACACAACAGAGCTGGGGGGATCCTCCAGCTGAACCCAACTTAAAAGGTACACACAAAAAAAAAGAGAAAAAAAAAAGCCTGAATTCTTGAAACTCTCGGGTGGGAGGGGAAAGAAAGGAGGAAGATCCCAGATCCCCTCCTCCACCTAATGTGCTGAGTCTCCAGAGGATCCTGCAGTCTCTGGGGGGGCTGGGGCACTAGTCCGAGGGAGTGCCTCGCTGGCACAGCTGTGCCAAACTCAAGGCTGTGATCACAGACAGCAGGGAGGCTGCTGGGGGAGAAACTCAGAGAGGGTGAAGGTTCCCTCCATCTTGTGCTCCTCCTTCCCCCCCTTCTCTTGACCTCAGGGCACTCCGAGCTGAGCCAATCAACCACACCCAGGCTTAATCCTATCAATACAGCAGATAAGAAGTCTTCAGAGGGCAGGGAAGCTCCAACAACCCTCCCCCACAGACTACAAGGAAAGTAGCTAAATTCACTTTTTTAACTTTTACCACTAGCTGGGGAAAATCTGGCCTCAGGTCCCACTAACCTAATTAATCAACAAAACAGAGAAGAAGCCCTTCAAGGGCTAAATAGCCCAAAAACATAGATAAAAAAATATGATCAGAGGATCAAGATTACAGCCAATTACAGGGGAGAAAGAAGGAAAAAACATGAGTAAACAACAGAAAAAGGAAAAAACTAATTACTTTCACAGAAATCCCTTTGGCCTTTCCTAGTGTTAGCTAATAAAATAATGTTCAGAAGAGTCTGAAATGATACTTTCTTGGACCACTGTCAGATGACAAAATGGTAATGCCTAGAGAGAGGTCATCAAACTCCTTGTTTAGTGACAGAAGCGATCCTAGTGCAAGCTCTGCAAGCTGTAAGCACTCAAGTTTTTGCAGATTCATTTCTGTTTTCTTAATAGACAACATGTATGTTTGTACACACATATATCCATTTGTATGTACAGACACAAGCTCCCTCACACACATATGCATGTAAGTGTACACACACCTGTTTTTTCTTCTTTGCTGCATTTCTTACCAGTCATTTAAAGTCCAAGTCCAACTCTACCTCTTCTAGGGAGCTTCCCTGGATTCCTTCAGTTAGCAGCAACCCCTTCTCCCTTTTAACCTCACAAGGAACTTTTCTTATTCCTCTTTTAAACACAACTCTACTACATAAATGTCCCATGTTTTTGGACATGTGTCTTCTGTATAGTTGGAAAATCTTGAACCCCTGGAACTGCATTACCCAAAATTCCTTTCTGCATTACCCAAAATTCTTTTTGCCTTTCATATACATGCGTCGTTACACGGTCTGTATATAGTTTGGGTTCACTCTTCCACGTGAATTGAAGGGTGAGTGCTCCCTGTGTTCTCCAGCTCTCTAGTTAAATATTAACCAATCTTTATAAATATTATACTTTGGAGATATTGAATACTACTTTTAAAATCCACACTTCTCAGAGGCAGCGTGGAATTATGAGGGATCAGAGATCTGGCCTCAGAACAAGGGGGCTCTTGGGTCCCAG
>NC_058135.1:63006391-63047883 GCF_016433145.1 Gracilinanus agilis
TTCTTTTCTTTTCTTTTCTTTTCTTTCTTTTCTTTCTTTCTTTCTTTCTTTCTTTCTTTCTTTCTTTCTTTCTTTCTTTCTTTCTTTCTTTCTTTCTTTCTCTCTCTCTCTCTCTCTCTCTCTCTCTCTCTCTCTCTCTCTCTCTCTTTCTCTCTTTCTTTCTTTTTTAATAATGTCAAACAAAACAGCTAAACTATCTTGTCCATATATGGACCTGGATGTGAAATTTTTCAAAGTTAACAGTAACTTTTGGGAAATGTATACTTAATAAAAGAATACCAAGTAGGTAGTTTTAATTGGGCTACATTTCACTTTTTCCTCAATGAGGCAAATTCTCACATCCTCTGTTGCTAAAGAGATAGGAAAAAGATACCACACATGATCTAATGAAGAAGATTATATAGATTGACTTATAGCAGTTCTTTTTATAGTAACAAAGAACTAATAATTTGGGGAGGAGGAGGTACCCATCAAATGGGGAATAGCTGAAGAAACTAAATTATGTAGTTAATGGAATATTACTGTGCCATAAGAAATATTCAAAGGGAAAGCTTCAGAGAAATCTGAGATGATTTATTTGAACTGATGTAGACTAAAGAGAACAGACCCAGGAAAATAATTTCTACAATAACATTAAAAAAAAAACATTACCTCCCTTCTTAGAATCAATATTAAGTATTGGTTTCAAAGCAAAACAGCAGGAAGGGCTAGGCAATAGGGATTAAGTAACTTGCCTAGTGTCACTGTCTGAGGCCACATTTGAACCTAGGACCTTCTGTCTCTAGGCCTGGCTCTCAATCCAACTGAGCTATCTAGCTGCCCAACAATCACATTTTAAAGACAAACAACTTTGAAAGCCTTAAGAACTCTGGTCAACGCAATAATCAACCATGATTTTAGAAGATCAATGATAAATTGCTATTCACCTCCTGACCGGGAGGTGAAAGACTATAAGATACAGAAGACATTTAATTTTTGATATGACTAATTTAGGGCTGTTTTGCTTGACTAATATATATTTATTACAAGGGTTTTGTTTTAGCAAACTTAAAGTGCTATAAAATCATTAGCTATTATTATTATAAGGCAGCTAGTGGCGCAGTGGATAGAATGCCAGGCCTAGAGTCGGGAAGACAACTCTCCGAGTTCATATCTGACCTCAGGCACTTACTGTGCAGCCCTGGAAAAGTCACTTAACCCTCTTTGCTTTGGTTCCTCATCTGTAAGATGAGCTAGAGAAGGGCATGGCAAACCACACTAATATCTTTGCCAGGAAAACTCCAAATGGGATCAGGAAGAGTCAGATAGATCTAAAACATCTGAACACCACCACAATACTGCTGTCCTATTGTATCCCCTGGTAAAGCTCCTTCATTTTACTTGAAATCAATACTAAGGAGGAGACTATGTTAGTATGGTTAATACTGCACTGACCGAGGAAGGCCAGATAACTTCAAGAAGGAAATTCCTAGGATCACCTGGCAAGAAACATAAGAGCCATCTGATCTAATCCCTTTGATTTAGCAATGAAGAAATTGAGGTTCAGAGGGGGTTAGATAACATGTCCAAAGTCATATCATCACACTGGGCCTCAAAGCAAATTCCTCTGCCTCCAGATCCTCTTTTTTCCACTAATCCATGCTCTTTCTCTTCCATTTCCTCTTAAGGAGCCTCTTAGAAAATACTAAAGAAATTGAAGTAGGATGGAGCAGACGGGAAAAACCCCAGAGCTTGTCTGATCTGCTCACCCACACTTTGTCCTGAGTGCCCCACATGACTATCCTTCCTCCTGGGGACCCACATCCTCCCCTTAAGATTTAGGGCTGGGGCTTAGGGGAGGCTGCTGGCAGGATACTGAGCAGCAGTATCACATGGAAATGCTGGAATGGCTGTCTTCTCTAGCCTATTTCTATAACTTCCTTCGTAAGCCCATATTCTTTCCAATGGAATGGACACCGAAAGTGTTTCAGGCATCGAGAGACACGAATTACATATATTGTGCCTTCTGCCCATACAGAGTATCAGGGAGAGTTGTGTATAAAACTGTCTTGTTTGGTGGACAAGCAAGATGAGTCTCCCTGACCTCTCTGAAGAGTTATTTGGCTGGAACCTGCGCTCTTGGAATATACTTGGGCTGAAACATTTTGAGCTACTGATCAAGACCATCAGACCATCTATGTGAGATCCCATTAGTCCCTTGTGTCCACCAAACAAGACAGTATTCTCAACTTGCTCTCCTTGATCCTGCTAGTTGAGATGTTCCGGATGTTGCTCAGAGATACCCAAAATCCACAGGCTCTCAGATCAGTGGTTTCCCAACTCTAGTCAAAACCCCCAACTACCTTTAGAGACAGTCCACCGTATTCAGCCCCTTGCTGTGTTCCAGGTTGGAATCTCAGCTCCTGCCTGTCTTTCTAAACTTCCAAATCTGCTTTTATAAGTTTACCTACGACATACTTAATGAATTTAAGCAGGTCCTAGGGTTATTTTCAGGTTAGCTTGGACACAGCAAGTCCTCCTAAGACATCACCCACTGCTGCTGGGACTACAGTGTTGAAGGGGACAGGAAAAATCAGGGATGAAATTCATAGTTTTCAAAAAATTCCCAGAGCAAAACTCAACACTGTATTCAAAATACATGGATGGTATGGGACATCACCACTGGAATTACTGCACTAGAGTATGGCTGGAACAGTGTTAGATTAGGGGTGACAGGCAGCAGACAAGTGATCCTGATGTGCAATGCGGTAAATGGGACTGACCAGAAAGGTGAGATAAATCTGTGTTCTTGGTCCAATACGATATGGAAAAACAATGGAAATGAGTCTTTATAGGAATCCCTCAGTTACTTTAGTAGCAATAGGGGCTCTGGAACAGAAGTTAGTCACTATGGTCAAATTATTAACTACTTAACAATGAAATCACAGGTCTAGTCCTTTTGTCTTATCATTCAAAATCCATTCCCAGAGAGCCACTGCATGAGCAGTGTAAATCAGGTCCCTGCCATATTCTAGGGAACTCATGGGCCCTTGTAACAGCATAAGGCAGAGTGAGAAAACCTATTTGCCCTACGAGAGAGCAGAATACCAATATTCATGAAAGTCCTTGCTGGAAATGCTTCCCTATTCCTAGCTTTCTGCTCCTCTCCCAGCTCCACTACATTTGGCATTCCTAAGAAATTGTGGTTTCTGGTGCAGCCTACTCCTTGGTTTACTGACAGAGCTCTGTCCTTCTTCACCTAGGAAAAGGCTCCCCCCCTCCAATTTGGTAACTGTCCTAGTTACTAACATGAGTCAATACACCTGAATCCAACTGGTCCAGAGGATGGCAAAGATGGAGAATGGATAGTGGTTTCTTCTCCTAATGATAGTAAAGGCTCAATATTTGTAGCAAAACCTTCCCCCCCACCCCCCTTTAAATACCAAACTCTCGGCAAAGAGAACTGCATGATAACCAGATAAGCTTTTTTATGGTATTTGCAACTTCTCCCAAAGCCCAAGCCTCTAGCACTTAGATGGAATAGATTTAGCTTACAAATGGAAGGAAGCTCCTGGACTAATCACAGAATTGTGGGTACAGTAAAGAAGTCATGGTATTTGTTGGAGAGGGCAAGATTGGTGGCCTTTAGGTAGTATGGTTAGAGATAGGGAATAGAATGAGAGAAGACTTGACAAAAAAACCAAGATGCAAGGTCAGACAGTAGATTCCAAGAACCCCTTGGAACAAGGGGAATACAGATGAAATGCAAGTGGGAATTACTTGGTTTTGAGCTTTTTCTTTTCTTTTCATCCTCAGTTGCTTAGAAAAGTACCTGATATAGATTACTTGTACAGTGATATCTGATTTTCCATGAACCCTTTTGGGGTTTTCATGGCAGAGACCTTGGAGTGATTTGTCATTTCCTTTTATAGATAAGGAAACTAAGGTTGAGTGAAGTGATTTGCCCAGGGTCACACAACTAGGAAGTCTGAGGCCAGATTTGAACTCACAAAATTGTGTCTTCCTGACTGCCTGTGCCACCTAGCTGCCCTAGCATGGACTAAACTCTTAACAAATACTTGCTAGCTGACTGAAAAAAAGTCAGTGGTGGATTACTCTTAGGGTCTTCAGTACTGTACATTCTAGGTCATTTTGGCCTGCTCATTCTGCTTTTGTGTATTTGGGCTTACTAGCCCATCTTTCTCTTTTTTGTGTGATTATATAGCAGTACAGTTACAAAAATTAAAAACAAAAAACTTTGAAACTGTCTGCCTGTGTTGAGCTAATATAAAGTGTTTTCTAAGTCTGTCACAAGTACTATACAACTGAAAGATATTCCTGTCATTGATGCCAGAAAACCAGCTTCAACTTACCTAAAGTTGAGGAAAAAAATCAAATAAAGAAGCATTTTCTCTCAGCACTATCTTGAGATATAAGCAATGGATTTTTATATTTAAAGATGCTTCTACATTTCCTGTGAGTATCTAATAGCACAGTTTTAAAAAAATTCATACTAACCAAAGGAATCACCCAATTCTTCATCTTGCTCAGTTTCATTCACCTTCCCAATAACTGAGAGATCCAAGTCTTCAGGGAAAGGTATTTTACCAGAAAGATGTAGCCGTTTTTTGTTTAGCTAAAAGTGAAAAAAAAAAGCCAAATAATTGAATTGTTCTGCTACTAAAGATTTAATTACATTTCTTTAATATGGATATTCTTGCTATTATGAATGCCTTGAAGAGAATCAAAGAAAAATGAATTCTCTTTCCCGATTTCTACTTAAAAATACCCACTTATATGGGCATAGTCCATAAAGGCTATCTCCTTAGAAGGCTGCACTTTCAATAATGCCATTAATATGTTATAAATACACTCCCAGCTAATATAATGGAAATTGCTATCACATCTTTTTGACAAACTGCTCATTTATAGTATTGTTTCTATTGAAACAAAACCCCTAGAAAATTGTTTTCCAGGAACTCATTCACAATATTTGGTGAAAATATACTTTTTCATATTCCCAGCACTTGGCACAGTGTTGGTGCAATGTAGGCATTTAATAAATGTTTACTTTTAATATTAGCATATACATGGCAAAGGTAATAAGAATGTAAAACATAAAAACTACAAGGCTTCAAAGATAGTTCAATTATCCAATAGTCATTTCATGAAATATAGTTCAATCATCTAAGAGTCATTTCAAAGAAGCATTATGTCCTATACTTCCCTCTTCTCCATTTTGGGTTCTCCTAAGTGAACAGACTCCCAATGATTCTTTGTTAAACACCAGGCTTATGCTCACTTCAGCAGCAGAGACACTAAACTTGAAATGATACAGATTCACGTGGCCCCTGAGCAAAGATAACATGCAGATTCATGAAGTGGTCCATATTTTCAGATTTAAGATCAATGAAAAAAAACCAACTATGATTACAGAGTACTAATGATGAAGAATGCTCCCCTTTTCCTGAGAAAATGGTGATGAACATACATTTTTGAACATAATAGGAAGATTTTTTTTTTGCTTGCCTATACATGCATATTTCATTCAATGGTTTTCTTGTCTTTTTTTCCTCTTCAGAAAGGAGGTGTGGGAGGAGATGGCAGATGAAAGAAAATGTTCATTGAAAAAAAATTTAATTAAAAAATAATAAAGTACAAGGCTCATTATAATTAATCTTCCCCACCCCAATAATGTAATTCTTTAAATAATACTTCTGAAAGAAAACATTTTCATTTTCCTCTCCTTTACTGTATTCATTTAAAATCTCTTTTCCTGTCTGACCCAAGTCTTCCCAGGTGTCTTCAACATTTGCTTATTATTCCTAGTTAACCAAATTCAATTACATAATTTAACAGCTGGAAGGGACCTCCAGAGGCCATATAATCCATCCTATACCAGAACAAGAATCCCCTCCAAAATACTGAACAAGGTGTTTGAAGACCTCGGGTGATAGAGAAGTTACCAAATAAGGTGGCCCATTCTGTTTTTAGTTGTCATCAAGACTAAGTCTCTTAACCATTAACCCTAATTCTGCTTTCTCCGTGTTCAGGATAGAGGGCATCACTCCAGGTGTGACCAAGACGAAATCCAGGGAAGAATATAACCCTTTTCCTTCCAAGCAAATTGCATAAACTATTCCCTCCTAGACTCACCCTGCCCCGAATCACTAATTTTTTTTATTCACCACAGTATTAATTGTTCCTTCTACCTTCCAAAGCCTCTTCTATCCAAGATCTGTAATGATTTATATTTTAATTATGATTACTTGCTACAGAAAGAAAATAAGGAAACTATATTCCCTCAGCATTTTGGTTTGTGTAGTTATCTCTTCTACATATCCCGGGACTGTCCGAATCGAAAGATTATTTTAGTAGGAAGAAAATAAAAGATGTGTACATGTTCACATATAGCATATAGTCAAGGATCCTGTACTAAGACACCAAGACAAACAAAACTTTAATTTCTAACTGCATTTAGCTCTACTCAAACAGAATCTCAATTTACATTTTGTATCAATAACAATTATTAGGAAGTTAACAACATTTGTTATAAATAGTGAATGCCTGGCTAAGAATTGTGTTACAAGTAACTCTGTAATTGCACTTTGGATGCCTTTATGACTCATAACAGGAAGATTTTCTATAGCAGTTTGCTATGCAATAGAACTTCCTTATTTGAAAAAATACTGGAATTCTTTTATGGAGACATCTTCCAGTAGGGAGAAAAATTATACTTCCTTCACGTAGGTCCTTACACTTGCCTTGATATTTCGCTGAGTCACTGTCCACTACATATTCTCTTAGAAAATCACAGCTATATTTTAACTTGCGCATTTCAGTTAAGATAAACTGGCCAAAGTAAAGTACACCTTCATTATCAAGTTGTTCTCCTCTTGGGCTTTAGTCATTAAGAATCATAATATTTCTGCTTTCAAGTCTCATACATATGACTCACTTCCCCACTTAATTTTTAAAAAACAAAACTAATGCATTTCTAATTTTTAACTGACTAGATGAGTTAAATACTCCATGGCTCCATTAAATTTTTTTTTTTACTTTGCCAATTATTAAAGAGTGACTGCTTTAAGACAACAAGGTTTTAAAAACATTTAACTAGGAATCTTAAATATAATTTTAACTTTGGAACTTGTATCATCCCATTACTTTAATATTTCTGTCCTATACACAGACATACAGGCCAGTTTTCCAAAAACAGTCAAGTGATATGAGAATATCAACACTATTTACACACAAATGCATATTTTTGAAACATAGCCTAAGAAGAATTAACTAAATTTGGAATAATTATACATTTTAATGTTTCAACCTATGATGAGAGAGTAAATATAGCTGTGAGTTTATGAACAAAAAAACTAAGTAAACTTAATCTCTTTGATAAATGAAATGACATGCACTTTTTTCCAGAAAAGATAAATAATTTACAGCACCAAAACAGTAGTCAAAATATTGTGTAAAAATGCTTTTGCTAATTAAAACTAAATCTAATGAAAAGAGAATAACAGCCAATAGTAGCCTTTATTTGCTATAAATGCAAAAACATCCTAAGCTGATTTTTTTCTAAGAAACCAAATTAGAGACATTCTATTTGCTCCCATTTTCATCTCATATTTGGGGACAATGCTGGTTAAAAAGGTATGGGGGACTGGAAGTTAAAACTCAGTTCTCCAAAGATAAGACCTTTGCAGGTATTTAAAAACAGAGTCAGCTCGATCATTCTAAATCAAATATGCAGAGCTAGACATTCTGGCCCAACTTGTAATAGAACAATTTAAACCGTAGTCCATCTGTAAAAGTATATCCCCTTCCCCGAATTCTTCAGCCCCGTAGAAATCACTTCGTTGCAGACTATAAAATCCCAAAGATCGAAAAAAATCTTCCTGCGTTTTAAAAAGAGGGTCACCTTAGCACACAAACAGCACTTAAGCACTCTGGCAATATACACTATTTCTAGTGTGGTTGGAGCAGGCGACAGAGATGTGTGTGTAGCAACAGAAAGAATGTTTGAGAAGCCAATGCATTCAACAGCCAGCAGAGCCGGTTGCCCCATCACACTTGATCCCGTAGACGGGCAAGTCTCTGAGACAGTTCGTCCTGCTCGGCTGAGGCCACGGTGGCAACGGAGCCAGTCTGGCCCTGGGGCAATTCCATGTTGAGATCCAGGCCAGCCTCGTCGGCCATCTCCTGGAGCAGCAGGTCCACCTGGCCCTGCGGGGTGGTCAGGGTGGTGGTGCTGCTCATCGTGTCTTCCATCTGCTGCGTCTGCACGTCCAGGGTCTCAAACTGGTGCTCGAATTTGTCCATGAGTGCCGAGATTTTCTCCAGGTTCATGCTCCTTAGCGCTGCGTCCATGGACTTGACGACACCGGCCAGAGACTTGGTGACTTTGCCCATGGTCACGGCAGTCTGCACCCGGGCCGCCACAGCGTCCACTCGGGCGCTCAGCCGCAGGAAGTTGACACCCTGGTTCTTCTGTCGGATGGCGTTCTCGGCGTGGATGCGCGCCACCTCAGTGTTGCCCTTTTGGATGGCTTTCTTGATCTTGGCCTTCTCGGCCTTCTCCTCTTTCTCGCACTTCTTGGCGTTCCTGCTGAGCTCCTTGGCGGCAAATTTGAGGTTGAAGAGATGCTTCTCCATGGCCGACATGGTACCCGAGGCTTCTAGGAGGCTGCACCCGGCCCAGGAAGGAGCGAGGAAGGCGGGGCTCCCGGCCCAAGGAGACTTCTTTCCCGGACGGGGAAAGCAGCGGCACCCAGCAGGGATGGGACCTAGGCAGGTCTGGGAGGTTCCCCCTCCCCTAGCCTGGCCTACAGCTGCTCCGCCAACACAGCCGGGCTCGTTTGTTTTGGATCCCACTTCCTGTTTCCACGTACTTTTGCGTGCTTGCGTATATAATTACGTAGAAGAGCCAGCCCAGAAAAGGGGAGGCGGGGCCAACGTCAAGGTCCCCGCTCAAACAAAGAAAGGGCAGGGAAGGCCAAATCGGGCGGGGGTGGGGCCAACCTCAGGAAAGGGTAGGAGCAGTAGACATTAAGCTAGCTCATTAAGGGGCAGGGCCAGCAGATGGCATCCTCCTAGGGGCGAAGCCTGGAAGTGGGCGGGGCCAACATCTCACACTACTTTCAGGTACCAGAGAAAACTAGGACGGCAGCAGCAGTCATTGGGCCACGTCGGTTGGGGGCGGAACCAGCTCGGCACCAGTTTCTGATACATCACGTGGCCAAAACAGCAGCAAGAGAGTCACCTGAAAGGCAGCGAAATTGGCAAGGCTCGAGCTTCCCTAAGAGCCCCTCAAACGGAGGGCGATAACTTCTTAAAAGCCAAAGGAGGGGCAGCTGAGTCCTAGGTTCAAATTTGACCTCAGACACTTCGTACGTGGGTAATCCTGGGCAAGTCACTTAACCCCCATGGCCTAGCCCTTACCACTCTTCTGCCTTAGAACCAAAACGCAGTACGGATTCTAAAACAGAAGGTATGGGTTAAAAAAAAAAAAAGCCAAAGGATGGGGTGGCTTAATGCCCATTCATCACATCTTGGCTGCTGTTCCCCTGTCTTCAGGCTCTTCTTTGCACTTTGAGGAGCCATATACTTGTGTTTTATTTGCTTTAATTACCGGAGGTTAATTTTCTTTTCTTTTTCTAAAAAAGGTTTCATTGATGCCTTAGGTCCTTACACAAGTTATTTCAAGATTCCCCTCTCAAAACTACCCTGTGACAAAGAAAAGCAATTAAGTACAAACCCGATGACTTTTCCTCATCAATAAAATGAGGGAGTTGCAGTAGCTGGCCTCCAAGAAATCTTAGGTTGCATCTGATAAGAGTATACAATATTTTGATCCCAGCTTCTGGGACAAGAACCCACTATTTGACAAAAACTGCTGGGAAAATTGGAAAACAGTATGGGAGACACTAGGTTTAGATCAACACCTCACACCCTATACCAAGATAAATTCAGAAGAGTAAATGACAAATATAAAGGAAATTATAAGTAAATTAGGTGAATATAGAATAGTATAGCTATCAGATCTATGGAAAAGGAAAGAATTTAAGACCAAGCAAGAAATAGAGAATATTACAAAATGTAAAATGAATACTTTTGATTACATTAAATTAAAAAGGTTTTGTACAAACAAAACCAATGTAACCAAAATTAGAAAGGAAGCAACAAACTGGGAAAAAAATTTTATAACAAAAACTTCTGACAAAGGTCTAATTTCTCAAATTTATAAGGAGTTACGTCAATTGTACAAAAAAATCAAGCCATTCCCCAATTGAGAAAAGGGCAAGGGACATGAATAGGCAATTTTCAGATAAAGAAATCAAAACTATCAATAAGCACATGAAAAAGTGTTCTAAATCTCTTATAATCAAAGAAATGCAAATCAAAACAACTCTGAGGTACCTGCTCACACCTAGCATATTGGCCAATATGACAGCAAAGGAAAGTAATAAATGTTGGAGGGGATGTGGCAAAATTGGGACACTAATGCATTGCTGGTGGAGTTGTGAATATTTGATCCAACCATTCTGGAAGGCAATTTGGAACTGTAGCAGTCCAAAAAGACTGCCTGTTCTTTGATCCAGCCATACCACTGCTGGGTCTATACCCCACAGAGATCATAAGGAAAAAGACTTGTACAAGAATATTTATAGCCACACTCTTTGTGGTGGCAAAAAATTGGAAAATGAGATTTCCTTTAATTGGGGAATGGTTTAACAAATTGTGGTATCTGTTGGTGATGGAATACTATTGTGCTAAAAGGAATGATGAACTGGAGGAATTCCATGTGAACTGGAATGACCTCCAGGAATTGATGCAGAGTGAAATGAGCAGAACCAGGAAAACATTGTATGCACACACAGATGAATGCACTGTGGCACAATTGAATGTAATGGACTTCTCTACTAGCAGCAATGCAATGATCCAGGACCATTCTGAGGGACTTATGAGAAAGAATTGTGGGAATAGAAACGCAGAAGAAAAACATATGATTGATCACACGGTTCGATGGGGATATGACTAGGGATATTGACTTTAAATAATCAAATACTAATAATAGGGAAATAGGTTTTGAGCAATGGTACATGTAAAACCCAGTGGAGGAGAGATGGGAGGTCCTAGGTTCAAATCCAACCTCAGACACTTCCCAGCTGTGTGACCCTGGGCAAGTCACTTGACCCCCACTGCCTCTCCTTTACCACTCTTCTGCCTTGGAGCCAATACACAGCATTGACTCCCAAGACAGAAGGTAAGGATTTAAAAAAACAAAACAAAACAGTGGGAATTGCTTGTTGACTCCAGGAGGAGGGGGAGGGAAAGAACATGAATCATGGAAACATGGAAAAATATTCTAAATTAATTAAATGATTTTCATTTTAAAAAAAAGAGTATATAATATTTTGACCCAGTAATTAGGGGCTCATTTTCTGTTCCCTTACCCACAACACACCTCTTCCTTTGACTGCAATGAGTGCTATATAGGTTCCCCATGGCTAACAACATGGGTTAGAGCTGAAATCCTACAGCTATGCTCCCATCTTGACTTTGACACCTACTATTTGTATGACACTAGGAAAGTCACTTCACTTCCTCCTCTGAAAAATGAGGGGTCTAGAAACCATTATTAACTCTAAGATGCAATTCATTTTCAATGTGTTTTCAACTACAACTTGGTATATCATAAGTACGGTGAATATTATTGCCCTCAATTCCTATCTTGCAGATGGGGAGCCAACAGATCTGAGAGTCAAGGGTGACATTCCCAGATTAGGGGGAGGAGGGAGGAACACCAAGGGGAATCCGCCTCAGATCATAGAGTCATCATAGACCTAGGAAGGTCCGTCCCTTAGTCACAGAACCGTAAGATCACAGATGCAGAATTGGGAGGGAACTCTGAGGCCATCCCCCTCAGGATAATAAACTTTGAATATTCTTTATCACTCAGTCTAATGGCTGGACTGCTTAGATTTCCAACAATCAGGTCTGCATCTCAAAGAAATAAAAAAAAAAAAAGGGAAAGGACCTGTGTATACAAATTATGGTATATCATGGTGATGGAATATTATTGTGCTATAAGGAATGATAAACAGGATGATTGCATAAAGAACTGGATTGATGCAGAGCGAAATAAGCAGAACCAGGAGAACATTATACACAGTAACTTTAATAATGTGGACCAATCAAATGTGATAGACTTTGCTACTAACAGCAATACAATGATCCAGGACAATTCTGAGGGACTTATGAAGAATGCCAGAGAAAGCTGTTGGAGTAGAAATAGAGATGAAAAATATGATTTGTCTCTTGTTTGAGTATATGATTTGTGGTTTTGGTTTTATAGGATTATTTGCTTACAAAAATAAATACTATGGAAAAAAATGATTTCCAACAATCAATTTCTTTGGGAATCCCATCCCTAGGCAGGAATTATAAAAGCATCTTTGACTTCTTTTATCTTTCCCATGTTTCAAAAAAGTAAAAAAAAAATTGTTTCTTCGAAATACTGTTTATGTATTTCCCTTCTCTGTGTCTTATATCTTCTACATTATTCCTGTCTTCAAAACCATGGCTCTTTATTTCTTAGGCTGTAGCTAGGATTATTATTATTATTATTTTAAATAACCCTTACCTTCCATCTTGGAGTCAATACTGTATATTGGCTCCAAGGCAGAAGAGTGGTAAGGGTAGGCAATGGGGGTCAAGTGACTTGCCTAGGGTCACACAGCTGGGAAGTGTCTGAGGTCAGATTTGAACCCAGGACCTCCTGTCTCTAGGCCTGGCTCTCAATCCACTGAGCTACCTAGCTGTCCCCTAAGATTATTTTTGAATACTGACTACACTACTCCATTTTTAAGTTCTTAAATGTCAACATACTGCCAAGACCATATTATGCCTCTTTTAAAAAATAGGATCTTTGAAGGCTTTCTATTTATTGCTTCCCAAATAAACAAATGATTCTGGCATTCTCCAAAATCCAGCTTAAATCTCTCTCTTCAATGCTATTGCCCAGGCAATCTGTACTACTGTCCATTCTCCATTCTCATCCTTTCCTTTCATCTCCAAGCTTCTGATTATTTTGTCCCCTGAGCCTTGAATGCCTTTCAAGATTTGATTTCCTTCTCTTGAAATCTGTCCTTAAGTAAATGTTATCTCTTCCAAAGTGGGCATGAGGGAGGCCAGTGAAAAGCAAACTGGGAAATATACTTTGGTTTTTAGAAATGAAAAATGAGACACTTTATCTCACACTTTCTGTCACAAATATCATAGATGCATAAATACATGCATACACTCTTTAAGAGTCATTAGAAGTACCAAAGATTCAAAAAAATAGACTATCTTAATGAGCAGGAAACTGCTAGTTATAGATATGTGAGTCATGTCAGAATCAGCTGTCTACAGTTAAGACTGTCAATTAGCTACAGCAAAGGTCAAAGTCAACAGGAATAAAGATGAGAACACATTGCTTGTGACCAAAATAGCTTCAATAGGACCTACTCAGATAAGCCACCAACATCCAAAAATGGAAAACAGGAAAAAAAAGGCAAAGATCTGACTTCAACAACCACCATTTCCTACAATATCTTAACCAATGCAGAGCAGTCATCACAGCAAGAAAAGGGCCTCCCCCCTTCCACCCCCCAAAAAACAAGACAAAACAGAGAAACTACCTCAGTCACCAAATGATTAAACTATTTTGCCAAGTAGAAAGTCTTAGAACCAAGAAATACAAATCATTTTTAAAAGCACCATGGAAAAGGCAATGGAATATTATTATGAGCAGCAAATATATCAGCTCCTGCATGGAATCCCTTGGTGAATACTTGGTTTTATCCATTTACCTTCCCAACTTTGTACACACTGTCCCCCCACCCATCCCCATTTAGCACATGGAAGCCTGAGACATCAAAGACATAAAACAGCAAAAAATCAAGGAAGAAAAAAAAAAACATGCAAATTTCCAGTGAGAGCCAACCAAGCCACAGCATTCCAAAAGCATTTGTAATGAAACTGGGAGATGAAAAAAAGAGATCGAAACTGGAGCAGGCTGTCATGTTTCTGGTGTACTCTTTTTCATTACTGGTGACAGTGAAGGCCATACATTTGGATTCTTAGTACTTAAGCCATGTAAAGAAATATAATGGCAGCCATGTTGGGTCAAGAGTGATAGGCAGTTAGTTACCTGCTTAGAATGCAGAATGAATTGAGGTAGTATGAGCCTGGCATGAGCCAGGGCAGTTGAAATTTGCCTATAAAAGGAACATACCTGAACCCATCTGGGTCTCAGTTTGGAGATATTTGGGCAAGGGTGGAGAAGGGTTTAGGCATAGCTTACTCTCTCTTTACTCAGAACCAACTCTAGCTTACAGACTGATTCAACTGTATCTCATCAACCTCAGTTCTCTGATTTATTATCAACAAGAAGATCTACAAAGAAATCTATCAT
The DNA here is from genome assembly GCF_016433145.1 of Gracilinanus agilis. Lineage (NCBI taxonomy): Eukaryota > Metazoa > Chordata > Mammalia > Didelphimorphia > Didelphidae > Gracilinanus > Gracilinanus agilis. The sequence goes on from NC_058135.1 coordinate 63,020,835, forward strand.
CAGCAGGATCAAACCTTGATTTAGGGCTGGGCCAATCAGGCCAAGCCAGGCTGTCAGCCAACCAAGATCCTTAATCAATAATAATCAATTGAAGATTCAACAACAAGTTATTCAACTTAGATTTACTTAAGATATCCCAAACTCCCACTTTCCATCTTACCCAATTCCCCTTTTCCCTAAACTCTTCAACAATTAAACCATATTTTAAGAAGCCACTTGCTTGTGAATTCTCAAAGTTCCAGTGGGAAGCTTCAGTGGACAGTCTTGTGACAGCCAGAAAGGGGTTTTACTTTCAATATTCCTTCAACCAACAGTAAGATTAAATCCGCAGTCAGAACAAATCAATTAATTAGTCTTGATAGACCAAACATCCAAGTCTATAGTGTACCAAGCTAAGGAATATAGCCACCTTCTTCAACTTACGAGGGCTTCAGTCAGGACAAGGGCCAGCTGTGTTCCCCAATCAGCAGATTCCTTAGTTCAGGCTGTTAGCCCTGTGTTACTGTTTGGTTATCTTGGGATTGGAGAAAGAAGGTTCCACATAGTCTCTTATAATTCTAGCTGTATTTGGATTGACTTTTTGGGATCACTGCTATGTCTAGGTGTCCCATTAGGAACATTCAACACTCTCCATTTAGTTCCATCACAACTCCTGAGATTTACATAACAGCCATCATACTCAATGAGGAAACAGAAATGGAACTTCAGAAGACACCTTTAGGAAGAACTACTAGAACAAAATACCCATTGAAAAAATCCATGTTGTAAGCTTGAAGGCACTGACATATAATTTTATAAGATCTCTCAAATGGGGAAGACACCAAAAAATATGAAGAAAAATACGACCACATCAATAACTATGAGTCCAGATACCCATTTTCTCATTCAAGAAACACTTAGTAAGGGGGCAGTCGGATAGCTGAGTAGATTGAGAGCCAGGCCTAGAGGTCCTAGGTTCAAATCTGGCCTCAGACACTTCCCAGCTGTGTGATCCTGGGCAAGTCACTTGACCCCCATTGCCTACCCTTACCAGTATTGGCTCCAAGATGGAAAGTAAGGGTTTTAAAGAAAAGAAAAAAAAGAAGAAGAAGAAGAAGAAGCACTTGTTAAGTAGCTACTACATATGTACAAAACACTGGGAATACAAAGACAAAAAAAAAAAAAAAAAAAAAAGGCCAGCCCTAGACCTTTCATCTTTATTATTACATTTTACTGGGAGAATACAAAATGGCATTCTGCATAGTTAGCCTTGGATTCAGGAAGATTTGGTTCTAGTCCTGCCTTTGGCACCTAATGTGTATGTACAGACCATGGATTTATCCTCTTAGCTTTCCAGGAAACAGGCCATTCTAGACAGAGGGGGTGAGAAGAAAGTATGAGACCAGAAGATGGAAAGAAGTATAATTTTGGCTGGACTGCAGCTTATGAAGTGGGAAATGACTTAAGATAGGTCTGAGCTAGATGGTGGAGGGTTACAAATGTCCTGGATTAGGCGTTTATTTGGTATGCAAGAGTTAAGTCACTAAAGAATTTTAAAATAATATTTCAGTAAATAAGTAAGTATGAAACAACTAGATTAGAGTCAAGGCACTAACAATCAAAACAGAATTCCTTAACCTGAAACCTGTGAAATTCTTTTCTAAACATTTGAAGTTCAAGATAGGGGCAAGCTACCCATATTTCCAAAGATGACTTAAATGCAAGAAGTGGTCTATGGGGGAGTTGTCAAAGAAATGTATGAAGCATACAACTTAGCTGCATGTAAAGTGTGAAAATGAAAATTGATTTTTTTAATGTTAAGACTTAATCAAGGAAGCATAAGTTTAACATTCTCTTTTGGCATATGTGCCTAAATTCTTCACTTTTGCACATTTACTCAAATAACCTCAAGTCACCTGGCTCATGATTCCACTCTTGTTTGACTTACAAATTGACTCTTACTTACATTGTGGCTTGTACCCACCACCCACTTTCCAGAGAAATTTGATTAACTTAACAGTCAGACTCATCAATTTAAAACTGTTAGTAGTACCTCTCACATCTGTAGAATAATCTTCTCACCTGAGAACCAATCTTATCTCAGTGATGGAACGGGAAGGAACTGAGATGATACTGATCCCACCTCCTCAAAGAAAATCTACAATGCTGGAGATTGTTTTGTCATCTTATTAATTACTATAAAAGATCCTATCATCTCTGACTCTTTGGTCTTTGGTCATCAAGGGAAGTCACTGGCCCCACCAAGTGGTAACTGCTGACCTTACTAATAGCTTGTTAGTGCTCAGAACTTTGACTCTCAGAATTCCTATCTCAACAAGAAAGCCAGCATCTCTGGGTATAGATGACAGATGGGCTACCCTGGTTCCCATGAAACAGAAACACTAGCATGCCAGATATATCCTTTACAGAGGAAATCTATGGGTCAGAGGATCACACACGTAGATCTGGAGGGGATCTTAGAGGCCATCAAGTCCAACACATTCATTTTAACAGGTGAGGAAACAGGTCTGGAAAGGTAAAGATGACTGGACTAGAGTCATACTAAGAAGTGTCTGAGGTAGGATCTGAACTCAGAACTTTTTGACTCCAAGGCCAACAAAGTTTGGCAAATCCACAAGATTCAATGGTGTAATCTAACTGAATTCAGCTCTCTTTGAATACAAAGAATACCCACATCAACTCCATCACAGATCAAAGTCGTAGTAAACATTATGAAAAGACTTAACATCTAAGAAACAAAAATGAGTGGCTGGCAAAAATGCATTTATTTTTTGTTGCTGTTTGGCTCAAATTGTACTAAAATATAAATATATGTATTTTACCTCTTTCCCAGGATTTTGTCTCCCTGTTTTCTTCTTTGACTCCTCCTTGGCTCTAAAGAAAAAGGGACAAAAGAAAGTTTAAAAAAAAAGTTAAAATTTACATGGGCAATCATCAACTTCTTTCAAACCACTTATCTTTTAATGCCTCCTTTATATTATCTTTATCACTAGTGGTCTATTGAAAAAAGTGTAAGCTGGTGCAGAAACAGCATCAGACTTGGAGTCAGTAAGACCCAAGTTAAAATAGAATCTCCCAATCTCTCTGTGTGACTTTAGGTATGTCACTGAACCTATCTACCTCAATTTCTACATCTGTAAAATGGGGATAATAACAGCACCCACCTGGAAAGGATGTTGAAATGATAAAATAACTCTTTTAAAAAATTTATTTTAAAATTTTCCATGGTTCCATAATTCATGTTTTCTCCCTCCCATTATACATACATATTATCACTCAAACCCATTTCCACGTTGTTCAGAAAAAATAACATTTGTAAAACAACACAGGCAGACTTTAAAGCATCATAGAAAAGGTAGCTATAGTTATTATTAATATAGATCATCACTATTATTTCTGTCTTCTCTCCTTTTACCACTAGCTTTTAGGAAAGAATATTCTGTCCTCTGAACTTCCATTTTTCCACCTTCCAAATCAGCCCCTTAGCCTCCTTGACTTCTCCTTCTATTTCAGCATAAATTGTATTTCTGGAGGGTACCTAGCAATATTAACAACAGGACTGAGGCATAAAAAGGGAAACTAAATGAATAGTGCAGAGTTTAAAGGAATAAGCACCAGCAAAGAAGAACTTAAAATCGCTATTTGCACATAATTTGAATTATACCTAGAAAATCCAAGGCAGATCAAGGACACAAAAAATCATGGAGTTAACTACGAATATATGGGCAGCTAGGTGGCAGAGTGAATAGAGTTCTTGGTCAGGAGTTAGGAAGACATCTTCCTGAATTCAAATCTGAGCTCAGAGATGACTGAGTGACCCTGTTTAGGTCAGTTTCCTCATCTGTAAAATGAGCTGGTTAAGGAAATGGCAAACCACTGCAGTATCTTTGTCAAGAAAACCTCAAATGCCAAGAATACCCTAAGGTCACCAAAAGTAGGACACACCTTAAAAACAACCAAACAACAGCAAATTATAGTGTGGTAGAAATATTACAGGATTTGGTGCTGAAAGACATAGATATGAATCCTGCCACTTAATGCCAATGAGACCTTAGGTAAGTTAAAAAAACAAAAAAACAAACAAACAAAAAAAAAACCCTCTGGGCCTCAGTTTCCTCATATGTACAATGAAAGGGGGTGGGGTGTAAGATGGCCAAGATCATCTTTAAAAGCCCCCTTCTCACTCTAGGTACTCTAATAATTCTCAAATTATCTCTCCTGGATCTGTTTTCCAGCTCAATTGTCTTTTCAATGAGATATTTCATGTTTCCTGCTATTTTTTCATTCTTTTGATTTTGTTTTATTAATTCTTGCTGTCTTGTGAGACAGACCATTAGCTTTTACTTACCCAATTCTAGTCTTTAAAGACCAATTTTCAGTCATGATCTTTTGATTTCCCTTTTTGGTTTGGTCTAAACTGCTTTTCATGACTTCTAGCAGGTCAATTCTGGTCTCCAATTTGCTTATTACTTCATTTGATCTCTGTGCTTTTTTTTTTCCATTTGGGCAATTTTGTCTTTTAAGCTGTTTTTTTTTTTTTTTTTTTTGGTATTACTTTCATTTCTTTTTCCCATTTTTCTTCTATTTTTCCTACTTGGTCCTTGAACTCCTTTTTGAGTTCCTCCAGAGCTTGTGACCAATTTCCATTTTTGGGGGGGGAGAAGTTTGGATGTGTTTGCTTGTTTCTCATTCTCTTCTGTTGCTTCTGAATTTTGCTCTTTTTCTCCATAAAAATTTTTGAGGGTCAAGAGCTTTTTTTTTGCTGTTGTTTACTCCTTTTGCCACTGGAAGATTGGGATCCTTGCATGTTGGTCATTGCTTTCTTAGCTTCTGTCTCTCAGGGTTTTGCCTTGATATTACTTTCCATTCCCAGCCAGAGGCCTGAGTGAGGAAGGTAGATCTGTGATGTTTTTCAGCTGCTATAGCTTGGATTTTCAAGGGTGGGTCTGTTTTATAGCATGCTTCAAAGTGTTTTGCTCTGAGGCTATCGTCAGCTGCTGTGCTTTGATTTTCAACTGCACCATATGTTTTGCCCTGAGACTATCTTTCATGACCCTGCTGCCTCCTCCATGGTCTCAGAGTTGCTGTCCCCCCACAAGGACCAAGCTCTGTGTTATTTCGCCTCAAGTCTCACTGCCAAGCCCTGGCAGTGGGTAAGTCTGTTATGCTTTCAGCCAGCCCCTGAGAATTTGGAAATTTCCCTGGCCCTAGCTCTAACTCTGGCACAGTCGGGGAGGGAGGAGTGGTCAGCTTGTACTTTCACTGGTGCAGTTTCACCCCTTTATAGTGTGGGAATCCTCACTCACTTTCTACCTTTCAAGCTATGTCCAGTGGTCTCCCACTTTACTCCTTTTTTTTTACCCCTTTACTCATCCAGTTTTGATTTCTGTCCTTTTGAGACACTTTGTAATGATCAGTTGGAAGGAGATGCAGAGAGCCTCCTGCTATTCTGTCACCATCTTGGCTCTGCCCCTCTGAGTGACCCCCTTCCCACTCTAGATCTAGGCTTCCAAGATAATTTCCACTGAAAATTATCTTCACTACATCATCCATCAAGAGAAAGGAAAAGTAGAACAGCCTTCACAAGAAAAACAAAGTAAAGCCAATATTTGGGCTTAAATTTATCAAGGTATGGAAGGGACCTAACTAAAGATTAATAAAGGCTTTGGCCCAGGTCTCATCCTCCTTGATCTCTTGGTCATACTCAAAGCTCCTAAGTAGCTAAGCTCCACCTTTGCCCCCTTCCAATGCTTGGCTTTCAAGGCACAGTAGTCACTACTTACTCTTCCAGAGTTCCTAATGATTAGTCCTTTTCTGGGGCTCCTTCTCCTCCTCTGAGCCCTTAAAACACAAGTTTCCCAAGGTTCTTTCTCTCCACTCACTACTCCCAGGATGTCAAACAGGTCTAAAGGTACTCTAAAGTTTCCCTCCAGCTCAAACACATCTGGCTTCTAAAGCAATGATATTCTGGGATATCTCTCCAGCCCATTTGGGGTCTTCTCGGCAAAGATACTAGAATGGTTTTGCCATTTCCTTTCCTAGCTCATTTTTCCTGATGTGGAAAATGGAGGAAACAGAGTTTAGTTACCATAGCTACTATCTGAGGCCGGATTTGATCTGAGGTCCTCCTAACTCCAAGCCTGGCACACTGGACAAAGATGACCTGAATAAGAATTAAAAAAAAAAAAATCTAATCCTTACCTTCCATTTTAGAATCCATACTAAGTAATTCCAAGGCAGATAAGCAGTAAGGGCTAAGTAATGGTGGTTAAGTGACTTGCCCATGGTCACCCAGCTACGAAGTGTCTGAGGCCACATTTGAACCCAAGATCTTCATCTCTAGGCCTGGTGGTCAATCCACAGAGCCACCTAGCTGCCCCTAAGAATCCTCTTCTAACAACATTCTTAGCTTCTACTTGAAGCCCTGGAGAAATCTCTAAGGACCCATTCCACTGCTGGGGGACAGCTATTGTTCTTAGGAAGCTGTTCACCCAGAACTTCAAAGGGTCTCTCTAAAACTTCTACCAGTTCCTGTCTTTGGAGGTCCAAGAGAACAATTCTAATCCTATATCAAATACTTGAAGACATCTGTCATAACCCCATTTTGTTCCCTAGCCAAGACTTCTCTTCCTTTCTCCAGACTCAACATTTCTGGTTCCTTCCACTCATTCCAATGATTTTATTTTTATTTTTTTTTAAACCCTTAACTTCTGTGTATTGGCTCCTTGGTGGAAGAGTGGTAAGGGTGGGCAATGGGGGCTAAGTGACTTGCCCAGGGTCACACAGCTGGGAAGTGTCTGAGGTTGGATTTGTACCTAGGGCCTCAAGTCTATAGGCCTGACTCTCAATCCACTGAGCTACCCAGCTGCCCTCATTCCAATGAATTTAAATTGAAGCCAGCTTTGAGCCAGATTGTATGGGGCAAGGTTTAAGAGATCTATGCATAGATTTCAATTGGGCCATAAACTTAAGTACTTTATAATTACTACCTTAAGTTGATCTTTACAGCAAATTTGGGTGCTATTATCATCCCCATTTTATTTTATTTTATTTTATTTTATAGGGTTTTTTGCTTTTATTACAAGCATATAATATTGAAAAAACACTAAATACAAACTTTACTATCATAAAATCAAAACATTATGCAATATTCCAAAAAGATTTTTAGACAAATTACTAGCCACCAAGAGCACAAAAATTACACAGCAATACAAAGCATAAAAATTTTAAACTTTCCAATGAAACATTCAAAAATATTTGTAGTCTCATTTCTCATCCAGCAATTATTGATTATCATTTCAGATCTTTCCTTTGCCACACAATTATGTTAAAGGCTGAGTTATCAGCCCCATTTTACAGATAAGGAAACGGAAGCAAATAGGTGAAATGACTTGCTATTAAATGCCTGAAGCTGAATTCAAATTCAAGTCTTCGGAGTACTTGTCCATCCCAATCATCTTTCTCCATTGGGAGGAAAGACCATTAAAAGTGGAACTGGGGACAAAGCTCTATTGGAAAGATATGACAATCCCAAGGGTCTTATGAGAAAGAATCTATCTATATCGAGAGAAAGAACTGTGGGAGTAGAAACACAGAAGAAAAACACATGATTTATCACTTGGTTATGTGATTGGGTGTTTTGGATTTAAAATATTACACTATTACAAATATTAATAACATGGAAATGGGTTTTGAGCAATAATACAATACATATGTAACCCAGTGGAATTGCTTGTCAGCTCCAAGGGGGGGGGGGAGGGAAGAGGGAAGGGAGAGAGCATGAAATCATGTAACCATGGCAAAATATTCTAAAAATTTTAATAAAAAAAAAGATATGACAGTGATCCACGGGGATCAGAGGAGAGGATGGGAAAGGAGGGAAATTTAGAGAAGGTTGAGGTGAAGGTGGAGAGAAAAGGAGGATTCACACCTGGTCTTGGTAACTGATGAATGAGAAGGAAGTGGGGAAGATAAAAGTGACCATCACCATCTACAAGCATTAATTGTCACTCACTCACTCAGCATTTATTAAGCATCTATAATATGCCAGGTACTGGCAAAAGATAGTCCCTGCCCTTCAGTTTAATAATCTACTGGGATTGCTTGAGATATTTACAATCTAATGGAATTTACTAAGAATTTACTATGTATTCTGCTAACCACAGAGATCGAAGGATGGTTTCGGGGAACAGGGGAGAGTCGGAAAGAAGACTCTAGTTCAAATTCTCCACAGCCTATCTGTGGGACCCTTGACAAGTCACGACCTCTATAATCTATAAGGGCACCTGCCTCACAGGGTTGCTATGAGGATGCCGCAGGCTGGGGATAAAGTGACTTACAGAAATACATGAACTCTGCATTAGTTTGTTATATGAAATAAATGAATAACGTTAGCTATTACGATCGTTATTTACTTGTGGTACCCATGATAGGGACGGGGAAGTTTCCCAGGAGGTGGGGTTTTTTTGGGGGGAAAACGACCCGAACAGCTGTAGACACTAGTCAGGAAGGGAGGGAGTCAGCCAGCTTGGAGAAGCATCTTCCGAGTCTAGGGAGGGAAGGGCACGTCTAGGACCGAGGGGAAGTAGAATATAAGCTCGCTGAAGGCAGGGGCTGTAGGTCTCGGGATCCACTAGTGGACGCTCAATGTGCACAATGTGACGGGGAAGGGCTAGAGAAGCTTGTTTAATGAGAAGAAAAGAAGACTCCGGGAAGGGGCTGCAGAGGAGTCGGGAGGGCGGACCCCGGGAGAGACGGGCGGCCCGCAAAGCTGCAGCAGTCTCTCTGCGGCAGGTCAAGGAGGCCGAGGGCAGGCCACTGGTGCAATGCCCACTTTGGGGGTAGGGGACGGGCTCCAAAGCTAGGAGATGAGCAGGCGGTGAGGCTGCGGGCTGGCTAAGAAGACTGCGATCGTGTCAGCGCTCCACCGCCCCACTCCCCAAAGCAAGGTGCCGAGACTCACTCAAGCCGCGAAGCTTTCCCGAGACAGCAGCAAAGAGGAGGGGCATCCATGTCCGCGCGCGTGGAGAAGCCGCCTTCCGCCCCGGATAGGGAGCACTCACCTCGCGTTTCTGCCCTTCCTCGCGCTTCGCCGCCGGTCCATGTTTGGAGACTCCGAAGCGTTTCGAAAGAGGATGTGGCGAGTGGGACGAGACTTAAAACGCCTCTCTACCCTCGGCGGGCTCACGCTCCCGGGCCCAGGCAGCGATCTTCCCCAGCCCAGACTTCGAGCGCAAGCTCCAGGAGTTAAAATCAAAACCTGGATTTCTTCTCCGACTGGAATTACATCCAGATCCTCCTTCAGGCCAGTTGCACTAGCTGGCCCGATCTTTCAAGAGAAATCTTGGCCGGGTTTTCTCTCCCGCTCACAGCCCGCCCCGGCTTTCAAATTCTACTGGCCATGTCCTAGTTCTTCTCTTCACCCAACCTTCTGAGTGGCGGAGGAGGGAGGAGACAGTTACTTCGGGCTCTCGCCCCGCCTTCACCCCACCCTCCGCCGATTTCTAACCCCACGTGGTTTCAGGGACACCGAAGGCTCCTCTAGATAGCTGAGATTCGAGGGAAGCTTGGAGACGGAGTTGAAGCGGGAGATAATTCTAAACGCGGAGGACTCAGTGAAAAGATCTGTAATTGGGAGATCTGAGGATCGCTGGATTCTAGCGGTCCCTGGGAACTCTTGTAAGAAGACCACGAAGGTAGCAAGGGGTCAGGTTTTTGTCTTAAAGTCACATCAAACGATTGGTGACCCCATTTGGGTTTTTCTAGGAAAAGATCCTGGAGTGGTTTGCTTTTCCTTCTTCTGCCCATTTTATAGATGAGGAAACTGAGACAAACAGGGTTAAGGGACTTGCCCAGAGTCACACAGCTAGTATGTCTGAGCCTGGATTTAAATTTATAAAGATGAGCTTTCCTGACTCCAGACCCATTGTTAGCTATATCCATTGTACCACCTAACTGCCTGTGGTAGAAAGAATGTACCATAGTCGTCCAAATTGCCTTGAAGATAGATCAGAACTGTTAAGAGCAAAGATGAGTACCATGAGAGACCTGGGAGGCCAGCTTGTCCAACCCTATCATCTTACTGAAGAGGAAACAAAAGCCCAGAGTGTTGTGACTTGTTCCAGGTCACAGCACTAGTAAGAGGCAATGGTGGATGATGGTGGCTTATATGCAGCAAAACTTCAGACCTCTGAAAATCCTTCCACATTGAGCAAAAACAAAGTGCTTCAAGGGGATAGAAAACCAAATATAACAACAGGACAGAGCTGGGGGACCCTCTTACTGACTCAGTTTATCAGGTACACACACAAAAAAAGCCTGAATTCTTGAACTTTCAGGTTCAAGGAAAAGGAAGAAGGAAGATCCCAGGACCCATCCCCCACCTACTGTGCTGAGTTTCCAGCAGTTCCTGAAATCTCTGGGCAGGCAAGAATGCTAAGAGGGAGTGCCTTGTTGATATAGCTGTGCCAGGCCCAGGGCGTTGAACACAGATGGCAGGGAGGCAGCTGGAGGAGAAGCAGAGAGAGGGCAGCCTATTCACTGCTAAAGCACTCCATCTTGGCCGCTGCCCTGTCTCTGTCTGTCTGTCTGTCTCTCTCTTTCTCTCTCTCTCTCAATAGGGTAGATAAGAAGTCTTCAGAGAGCAGGGAAGTTCCAACACCCCTTCCCCATAGACTGCACTGTATTATATGCAAATTTATAAGATAGAATATAAAGATAGGTAAGATAGATATGTAGAAATGCAGAGGCAGCTAGAGGCAAGATCTTGGTTGGCAGACATGGACATTCTGTATAGAATGCAGCAGGAGCTAGAGAAGGAGTTGGAGTGAACTGTCAAGGATGAAAGAAGGAGCTTAGCAACTATGATCCAGCTGTCTATAATCTGAAACCTTTGGAGATCTTAGGTGTGAACATCGTTGGAGTGCCTAGGTGAAGAAAGGGTAAGACATTGCAATTGGGTGGACCAATTGCAGAGTGCCTTTCTCCTTAGTCTTGTGGATTTTACTGGCTGACCAAGGTTGTGTTCCAGTTACCTTACCATCAAGGATTCAACTTGGATCAGTATCTCTTGTGGTGTGAGAATCCCCTTGTCTCCAAAGCCTCTTAGCAGCCTCTCCTGTTCCAGCCAGACTGCCTGCCTGTCTGTGCTAGAGTTAGAGAGAAGCCAGCCAACTCCCCATTCTAACTGACAGTTGGTTGAGCTCTCCTTGTTAGATTAGTCAAAACCTCTCCCATTTCCCTTTTCCCAACTTCATTAAACTGGTTTTATAACTTCCTGTTTGTTTCCTTCTCCACAACCCAGAGGACCCACTATAATGTAATTTAATCCCTGGCTAGAGTTACAAGGACAGTTGGTCTCAACTGCCATTCCCTCAAAGTTGTCACTACTCATTTCCCAAGCCCTGTCCATTACATGTGGGAGTGGGTGTGATTCCTTAGTGTTTTAAGTGTTTTGGAAGTTAACCAACTCACCAGAGCATTCCTCCCCTTCTCCCTTTACTATCTCCCCAGTGTTTATTTACCCACTTCAACTGAGAGTATCTGCCAGCTGGAGAAGATCTGATCTCAGGACTCATTAAAACCATCAGCCTAACCTAGTCAATCAGCAGAGCAAAGAAGAAGCCCCTCCAGGACAGAATAGCCCAAACTCACAGGTCCAGCAAATAATCAGAGGAGCAAGATTACAGCCATTTACAGAGGGGAAAGAAGGAAAAAAATATGAATAAACAAGAGAAAAAGAAAAAATAAATTACAATCAACAGCTTCTATCTAGGAAATGAACAAAAAGCAAATGGAACAGAGGAGGACCAAGAAACACCATGAAGAAACACAGAAACTCCAGCGAATTGGACATGGGCTTTGGAAGAACTCAAAATTCAATTAACTCAAGAACTCAAAAAACAATCAAGAGAAGCTGAAGACAATTGGAAAAAGGAAATAAATGAACTAAAACAAGAAAATAGTGTCCTGAAAGCCAAAACTGGCCAGCTTGAAAACAAGGCAAAGAAGGTGAAAGATGACTTACAAAGAAAATCAGACAGAGGAGAAGGATAACCAAAAAGCCAGGGATGAAATTCAGTCTTTAAAAATTAGAATCCAGCAACTAGAAACAAATGACTTCACAAGGCAGTAAAAAATTTTAAAACAAAATCAATAGAATGAAAAAAAATGAGGAACATATGAAACACCTCATTGTCAAAATCTCAGATCTTGAAAACATATTGAGGAGAGACAATTTAAGAATTATTGGAGTACTGGAAGATCATGACAAAAGGAAAAGTCTGAACATCATCCTATAGGAAATTATCCAAGAAAACTGCCCTGACATTCTTGAATAAGAGGGAAGAGTGGAGTTTGAAAGAATCCACAGATCACCTCCTACATTTAATTCCCAATTGACAATGCCCAGGAATTCAAGAATACCAGACCAAGGAAAAAATATTACAAACTGCTAAGAAGAAGTCATTCAGATATCATGGAACCACAGTTAGGATAACACAGGATCTGGCTGCATCTATACTGAAGGACCAGAAGGCATGGAATATGATAATCTGGAAAGTGAGGGAACTAGGTCTACAACCAAGAATCAACTACCCAGCAAAACTGACTATATTCTTGCAGAGGAAAGTATGGTCATTTAATAAAATAGAAGACGTCCAAGCATTTTTAAAGAAAAGACCAGACTTAAACAGAAAATGTGATGTCCAAACACAGAACTCAAGAGAATCACCCAAAAGGTAATTAAGAGAGGGGGGAAAAACAAACAAAAAAAACCTTTTTTAAGGGATAATAAGTTCTATAAGTTCAAATGATTTATATTCCTAAAAGAAAAAATGATATTGGTAACTCTTAATTCTTAGATTTATTGAAATTGACTCAAAGAGGGAAGAACAATCACATCCATTAGGGTAAAGAATTGATTCGTGCCCTATAGAGAAGTAGAAAGGCAATAAAGGGACTAGTGGGGAGGGAGAGAGTGTGTGTGTGTGGGAACTTAAAAAGACCCTAAAGAAAAATAAGAGGGTAATAAGGGAGGGGGGAGAAAGGGAAGTAAAATAAGGGTGAGGATTAGGGGGACTGATTAAAAACAAAATGCTGGTGTAGAAGGAAATAGTGAAAGAAGAAAGGACAGGAAATCAAAATGTTGGGGAATACACAGATGTAATCATAACTCTAAATGTGAATGGGATGAACTCATCCATAAAACGGAAGCAAATAGAGTGGATTAGAAACCAAAATCCTACCATATATTGTCTACAAGAAACACACAAGACAGGTAGACATACATAGAGTAAAAATAAAAGGCTGGAACAAAATCTTTTGGGCATCACCTGAGAAAAAAAGAAGGCAGGCATTGCAATCATGATATCTGACAAAGCCAAAGTAAAAATAGATCTAGTTAAAAGGGATAGGAAAGGTAATTACATCCTGATAAAAGGCAGTATAGACAATAAGGAAATATCAGTACTCAACATGTATGCACCAAATGGAATAGTATCTAGATTCCTGAATGAGAAATTAGTGGAGCTTAAGGAGAAAATAGATAATAAAACTATACTAGTGGGAGACCTAAACCTTCCCCTATCAGACCTAGATAAATCAAATGAAAAAATAAATAAGAGGTAAGAGATGTGAATGAAATCTTAGAAAAATTGGAGTTAATAGATATGTGGAGAAAAATAAATAGGGACCAAAAAGAATACACCTTCTTTTCAGCAGCACATAGTACATTCACAAAGATTGACCATTTACTAGGGCATAAAACATGGCAAACAAATGCAATAAAACCCCCAAAATAATAAATGCAACCTTTTCAGATCATAATGCAATAAAAATAATAATTAGCAAGGGTACTTAGAGAGGCAAACCAAAAGTTAATTGGAAATTAAATAATATTCTCCAACATTGGTTAAAGAATAAATCATAGAAACAATAATTTCATTGAAGAGAATGACAACAATGAGACATCTTACCAAAATCTATGGGATGCAGCCAAAACACTACTGAGGAGGAAATGTATATGCTTGAGTGAATATGTTAAACTAGGGAGGGCAGAGAACAATGAATTGGACATGCAAATTAAAAAACTAGAATGTGAGCAAATTAAAAATCCCCAGATGAAAACTAAATTAGAAATCCTAAAAATTAAAGGAGAAATTAATAAAATTGAAAGTAAAAGAACTATTAAAGTAATAAATAAGACTAGAAGCTGGTACTTTGAAAAAAAAAAGATAAAGTACTTGGTCAATCTAAAAAATTAACAGTATCAAAGATGTAGGGGGGAGACCCCACCTCTAATGAAGAGGAAATTAAGGCAATCACTAAAAACTATTTTGCCCAATTATATGACAATAAATACAGCAATCTAGGTGATATGAGTGAATATTTACAAAAATATAAATTGCCTAGACTAACAGAAGAAGAAATAGAATACTTAAATAATCCAGTATCAGAAAAAGAAATTGAATAAGCCGTCAAAGAATTGCCTAGGAAAAAATCGCCAGGGCCTGATGGATTCACAAGTGAATTCTATCAAAGTTTCAAACAACAACTAATCCCAATACTATACAAACTATTTGAGATAATAAGCAAAGAAGGAGGTCTACCAAATTCCTTTCAGGACACAAATATGGTACTGATTCCAAAGCCAGATTGGCCAAAAGCAGAGAAAGAAAACTACAGACAGTCTCCTTAATGAACATAGATGCAAAAATCCTAAATAGAACACTAGCAAAAAGACTCCAACAAGTGATCACAAGGGTCATTCATTATGATCAGTGGGATTTATACCCACCAGAATGGTTCATTATTAGGAAAACCATCCACATAATTGACCATATCAACAAACAAACCAACAAAAATCACATGATTATCTCAATCTATGCAGAAAAAGCCTTTGACAAAATACAACACTCATTCCTGTTGAAAACACTAGAAAGTATAGGAATAGAAGGACCTTCCCTAAAAATAATAAACAGTATATATCTAAAATCATCAGCAAGCATCATATGCAACGGGGATAAATTAGAAGCCTTCCCAATAAGCTCAGGAGTGAAACAAGGATGCCCATCATCACTTCCATTATTTAACATTGTACTAGAAACACTAGCAGTAGCAATTAGAGAAGAAAAAGAAATTGAAGGTATTAAAATAGGCAAAGAAGAGACCAAACTATCATTCTTTGCAGATGATATGATGGTTGTGTTATTTAAAATCACTTGGGATACTTGGAACTACATTTCCCATGATCCCCAACGGGTTTCCTGTTTTGGATTACGTATTCAAGGTGAGTTATGGCTTTAAATAGGGGGAAGTGACTTTGAACTTCCTTTTTTAGCTACCTGGGCGCGCGAAGATACGAAAGGTAAAATGGCTGAGGCAGTGGTTTGAATAGGTTTCTTACAGGCACATGGTTGACTTATCTCTATCAGCATGGCTTTTATTAAAATACTATTCTCCCTTTTAGTATCTGCCTTAATCATTTTTAATAACAACATAGTCTACTTAAAGAATCCTAGAGAATCAACTAAAAAGTTAGTGGAAATAATCAAGAACTTTAATAAAGTTGCAGGATACAAAATAAACCCACATAAATCATCAGCATTTCTATATACTTCCAACACATCCCAGCAGCAAGGGTTAGAGATAGAAATTTGATTTAAAATCAGCCTAGATAAAATAAAATACTTAGGAATCTATCTCCCAAGACACACAGGAATTATACAAACACAATTACAAAACACTTTCCACAGAATTAAAACTAAATCTAAACAATTGGAAAAACATTAATTGCTCTTGGGTAGGATAAGCAAACATAATAAAAATGATCATCCTGCCCAAAATAATTTACCTATTTAGTGCCATACCTATCAAACTACCAAGAAATTATTTTACTGAATTAGAAAAAATTATAACAAAGTTCATTAGGAAGAACAAAAGATCAAGAATATCAAGGGAAATAATGGAAAAAAAATGTGAAGAAAGGTGGCCTAGCAGTACCAGATCTTAAACTGTACTATTAAGCAGTGGTCATCAAAACAATATGGTACTGGTCAAGAGACAGAAGGAAGGATCAGTGGAATAGACTTGGGGTAAGTAAAATCAGGAAGACAGTCTATGATAAACCTAAAGAGCCCAGCTTCTGGGACAAAAATTCACTATTTGACAAAAACTGCTGGGAAAATTGGAAAATAGTATGGGAGAGATTAGGTTCAGATCAACATCTCACATGCTAGACCAAGATAAACTCAAAATGGGTGAATGACTTGAATATAAAGAAGGAAACTATAAGTAAATTAGGTGAACACAGAAGAGTATACTTGTCAGATCTTTGGGAAAGAAAAGATTTTAAGACCCAGCAAGAGTTAGAAAAAAATTACAAAATGCAAAATAATTTTGATTACATTAAATTAAATTAAAAAGTTTTTGTACAAACAAAACCAATGCAACCAAAATTAGAAGGGAAGCAACAAATTGGTGGGAAAAAAATCTTTATAACAGAAACCTCTGACTGCAAATGTTAAAATTAATGGTTTGGCTAAATATATGAAAATTATAAATCTTTTATTTATAAAGTAGAGAAATACAAAAGGGTAGAAAAGATATTAGCCTATCTAACTAAATGTTGTTCCAGTGTTTGGCTCAGCCAGGACTTGTTAACCTTCAATCAGAATTAAAATATCTCCAGAAGACAGGAAGGGAAAACCAGCTATCCACTCATCTAAGACAATGTCTGGAGTTGAAGGTGACGCCTGAGGCCTACTTTCTTCTTTGAGTCAACCTTCTTCTTGAAGCCGACTTCCTTTTTGGAGTCCACCCTCTACTAGCCTGCTTCACTAGACCTCCTTCACCAGACTGCCTTCCTGGCTTTTGTGGTGATTTCCTGTCCCTGCCCCTTTTCACAAGGGCCAATCACAGCTTCCAAATTGTCTGAATTCCTCACCTTTGGAATCACACCTTTCTGAGTGTGTGAACTCTTAAGTTTCTGGCTTGTTCTCACCTAGCATCAAGAAAATCACTAAATGGTTTTCAAGCTTCTTCCACCTGGTTCAAGCTTCTGTTGATTCAAAGTTATTGCCAACAAAAGTGTTAACTAAGCAAAGAGAAAAATGGATTCCCTTTTCACAAGTATGAACTCAAAGAGAACCAAGAATTCCCTTTTATATGACAAAGGTCTAATTACTCAAATATATAAGGAGCTGAATCAATTGTACAAAAAAATCAAGCCATTCCCCAATTGATAAATGGCAAAGGGACAGGAACTGGCAATTTTCAGATAAAGAAATCAAAACTATCAATAAACACATGAAAAAGTGTTCTAATTCATTCTCTAATTATTAGAGAAATGCAAATCAAAACAACTCTGAAGCACCACCTCACACCTAGAAGATTGGTTAACATGACAGCAAAGGAAAGTAATAAATGTTGGAGAGGATGTGTCCAAAATTGGAACATCAATGCATTGCTGGTGGAGTTGTGAATTGATCCAACCATTCTGGCTGGCAATTTGGAACTATGCTCAAAGGGTGCTAAAAGACTGCCTGGCCTTTGATCCAGCCATACCCTGCTGGGTTTAAACCCCAAAGAGATCATAAGGAAAAAGACTTGTACAAAAATATTTATAGCTGTGCTTTGTGGTGGCAAAAAATTGGAAAACGAGGGTATGCCCTTCAATTGGGGAATGGCTAAACAAATTATGGTATATGTTGGTGATGGGATACTATTGTGCTCAAAGGAATAATGAACTGGAGGAATTCCATGTGAACTGGAATGACCTCCAGGAATTGATGCAGAGTGAAAGGAGCAGAACCAGGAGAACATTGTACACAGAAACTGATACACTGTGGTACAATTGAATGTAATGGAATTCTGTACTAGCAACAATGCAATCATCCAGGACAATTCTGAGGAACTTGTGGGAAAGAACACTATCCACACTCAGAGGAAGAACTGTGGGAGTAGAAACATAGAAGAAAAACAATTGTGTGATCACATGGGTTGATGGAGATATGATTGGGGATGTAGATGCTAAAAGATCACCCTAGTGCCAATATCAATAATATGGAAATAGGTCCTGATCAATGACACATGTAAAATCCAGTGGAATTGTGCATCAGCTATGGGAGGGGAGTGGGGGGAAGGAAAGAACATGTATCTTGTAACCATGGAAAAATGTTCTAAATTAATTAATTAAATAAAAATCAAATCACTGCCAAAAAAAAAAGAGGCAATGGCAAGATTTGAATCCAGCTGTGCATATTTGTACATCTCATGAATACTATTGCCTAGCTGCTACAAGTATTGGTAAACGTGGGCATTCCTGGATCTGTTGTGATTCAAATCAGTTCAAGATTCACCGTGGTGCTTTGCTATACAAAGCACTGGCTAGGCTCTGAGGATGATAATAATACTATGTTATTATTTTTATATTTATATAACTAAGTGCTAAGTACAATTATTACCTCATTGAATTTGTTTTGCTGTACAGTGTATATTATAAGAATTTTTTTTCATATTGTTCAGTGGATGGGAGGGAAGTGGGAAAGATAGAATATATATATATTTTTAAATAATAATTTAAAAAATTATTACTTCATTTGATCATCATAACAACTCTCGGAGGTAGGTACTATAATCATCCTTATTTTACAGATGAGGAAACTGAGGTAAACATTGGTGAAGTGACATGCTTAGGATCACACAGCTAATTAAAATTTGAATATGGATTTGAACCTAGTTCTTTCTGACTCCAAGTCCAGTGCTCTATCCACAAAAATAAACTAGTTCCTAACCTTAGAAGCTTATATTCTGAATCTAACTGAATTTAAAGGCTACTGCAGCAAACTAATTTCCTCATGAAAAAAAGTCAGGAAATCCAAAAAGTGAATTTGTATCGTGGAAATATTCTTTATAATGTAAAATGGAAACCTCTAGTCTCTGATATTTTCCACAAAACATTCCTTCAAATTTAAAGTAGAGAATATATGTAAAGAAATTGTATGACTTATTAGGTTTATATTCCAAATCGATGGCTAGATTCCATGGAAATTTGTTAGATGTTAGGAGAAAAAAAGTCATGATTTACTGACCCTACTAGAAAAGAAAATTCTACTTGGGAAGGAAGAATGAACCACTTTGCATTTCCTACAAACAAGTCAATTAATTAAACTTTACTTACAATTTCTTTTTGGAGAGGCCTGCTTCTCCAGCATCCTTGCATGCCATGAAGTGGGTTGGGGCATATGTAACTGGACCTCTATGGTCAAGGAGAAGTATTGGGAGCCTGGTTGTGTACGTTTTGGGAGAGACTGAATCTCTGAGCTTGTCCTGACTTCAGGAGTATGAACTGTGTAGAAACCTTTCACTTTGCCCTTAATTATGTTGATTGAACACTGTGGCAAGCCCTACAAATAGTTGATTGCAGCAGCAGCAGCAGCAGCAGCAGCAGCTGTAGCATTCATTTCAAGCAATCAAGGAGATGGAATGGCTGCTGATGCTAGAGACCAGAGAAGGCTCAGCTCTGTGGGGCTTCTCTCCCTTTTAAGTAGTTTGAATTTTGTTATTGATCTAGATGAATCAAATTGCCCTAATGTCTATAGATCCGCTCCCTAGTTTGCTACTAGGACTGACAGTGAGAAGTATGGTTTGACAATGGTATACAATTTTTTAAAAGATCCTTACCTTCTATCTTAGAATCACTGTGTACAATTTTAATACATACATACAATTTTAATGGGGTTTTGTATTTTTGCCTTCTCAATGGGTTGGAAAGGGAGAGAAGTTGGAACTAAAAAATTAAATAAAATTGAATTTTGATATTAAAAAAAGAAATTGGTTTATAGAGATATAGACATGACTTGAGATTAAAGTATTGCTCCCCATAAGGACTAATTCTCCTGGTTGGGAGCTAAGCCCAATGAAGAAACTCTTACAGTTTTGATTTGCTATTCATCTTTAAATAGACCTCACAAACACATAATCAACAAGTAATTACTAAATCCTTGCTATGTGCCAAACATTATGCTAAGCAGAAGGAGTACAAATAAAAAACAAAAATAAAAATCCCTACCCACAAGGAGCTTACATTCTAATGGAGAAGATGCTGTGCATAAATTGGAACATATATGATAAATATAGGACAGATGGAAGATAACTTTGGAGGGGATGGTATGAGCAGCTGGAGGGACTAAGAAAGGTCTTCTAGAGGAAGTGGTCCTTGAACTGAGTCTTAGAAGAAGCTAGGAATACTAAGAGTCAGAGCTCCTGAAGACTACTCCAGGGATGGGCAAAAACCAGCACAGAGGTACAGAGAGGATCTGGAGCCATATGGGAGGAACAGCACATAGGACTGAATTATAGAATACATAGTAGGGAGAAGTATAAGAATGGAAAGGTTGAAAAAGGCCGGGTTGGGAAGAGCTTCAAATTCTGAAAGACTTTCTATTTGATCTTGAAGGTAGTAGGGAGCCACCAAGGTTTATGGAGGGACATGGTTAGATTCACTCTTTAGGAAAATCACTTTGGCAGCTCCCCACTCAGGAAAGTGGGGAAAGACCAATTAGGGGAACCAATTAGTAAAATAGTCTAGTCGAGGGGAACAGGTCTGTGCTAGATATGGCTGTGCAGTTGGGGAAGAGGGAATATATGTTGTAGAGAGAAAAAAGTTATGAGATTTTTACCACTTCTTAGATGTATGTGGGGAAACAAGAGGAGCTAAAGATGATATTGGGTTTTTTTTAACCTAGATTAGTGTTGGGCAACCTTTTGAACTTGGTGTGTCAAAATTTGCCAAAAAAACAAGCATAATTCAAGTGGTGTGTCACTTCAAGAAAAAAACCATAATTTTGCAATATTTATAGTTTAAATAACAAAAATGTAAAATTGTAATATATAACTGTATTTAATAAACCAAAATCTAATTATTTAACTTACCTGCTAGGGACTTCTTTGTTTATCTGTCAGTCAGTTTCTTTTGTTGGTCTTGATATTATTTAACTTTTGTGGGGTGCCGTGAACTAAGATAAGTGAGGGGGAGGGTGGGTTCTTTAACTAACCTGCCTATTAGTGACTTTTTTGTTGCTGAATTTCATTGGCTAATGAAAATTCATTTAGCTCCTAAATCTTCAATTGGAGGTTGGTATTTTGTACACTTCAAGCCCAAGCAAGTGCTACTAATTTCATCTGTCATTCTGTTTCTTTTGTTGGTTTTGATATTATTTAATGTTGAGAATAAGGTCTCACAAAAGTATGTAGAGGGAAAAATTGTGAGTAAAGCCATTGCTATATTTTTCAGGGTACTAAAAGTGTCTGGTATTTGGTTCCAGGCACTCCAAATTTCCATTTCGTAGTGGCACCTTTCCAGATTCTCAAGCTTTGACCTCAAGTCGACAAACACCTGAGCCCAGATGCTGTCTTGAAATTCTGCAAGTTGCATCTCCAAATCATCAATTTGCATCCATTGGAAACCATTTAATTCCAAACTACTGTAGACTACTACATCAGGATGCTTACTTATTTTCATGGTCTATTTTAGGCTTCTAAATTGATTAAACCTATCACTGAACTGGTT
Source organism: Gracilinanus agilis (assembly GCF_016433145.1). Taxonomy (NCBI): domain Eukaryota; kingdom Metazoa; phylum Chordata; class Mammalia; order Didelphimorphia; family Didelphidae; genus Gracilinanus; species Gracilinanus agilis. Next base: position 63,042,403 of record NC_058135.1, read on the forward strand.
AAGTAATGAGTCTAAAACATGCTGGTACTTTATATGCAGGGGTTCCATTTTATTTTGTACAGCTGCACTGGCCTTCTCAAAATACTTTGTTACTCGAGGAAAATATAAGTTTTAGTTTCTATATCTCGCTTGAAAATTTTAAGTTTACTTCCAAAAGCTTTCATGTATCCAAACATAATGTCAGTACTTTTGCCAAAACCTTGTAACTTTAAATTCAATTCATTAATATGAACAGAGAGATCTGTAAAAACATCAGGGTGTTGACCCACTTATCATCATTGAGCTGAGGAAATCCTTTTCCTCAAGATCCTTATCCTCAAGAAATACCTTAATTTCTTCAAAGCATTCCACAAAGCACTCAAGAACTTTGCCTTGGCTCAGCCATCTTACATTATTGTACATCAGCAGTCCACTGTAGGTGGAATCAACCTCCAGTAAAAGTGCAGAACATTCTCATTTGTGAAGGGGGTGAGCAGCTATTAACTATTTTTGTAACAACTAACATTAAGTTGTTTAAGTCGGTGAATCCTGCCTTGGCACATAAAGCCTCCTGATGGATAATACAATAAAAAGGCACAATCAGATTTCCAATAACTTCTATAAACAATTTGACAAATCCGACTTTTTTCTCCACCATGTTTGGTGTCCTATCTGTCATCACTGACACAACTTTAGAGATATCAATACTTAGGTCCCGGAATTTTGTATAACAACCTTATATATTTCTCTTCCTGATGTACTTGTTGGCAGTGATACTAACTTTATCAACTCTTCTCTCATCATGAGGCCATCAGAATATCGACCAATAATGGCCAACTGAGCATGTGATGTGACATCAGTAGTTTCATCAAGAGAGATCAAAAAATATTTACAATTTTTCATGTCTCTCTTTAATTGATGTTGTACGTTTGTGTTCAGTCTCATTATTTGGTCTTTTATGATATTTCTACTGAGTGGTAACTTGGATATTCTCTTAATAATCACATCTTTATTCTGCATATCATGAAACAGAACTGGTGCACATCTTAGGAGAGTTTCTTTAATAAATTCTCCCTCACTGAGTGCTTTTCCATGATGAGCTATGGAGTGAGCAATGCTCAAACTTTCAGATGTTAAATTTGTAGTCTTTTACAAATTTAAGGATGGAATTAGATTGGCTCTTATAAAGGTGTAGCTTCCTGGAAATGTATTCCTTCCTTTCTTTTTTTAATATATATATATATATATTTTTAATTTAAACCCTTACCTTCTGTCTTGGAGTCAATACTGTGTATTGGCTCCAAGGCAGAAGAGTGGTAAGGGCTAGGTAATGGGGGTTTAGTGACTTGCCCAGGGTCACACAGCTGGGAAGTATCTGAGGTTATATTTGAACCTAGGACCTCCCATCTCTAGGCCTGGCTCTCAATCCACTGAGCTACCCAGCTTCTCCCTATTCTTTCCTTTCATCTTCACTTTTTTTCAAGAGCTTGGAATGATTAGTTTTAAAATGTCTATTTATATTCCACATTTTGCTTACTACTGTTTCAGTACATAGAACATAAAATGGTATGCCATTTTTTTCTATAATGCCATACATCTCGGTCCATGTTTCTTGAAAGGGTCAGCAACTGCTATTACCACTTCCTTTACTTAACTTTGGTTTTTTATTTTTTGAGTTCTCTATCAGGGAGGCAGTGACAGAAGATAGAATTATAGATAGCCTGTTAGTCCTGCAGGCAATTAGGGGTTAATTAGCTTAACTGACTATAAGATGGCACATGTAACTGTCTTTTTTTTTTTTTTTTAAATTTTTTTTTTAAACCCTTAACTTCTGTGTATTGACTTATAGGTGGAAGATTGGTAAGGGTAGGCAATGGGGGTCAAGTGACTTGCCCAGGGTCACACAGCTGGGAAATGTCTGAAGCCGGATTTGAACCTAGGACCTCCTGTCTCTAGGCCTGGCTCTCAATCCACTGAGCTGCCCAGCTGCCCCTCATGTAACTGTCTTTTAGAAAAGGGCAGGGTTAATAAGCAGAAATTGGGGTTAATAAGGACGCACAACAATAATAGTGGTGAAATGGAGTCTGCACTATGCTGCAAGATGTCGTTCCTTATGTAAATTAAGATGGCTGCCCCTATTTCTAATGACAAGAAATGGCACCCATGGCACAGGCTCTCACCTCTCCCAGCCTCTCCCTCATTTCTCTCAGTAATGATGATCAATTAGAAATCCACGACACCCCAGAACAATAGATTGGATGATGGTTGCTGTGGTTATGTGTTTGCTGGCAATGGCAATCACAGGGCCCCCAGAGATGCATCCCCCACAGCATTCCACTGGTCCCTGCTCCACTGGCTAGAAGTGAGGTCAAAGGTCCCCTAATGGCCTAGAAGTCCCCAGAACTAGACGCTCTGTGCTGGAGTTCTATTGTTTTGGCCTACAGATCTCCAGCATAGAGTGTCTACACTACACTACAGCAAATGTTTCATCCTCAGCATGCGGTCCCAATACGCGGTATGTGGCCGTGTATCATTGAAAATGGTAACATGTGTCAGTGCTGACATGTGTGTCATAGGTTCGCCATTAGGGACCTAGGTGATAAAAAGGTAATGGAGCCCTCAAAAGTAATAAGGAAAGAGGGCACCTAGGTGGCTCAGTGGATTGAGAACTAAACCTAGAGACAGGAGGCACCAGCCATGTATGGCTAGCTGTCTTGCTTTTTTCCCCAACTAGAGTTGGGAGCTCGATCTATCCACACCTTCTTGCTCTGGATTCTGTAAGAATTAAAATTTAGTTATTATAGCTATATATTAAAATATGTGGCCGCCAGGAATCAACAATTCAGGTTGATTCCGTAATTAAATCAGACCCAAGTCAGCATCAGGTTGAGGAGTTTATTTACAATCTGGTAGGTAAAAAGTAGGAATAAAGAGAAAAGGGGAGGTTAGAAGGCTAAATAAATGAAAGCTGTAAGCCACAAGGCCCAACAGCCAGATAGGCCAAGGAAGCCAGCCTAACTTACCCACGTGACAATACAGAGTGTAAGCTGTCTGTGGTCTCAGGAGATGCTTCTTCCTCCAGTTCCAGACGGCAACTGCCCCCACAGGAAGTTCACTAACTTACTTAAAGAGATCGTGCCTTTCATCACTTCCTGTGGTCCACCTCTAATTCAAATGGACAAATGGCAGTTTCTACATTGATTTGGACTGCCCAAAGGGCAGTCCCTTATTCTTGATTTGTTACTTATTGTCACGTGTGGGTAACTTGTCTCCCCTCCCCACTAAGGGAGGTGGGAGTGACATCATTAGCACGCCTGGGTTGAGTAGATTTTTGACTATTAATGGGATCTGGCTAATTCTATTTACACAATCCCCCCTGATGATCATTGGGTGCCTAGTCACCCCAAGTGATCTTGTTACACAAACATCTTCTACCACAAAGGTCCTTCTAACTACAATAGTTAGAGATAAGAGGGAAATGGAAAAGAGAGAAAGCAAAACCAATGTTTTGCTAAGCGCGTTGACAAGAAACCAATTGGGGGCAGTCCCCAATCGGCATATCATGTACAATTAAAGTATCTGTTCAAAACCCATCAGTTCATTCATTAGTACCCAAAGTTCGTTCTGGATCACTTGATGCAACAAACCCCATCAGTTCAATCAATTGCAACCCAAAGTTCATTCTGGATCTCTTGATTAAACGCAGGTTCTTCAGGCATCTCTCTGCAAACAGTTCATTCTCTGGATTAAGGAATCAGCAAGTTTCTTTCCCTGAGAATTTTCTCAAACAAAACCAAAATTAAATCTTGAATATAATAAAAATACGATTAATCTTGGATTTTATAAAAATACAATCCCCCCTGACGTGGGTATTTAGAAAGAAATACCCAGATCAGCTCAATACATACAGATGAGTCATGGGGTTGTATCAGTCAATTCAAAAGAAAAAAAGAAAGAAAAAAATATAAAAATCAAATAGAAGAAAATTGAAGCTTTTGAAAAAAAAGGCATTAAAATCAAAATCAAATATCAAAAGTTATGTACATAAAAAATTTTTGAAGAAAACAAAATAAAATTATAACAGGCCCTTGTATTAGGGTCTAATCAATTATAATTTCCATCCTACTAGTCTGTAGGATACAATGCAGTAATACTGCACTCACCCATTTGCAGCTAAGACTACAGGAAGTTGCCATTCTATAAGAGAGAAAAAAGGACCAGATTTAAATGCAAGGGAAGCGTCTGTCATTCCCTTTACTCTCAGGAGTATATGGGTGAGCCAAATAATAGCCAACCTGCGGTACCTGACTGGCAATGTAGTTCAGAGAGTCCTACGTCTTAACATATGTTAAGCGTCGCAGCTTCGATTCTTACACTGAGTTCAAGTCCTCAGTGTTGGCGTGGGAGTACCTCAATCCCACCTGTATATGTATGATCTCTTTAACCTCGTGCTCCTCGGCACTGTGCAGATGTTCTCAGAAATCCCATTGGATTTGTCGGTCGGTCTTCATGACCTTGTGCTTTCCTTAGCACCATTAATGGCTCATGTGTTCCCTTCTCCTGGAATTAGACAGAAGCATTAATCACAGTCCCATAACATTTAACAATATATGGCAAGTTCTTGGAGTCTAATCTTTGTGAGTAAGCAGTAATATTACAGCAATTATATATATTAAAATTATAGCATTGCAAAAAATAATGAAAAAATTAAGTGATTATATGTACTCAAGTACAAGAAATGAGAAAAAAGACAAAAAAAATATCAATTATTCTATTAAAAGATATTAGGTAAATCAATAAGAAAATTGAAATAAAACCAGGGAAAGAATCAAGACAAATCAATGATTCCAATTAGCATCCATGAATCTATGAACTGTTATATCCAATGCAGGTAACAGGAAACAGTCAATCAGGTTCAATAGAAGATGCCCTCTTTACATGTGAACAATGAATCCAAGAGTCTTTTTCTCCGATCTTTATAGCTGTTGGGGTGGTTATTAAAATTTCAAACGGCCCATCCCACGAAGGCTGGGTTGCCCCAGTGAGCTGGAAGTTCTTTATATACACTTTGTCTCCTGGATTCAGGTCGTGAAGTGAAAAGTCTATTGGTCCTGCTTGTACTGCAGTTTCAGATTCATGGAGTTCGCGCAGTCTGTGTTGTAATTCCTGTATATAGGAAGCAATAGAAGTATCTCCTCCTAATAGTGATGTATATGCAGGAGAAAAAGGTTTAGCCTGTATAGGAGGATGTCCAAAAAGCATCTCATATGGTGAGATGTGTAGATCTCCCCTAGGTCTGCTTCTAAGATAAAATAGAGCTAGCGGGAGAATTTCAGGCCATTTTAGATGTGTCTCAGTACATAATTTGCCAATCATGGTTTTAAGTTCTCTGTTCATCCGTTCAACTTGGCCTAAGCTCTGGGGGTGATATGGTACATGGAATTTTGGAGTTATCCCCAGGCATGAATATATTTCAGATAAAACTGAATCAGTAAAGTGACT
>NC_058135.1:63062883-63179698 GCF_016433145.1 Gracilinanus agilis
GATAGTATAGCTACTCTTCCCTCTCCGGGTTGATTACACTGAGAGTAAGGTTTGATTATTACCTCTTTATGCTCTCTTCCTCTCCTTCTTATAATAGTATTTGTCCCCTTTCCCTCCCATGCCCTCTTTGTGTGTAATAGAATATTCTATTTTCTTATTCACTCAAGTTTCTCTTGGTGTCCCCTGCTATTCACCCCCTCTTTCCCATCCCCCATGCCATCTTAGATTATTTAGTGTTCCACCCTCACCCTGCTAATTATTCTTCTGATTACTATAATAGTGAATATTATAATAGTGAATAGAGTTCACTACAGAGAATTAAACATAACATTTCTCTACATAGGAATACAGATAATTAGATCTCACTGAAGCCCTTAAAAAGGCAAATTTAAAAATTATAAGTTTTCTTTCTTTCCCCTCTGTATTTTATTTACCTTTTCAGGTTTCTCTCGATTTTTGTGGTTGGATATCAAACTTTCCATTTAGCCCTGGTCTTTTCTGTGCAAATACCTGGAATTCTTCAATTTTGTTGAATGCCCATACTTTCCCCTGGAAATATATAGTCAGTTTTGATGGGTAGTTTATCCGTGGTTGCAGGCCCAGCTCTCTTGCCTTTCTGAATATTGTATTCCACGCCTTGCGGTCTTTTAGTGTTGAGGCTGCCAGATCCTGTGTGATCCTGATTAGTGCTCCTTGATATTTGAATTGTTTCTTTCTGGCTTCTTGTAAGATTTTTTCTTTTGCTTGGAAACTCTTGAATTTTGCAATGATATTTCTTGGTGTTTTCCTTTCTTGATCGAATGTAGTGGGTGTTCTATGGATCCTTTCAATGTCTATGTTGCCCTCTTGTAGGACTTCAGGGCAATTTTGCTGAATTATTTCTGTTAGTGTGGAGTCCAGGTTTCTATTAATTTCTGGTTTTTCTGGAAGACCGATTATTCTCAAATTGTCTCTTCTAGACCGGTTTTCTTGGTCTGTCACTCTCTCATTGAGATATTTCATGTTTCCTTCTATTTTTTCAGTCTTTTGGCTTTGTTTTATTTGTTCTTGTTGTCTTGAGAGATCATTAGTTTCTACTTGCTCAATTCTAGCCTTTAGGGATTGATTTTCGGCTATAATCTTTCGGTTTTCGGCCATAATCTTCTGGTTTTCGGCCATAATCTTCTGGTATTCCTTTTTAATCTGGTCATTTCTGGAGTTCAATTTGCTTATCAGTTCATTTGGTTTCTGAGCCTCACTTTCCAATTGCATGATTCTACCTTTTAAACTGTTATTTTCTTGCCAGATCTCTTCCATTTTCCTCAAAATCTCAGTTTTGAACTCTTCCATAGCTTGTGGGGAGTTTTCCTTATTTGAGGAGGGTCCAGATGCTTGTTTGTTCTCCTCCTCTGTTTGCTTGGTTGTCTGGATTTTCTCTGTGTAAAAGCTGTCGAGTGTTAAAGACTTCTTTTTCTTGTTGTTATTCTTTCTCTTCTGAACTTCCTGAGGCTGAGTAGCCATCATTACCCCAGCAGCTTCTCAGATTTATCCTCGTGCTCAGTGTCTGACTGCGATCTATTGGCTCCTGAGGTCTGAGTTCTGGTTTTTTCCAAGGTCAAGCCCCCTGGTAGACCCCCTTGCTTGATCCTCTGCTGGAGGTTTCTTTACAAGTCTCAGGGAGCTGCTTCCACAGTCGTATACCCGTCCACACTGGTTCCCCACTTAGGCTTTAGTTCCTGGCTGTGTCTGCCTCCACCCACGCCTCCGCAGTGCCTGCGTTCTGCTCAGCCTGCGCTCTGCGCCCAGCGTCCTGCTCCTGTGCTCAGATTTCGCCTGCGTTCTTTGGCTTAATGGGGTCCTAAGTCTTGCTGCTCTCAGGAACAGGCCCCGGAGCTGCCAATGACTCGATGGGTGCCCCAAACTTGCTCTATTTCTTTTTAGCTGGCTTCGGAGCTACAGGTGTTGTGTGTGGAGGGGGTGGGGGTTGGGTGGTTACTCAGCCCGCAATTTCGTGAGGGCTGTTTCACCCTTTTATAGCATGGAAATGCCTCAATTCCACGTACCTTCCACACTGTGCCCTGTTGTGGGGTTCCTCCGTTCGTCTGGACTTGTTTTTATGTCCCCTTGAGGAGTTTTGTGTGTTTTGGTCAGGAGAGGTTAAGAGCTGCTTCTTACTCTGCCGCCATCTTAACCCAGAACTCCTAAACTGTGTTTTTATAACTTCCTCTTGTTTCAATCCATAACCCAAGGACTCACTTTCATTTAATAGGAAGTCCCTGGCTGAGTTGGTCTGAAGTGACAGTTGCTTCCCAACTGTTACCACCCATTCCCAAGTCCTATATTTGTGAGTTTGGTGAGATTTCTAGTTTTATCACTCTTCTGCCTTAGAACTAATACACAATATTGATTCTAAGATGAAAGGTAAATGTTAAAAAAAAAATAACAAAAACCAATACATTGGGGCAGCTGGGTAGCTCAGTGGAGTGAGAGTCAGGCCTAGAGACAGGAGGTCCTAGGTTCAAACCCGGCCTCAGCCACTTCCCAGCTGTGTGACCCTGGGCAAGTCACTTGACCCCCATTGCCCACCCTTACCAATCTTCCACCTATGAGACAATACACTGAAGTACAAGGGTTTAAAAAAAAACCCAATACATTCAAGCTAAGGAATTGGTGACTCATACAAATAATACTTGTTACTAAGAAAATTGAAAGGTTGGTAGATTAGCCTCAGAATTTAGGAGTTCTGATCTCCAATTGAGTATCCTCACTAAGGCCAACACCAATATGATATCTTTAGAGTAAGGTGCCCATGGTCTGCTAAAGGACGGTGAACTTATTGCTATTGCTAGCATTTCTAGTACAATACTGAATAATATTGGTGAAAATAGCAATTCTTCTTTTTACTCCTGATCTTATTGGTAAAGCTTCTAGCTTATCCTTGTTACAAATAATGCTGGTTAGAAACTTCATATAATATTAAGAAAAAATCTATTTATACCTATATTTGTATTTTTAATATAAATAAGTGTACTTTGTCAAAAGCTTTTTCTGCATCTACTCATATAATGAGATGATTTTTATTGATTTTGTTATTGGTAGAATCAACAATGTTAATAGTTTTCCTTATATTGAACCAATCCTGCATTCCTGATATAAATTCTACTTGGTCACAATATATAATCTTTGTGATATATTGCTGTAGTCTCCTGTCATTTGGTCATTTCCCATCATACTTTTCATGTTTCTTTCTAGTTGCTTATAATATTTTCTCCTTGACCTGGAAGCTTTGAAACTTAGCTATAATGTTCCTGTGAGTTTTCATTTTGAGATCTCTTTTAGAAGATGATTGGTGGATTTCTTCCATTTCTATTTTACTTTCTGGTTCTAAAACTTCAGGACAATTTTCCTCAGTAATTTCTTGAAATTATTCTAGTGTCTAGTTTCTTTGTTCTGATACATTCAGGTGGTCCAACAATTCTTATTTTATCTTTCTTCCCTCTGTTTCCCCAGGTCAGTTATTTTTCCAATGAGATATTTTATGTTCACTTCTACTTTTTTCTATTCTTTTGATTTATTTTACTATTTCTTAATGTCTTATGAAAACATTAGTTTCCCTTGCCCAATTTCAATTTTTAAGAAGTTATTTTCTTCAGTAAGTTTTTGGATCTTTTCCCACTTGATTGACTTTCTTTTCATAATTTTCTTGGAATTCTCATTTATTTTTCCAACTTTTCCTCTACTTTTTAATTTGATTCTAGTAGTCCTTAATTCTTCCAGGAACTCTTTCTGGGCTTGTGACTATATTACATTTTTCTCTGAAGCTTTATAAATAGCCATTTTGACCTTATTGTCTTCTGAGTTAGAACCTTGATGTTTTTCCATCAACATAGTCTTGTTCTTTTTCTGCTATTTTCTCATTTTTAGTTACTTATTTCTTAAGGTCAGACTCTGCTGTTGGGGTATTGGAGATAATATCTCAGACTTCAGGTTTTTTGTGTTGTTTTTGTTTTTCAGATCTTTATTTGGGTATCTTTGACTTTTTGGTTCTTCCAGTGTGCTATGATCCAAGCACAGGGGTAGTCACAGCTTATGTCTTAATTTGTGGGTGACCTCAATTATTCCTTGTACCATCAGCTCCCATTTTCCATCAGCCAAAAGCTTAAGTTCACCCTCTGCCATGGAACCAAAATCAGGAACTATATAATTCTGCCAGTGATCTCAACCAGTCCTTTCTATGGGGAGCTTCAACTCTACTCACTGGCCTGTGCTTGACCCTTCTTCACCTGGCTGGGGCTAATGTGCCTGGGCTCTCAAATTCCCCTTTCAGTTTTTTTTGTTCAGCTGCTCAACATCACCCCTTTTTTGGGGTGAAAGCTATTAAAGTGGACAAAGCTGCCCCTAAATCTTGTTGTTTGTTGACTTAGTGGTATCTATACTTTACTCCTGGTCCAGACTACTACTCCATGGATTAGATTTTTCTTAACATCTTCCCAAGTTGTCTTAGGCTGAACAATTGCTTTTTCCTAACTTTTTGCTATTTCTACCATTCAAATTCAGTTTGAGGCATTATTTAAAATTATTTGGTGGGGAATTCAGGTGAGCCAAGTAATTTCCTGCTTTTTCTACCTTCTACCCAAGGCTGATTGGTTTTTATGAGATGATAAGATTTAAGAAAATTAATAATATGTTTTACCTATTCATTACCTTCATTTCCCAACATATCTCTTCACCTTTCCATCCAGAGAACCATGCTTTACAATAAAGAATAAAGAAAAAGAAACAAATACAGCAAATTGAACTAATGCATAGGAAGAAATCTGATAATTTATCTAATGTTTCATAACCATAGTCCCCTAACTCTGCAAGAAGGCCTCTTTCTGTCTTTTCTTTGAGGTCAAGCTTGCCATTATAATTTTTCCCAAATCAACTTAAATCATTTTATTGTGGCTCTTTCTATTTCCATTCTTGCAATTATTGTGTATAGTTTTCCTGTGATTCTATTTACTCTGCATCAGTTTCTTTGTCTTTCCACACTTCTCTGAATTGTTCATATTTATTGTTTCTTACAGGCCAATAATATTACATTATCTGCATATATCACAACTTACCCAGTCACACTGATTAGCTTTTGGAAACTCTGAAATGGTCAAATTCTTTGGCTCAATATTTTCTCTGCCACCTTGTGGTGTTAACTAAAATCCTCAACCTAATAAACTTGTTCTGTTAGAATGTTGAGGGAATACATGAAAAAACACTTAATATGTGCAATAAATTGTGCTAATCACTAAGGATAAAAATAGAAAACCCCAATATTCCTTGTCCTCAAGCAGCTTACATTCTAATAGGCAGTGGTGTGCCACAGCCAACTGTTGCCAACTGACCCACGTAGGAAACATAGGAAAAAGCTTGACATCAGAGGAAATGCTCCACACCTATCATCTCCCACTTTTGCAAACAAATGGGGCTAAAGTGCCATCTTATAGATATTATGATGACATTCTTTGGGGACAAGCTTGGTACTTATCATTTCATAGCATTCAGTTTCTAGTGTTTTTATTATTACACTCATTTTGTTTCTTGTGTCCTAATTCTTCTTTGAATCCACTTATATGAGTCTTCCCAGGCTCCTCTATATTCACCATATTCACTGTTTCTTAGAACAGTCTTATTCCATTCCATTCATCTACCACAATTTGTTGGCCCCTTCTAAACTGATGAGCACTTATTCATTCAATTCTTTGCTGCTATAAAAAGTGTTGCCAGAAATATTTTGATGTATATGTTGTCTTTTTTTTTTGTCATCAATTTCTTTGGTGTACCATTATTTTGTAATGATGAAATCTGTTCATTCCTCCTCTATGGATAATTGAATGTCTCTTGAGAAAGGCACAGGATAGGAGAAATAAAATGGTGCGGAACTTCCAAAGGGTCCAAAATGATAGGTAAAGAGGCATGACAGTTCAGAGGACAAAAGAAAATAACTAGCAAAACATTAAAATGACAAACCAGGCAGAAAAGGCTATCTGTCACTTTCCTACACTGTCATATTGACCAATCTGATAGATGTGTAGTGATATCTCAGCTTTGTTTTAGTGTTCATTTCTCTAATCAAGAGTGATTTAGAAAATTTTTAATATGATTATTGACAGTTTTGATTTTTTCATTTGAAAACTGCTTGTTCATATCCTTTGACCATTTGTCAATTGGGGAATGACTTGTATTCTTATTAATTTGGCTTAGTCCTCTATATAAAGAAATGAGATCTTTATCAGAGAAATTTCTTCTAAATTCCACCCCCCCCCCAGTTTGTTGTTTTCCTTCCAATCTTGGTTGCATTGGTTTTGTTTGTACAAAATCTTTTAAATTTAACATAGTCAGATTTATGGATTTTGTATCTTATGCTTTCTATCGCTTGTTTGGTCATAAATTCTTCTTTGGGTTACTTTTCTCTGCCTTCAAGTCCCACACTCTATCTCATGTACCATATACTTGCCCCTTTTTCTTGATTTGGCTTACTCAGTCATTCTCACTTAATATTCCCAAATAGCCTTGAGATACTGGTATTAATTCCTATGAAGAAATAGGAGCAGAGAAAAGCTAGGAAATTATTTTAAGCCAAATCCTGTCTCTGCTACCTGTTTGACCTACAGGAAGTTATTTAACTTTTCTGAGCTCTAGGTTCTTACTTCGTAGAGGGTTGGACTAAACTTACCTTACAATTAATAGCTCACATGTGTAAAAAGCATCTTTTTTTTTTCTTAAGGCTTTCCTAATAGCTTGTTGGAAACTGAGACATACAGGGTTAAGTGGCTTGTCCAGAGCCACAGATATAGTAAGTATCTGAGATTGGATTTGAATTTAAGAAGATGAGTCTTCCTGACTCCAAGCCTAGCCCTCTATCCATTGCCCACTGAGAAAAAAAATACATTGTCATCTCTATTTTATAGGTAAGGAAAACTGAGACCTAAGCAGCTTATGACTATTCAGTTATGAAGTGGCAAAACTAGGACTAGAATCTCAGCCTTAATAACAAGAAGCAGAATGGGATGGTGAATAGAGTCCTGAGCTGGGGCTCAGAAGTCCCAGGGCTGTCATTCACTGAGTCAGTAACTCCTCCCATACTCCTACACAAGTTTATTTCTTCATATATAAAGGGCTGAACTAATAAAAATGCATTGTATTAAGTGCTTGCTGTGTGCCCCAAATCCTAATTCTCAAGCTTATATTCTATTAGGAAAATAGTATGTATATTACATATATGTAAATTATTCATATCTACACATATATGTCAATTAGGGAGAAGGAGGCATTAGGAACTGGGGGCAGGGGGAATTAGGAAAGGCATGTAATAATTAGATTAAGTCTACACTGCCCATCTTTACATTTAATCACCAAAGGTGAGAGCACCTCTAATTCTGGGAGGTCCATAATCCACCTGTGCTAGAGAGAGTGATGAATCAGAATCAAATGACTGCCCCCTAGGTAGTACTATGAGAAGTGTCTATTGTGATTGGACACACAAGCTAGGGGAAGGCACAGGAAGGGACTCATAAGTGACCCCTTTAAAAAGAGGGAGTTGAGTGTGTGAGGGGGCTTCTGGTGAAGAGGGCGGATGGTAAAGGAGGTCTTCTAGCTCTTCTGGTCCGTGGAGGTGGTGAGTTTAAAGATTGACTGACTCTTCCTGAACTTCTCTTAAGGAACTTCCTTAATAGACTCTGTGAATGAAGCTTTGTTTCATTCACCCCAGGGCCTCTGGCCCTCTGACTCTCCACTGAGGGTTAATTAGATCTACCTGGATTAATTAGAGGATCATAGCAATTTACCTACTGCGTTAGATTCTTATTTCCTTATTTCCTCTCTCTCTTCTTAATTGTAAAGAAACTTCCATAAAAGTCAATTTTGACTTGAGGTTATTTCTAAATTGGGTAAATTTCCCCTGGTGACCACCTTTTAATATATTGAGCCCCCAAACCCCCTTTTTCCCCTTACAGGCAGAAGGTAGTGTTTGAACTGAGTATTGAAGAGAGGGCTTTGATGAAAGAGAGGTCCTGGCTCTAACGTTTATGATGTAATAATTATCTATAGTATCGAGGCTGATTTTCCTATTTGGTTTATAGCAATGAGCCAAAGCAGTCGATAAAAAACAGAGCTAAAGATCACTTCTGGTTAGTACATTTAAGGAAGCTTCCTTTGTGTGGTTGGACCTATTTGGTATGGGATTCTCCAACTCCCTGAAATATTTTTTTTCCATGGGAGGACTAGATAGATGGAGGAAAAACAGCCACTGCCCCCTGCAAGAAGAGGTATATGGGAACTCCTTACTAGCTCTCTCATTCCTCCCAACCCTGGAACTCCATGAGAAGGGGATCATTACCAACATTTCACTTTCCTAATAGGGACAGATAGGAAGCTGTGCTACTAATTTCATTTTCCTCCAAGGTCATAGATTGTTCTCTTTGTATCCTTAGCAACTGTGATAGAGTTTGGCGCATAAGGAGGTGAATGCTTGTTTTATTCATTTTTTAAAAATTTCTATTTTAGTTATTATTCTTTCTAGACTTAATCACTGAATGGAATTAGCATTTCTTTGTTCGAAGTAGAACAAAAAAGGAGATTTGTATGTGAAACTAAATTTCTATTGTATATATCTTGCTTTCCTTTTAAATTATATGATTAATTCAATATGAAATTTTCTAAGCTTTCCAACTCATGTTTCTTTCTGGCCTTACTCTGCTTTCTTATGTGCATTAAAAAATATCTTTTACTTTCTTTTTTGGAGGAGTTCTATTGTCAACCTTTCTCACCCTGCCAACTCCCCCACGGAAAAAGAGAAAGGAAAGCAAAACTCTTTTTGCATTGGCAAGCAAAATAAATTCCTATGTGTCTGTGTCTCCACCCTGAATTTATACAACGATGATAACAAGGAAGTGTATCTCTCTGTCCATCTAAAGGACAATCCAAGGAGAATAATATTCTCAGGGTCTTATAGGAGTTATCAAATGTTTTGGGTTAGGAGTCACAAGGATAGAAGGGAGCAAAGCAATTTCCTTGCTTATAGTTTGCCTGAAATACTTATATAGTTTTGGGGGTACAATGCCCATGCCACATAATGGGTAGTTTTCTTCTTTCTTTGATCTCTTCAGGATACAGGCCACTGGTATCTCTGGATATATAGGTATGCACAGTTCAGTAACTTGGGGGCATAGTTCCAAATTGCTTTCCAGAATGGAAGGAAAGAAAGGAAGAGAAATGGAGTAGGTGCTTGCACTGGTATTGTTATAGGGGAGCAAATTGGTGAACCCCTGGGTTCGGGAAGGAAACCATTCCCAAGAATGAGAGGACTCCAAACTTAGCTTAAAAGTAAAAAAGAAAGATTTATTAGTAAGATAGGATTAATGGCCAGCAAGACAGCATGAGTGGAGCAGCCATGGGAGGCTCCCCCCGAGTCCCCCAGTTCTCGCTCTTTTGTATCCTTTCTGGTAGTGTGTACGTGACTCCCTGCACTCAGGCTGGGAGTTGATGCAGGGTCCATCCTAGACCCTCAGGGCCTAGACTCTCTGGGTGTGTCCAGGAGGTGTATCTCTTTGCCTATTTCAACTCAAAGGAATTCCAAGGACAATGGTCCTTGCCTTGGGGTCTCAAGGGCAGGAAGGGGGAAGGGAATTCCCCTGCTCACAGCCTGCCAGAGTCAAGGGGTACAGGGTTGCTGCCATCTCTGCACAATGCCCATGTCAGTATGAAGAGTGTCCAGGTGAGAGAACTTCCTCTGCTTTCTATGCAGATGAGGGACCTCTGAAGCTTACAGAGTTGAGCATCAAGAGGGGCAAACAAACTACATAGTCAGTATGGTCACAGCTGAGTCTTGAAGTCAGTTTTTCCTGGCTCTGAGATGCGTTCCTTCTGTCAACTTGAAATCTAGAAACCCCCAAGTTTGACCTTGTCACATGAGAAGTTTCTCCCAGAGGGAGATTCCAGACTCGGTTTCAGACTAACAATAGACCTTAAAGTACTTGGTGGTCCCAGTTAGATGGGGCTAGCAGACTCAATCAGATGTTAAATTCCTTTTTGTCCTGGTAGTTTCTCCCATTGTATCAAAGTCCTTTCCCAAGTAGCCCAGTCTCTGGCTGGATCTTTCCCTTTTGTGTCCATTGTAAAGCATTGGCCTCTCCCTCATAATCCTGTCTTGAACTTCTAATTTCTTTGTAGCCATTGTAAAGCCAACCAACCATACTCCCCAGTGCCCAGTTTCCCAAGAGGAATATAAATTCCCCAAATTCTATTGTTTGTGGGAGTTGATACTCCTGTTGGCCAGAGTGCCAGAGCCTTTGACTCTGTGTGGAGGCCTAAATATTGAACACTATCCCTCTCCTGATTAAAGACTTAGTTTTTCTGACTATTTAGTAGTTCTGTGGTTTTTTTTTTTTTTTTTGCAAGTTAACAGTTCTCTATACTAGTCATTGTTTGAAGTCAAATATAGCTAGAGGTATTGAACTGAATCTGATCGGAAGGAGCCTCATTTTTCTTTTGCATATCCACTGATATCCAGCTCTTGAGGTTCAAGCTTGGGACCAAATTTACCAAGCTGGACAGGGAAAAGATGTCTCTGTGGGGACACAGAAGAAAAGATCACACCCCTTCTTTCCAGGAAGAAGGATTTGGCCACACAAATTCTGTCTGGATCCGAGGAATTAATCACCAAGCTCACTCTTGCTGACCTCGGAATCCTCTTTGGTGTCTGACTATTCTATCCAGGACAGGATTAAACAACTTGGTTGGAGAATTTTCAAATGCTTCTTATGTCAACTTGTTTGGGGATGTGTGCCCTGAGTGCGAAGTTCTCTATCTGTAAGTGGACAGCATTTTACATCACAATTCCTCTGAAGTTGTGATCATCACTTAACTGGTAAGAGTTCCTAGGGCTTTCATTGCTGATTATCTTTACAGTATTGCTGTCACTGGGTAGATTGTTCTGGTTCTGCTTGTTCTACTTTCCGTTAGTTCTTAGACAATTTTCCAGGTTTTTCTGAAGCTTCTCCCTTCATCATTTCTTATATTATGTGAGACCACAAGGGGGAGATGACGTGACAAGTCAGGCATGCTAGTGCTGCTTCTGCTGTTTCAAACTCAGCCAACCACCTTTTCATCTCCTCATTCCTATAGCCAAGGAAAAAAGAAAGAGAGACAGAGACAGAGAGAGAAAGAGAGACAGACAGAAGGGAACAAGCATGCTTTTCTGAACTCTTACAGGAAAACTGAGGATTGAGTATTTGTATATCATCGTGAAGTCTCTGGGATAAAAAGGACCATAGAAACCCAAAGGGAGGGGGATTCTATGCTTAAGTTTAAAAAAAAAAAAGCAGCTGTAAGGGGAGGAGTTTTTGGCTCCTTAACAGCCTTCACAAAAGTGTGTGTCATGTTGTATAGGGAACATTAGCAAAATCCTCAGGAAATTGGTACAGCAATAATGGGAGCAGACTGGGGTCCTCCAGCTCAGCCCAAGAACATGGCCATCAGCTCAGTTGGTCTCAGCTGACTCTGCTCCAACTTAGCATCTTCCTGTCCCTTAGCCCTTCTTTCCTACCTTTCAAAGAACACCCACTAGGCAGCTTCCCTTCTACATCATCCTTTTGGTACCTCAGTACTTCTCTGTTTTCTACTGGTATTTAAATCATAAATTCTCTGCAATTAAAAAAAAAAAAAGAAATCAAATATAGAAGTATGTCACCATGGAAGAAGCTAGGTGGCGCCATAGTGCACAGAGTGTTGAGCCTGGAGTCAGAAAAACATTTTCAAATCTGGCCTCACTTCTTTACAGTGACTCTAGTCAAGCCACTCAATCAGTAAACATTAATAAGTGCTCACCATGTTCCAAGCCCTGTGCTAAATAAAGGCTTACAAAAAAGAGGCAAATGATGGCCTCTGCCCTTCAGGAGCTCACAGTCTAATGGGGTGACAATATGCAAACATATATACAAAATAAGCCATAATCAGGATAAATGGGAAATAATTACCAGAGGAAAGGCACTGGCATTAAGAGGGGTTGGGGAAGACTTCCTGTAAAAGGTGGTTTTTCAGTTGGGACTTAAAGGAAACCAGGGAGGTGAATAGTGAGGTTGGAAGAGGGTGATCAGTCCAGGCACAGGGGACAACCAGAGAAAATGCCTGCAGGTGGGATACGCAGTGTCTTGTTTGTGGGACAGCCAAGTTGGCCAGGGCCACTGGATCAAAGTGTTTGTGGTGGGAAATGAGGAGTAAGAACACTGGAGAGATAGGATGGGGCTAGATTATAAGGGGCTTTGAATGTCAAAGAGAATATTTCCTCTTTGCTCCTGGAGGCAGTGGTTAGCCACTGGAGAGTACTGAGTGGGGAGGGGAGGGTGTGTGTGTGTGCACGTGTGTGACATGGTTGAGCCTTGCTTCAGGAAAATCACTTTAGTGGCTGAAAAGAGAATGGATTGGAATTGGAAGAAACTTGAGGCGGGCAGACCTACCAGCAGTTACTGCCTTAATTCAGGCATGAGGAGATGGGGGTCTGCCCTGGAGGGATGGTGAGGTTGGAGGAGAGAAGGGGCTGTATTCCAGATATGTTGCAAAAGAGAAATCAATGGGTCTTTGCAACAGCTTAGAGATGGGGAGTCAGGAATAGTGAGGAATCCAGGATGACCTCTAAGCTGGAAGTCTATGAGAATAGTAATAGGGAAGGGTGAGGCAGAGTTTAGGGGGAAAATAATGAGTTCTCTTTTGGACATATTGAATTTAGAGGTCTATTGGGCATCATTCTGAGATCTAAAAGGCAGTTGGGATGTCAGCAGAGAGACTAGGGCAGGAGAGGTAGGTTTGAGTCATTTGTCTGTCTGCTGCTTTCCTCAGCTATAAATTGGGGAGAAGAATAACACCTGCCTCCAGTTGTTAGGATCAAATGAGATACTTGGAATGCATAGTCCATTGCCTGGTACATAGTAGGCACTGAATAAATGCTCATTTATTTCCTTCTTTCCCAAGTATATGGTAAATTCCCTACGTGGCTATCAAAACTGTCCTGCTTGTCAGTCAGTTTTTTCTTTACTCTTTGAAATTATGGTTCCTCCCTCCCTTCCCTGTCTAACTAGTTGTGTGACCTTGAGAAAGTCAGCCTCCTTAGATGTAAAATAGGGGAGTGGATTAGCTCTCAGTGATGCCAGTGATGAACCACCACCAGTGGTGATAAATATGGGTGCCTAATTACTTAGGGGGAGCCTTGCCAACTGTAGGGTGCAAGAAATGAACCCTTAACTCAAACCTCAAATTAACCCTCAACTAACCTTGGGGTAAGTTAACAACAGAAAGCTTTCTGGTAACCCAGCATGGAAATGATAAAGAAAAACACCTCCACTGGTCAGTACCCCCTGCAAGCTCTAGATAAGCACAATCATTCCTCACCATATACCAGCCGCGTCATATGCCATCAGGCATATTTCTCTCCCTTACAGTGTGTGGAGCACATCCGCTTTTTGCTTTTATTTAAATTTTTTTTATTCTGAACTTAAACATCCAAAAAGAGATTATTTCCCTGCACAATATATACAACAGAAAAAGGGGATTCTACATGAAAACATAATTTCCTTTTCACCCCAATTGCTTTAAAAGAAGCAGATGATAAATTTTATATGTAGCTTTTCAAATCTTCCTGTTTGTGAGTCAACTTTTTTGTTTAAACTTTGGAGTTATGATTGAATGTTAACAAAGAAAAGCTGATTAAGTGTGACAGAGCTCAAAAATAGTTTTAGTCAAGACATTAGTCCCTATGAAGTGCTAGTGATGTTAATTCGACTTTAAACAGGAGCCCTAAACCTCGACTATTAAGTTACACAAAATATACGAAAATTCTTCTAATAATGAGAGCAGCACTCCAGTGACAGAGTAAGAAAGTTCACTGTCTCGATTAAGAATAACAGAGATGGGGGCAACTAGGTGGCTCAGTGGATTGAGAGGCAGGCATAGAGAGGGAAAGTCTTAGGTTCAAATCTGACCTCAGATACTTCCTAGCTGTGTGACCCTGGCCAAGTCACTTGACCCCCATTGCCTAGCCTTTACTACTCTTCTGCCTTGGAACCCAATACACAGTGACTCTAAGATGGCTGGTAAGGGTCAAAAAAAAAAAAATGAAAATAGAGACCCAGACAGGTCCTACATGCTCACACAAAAAAAAAAACAAAAACAAAAACAAACAACAAAAAAACCCTGGCTTTGGTTTAAACATTTAAAAATATCAAACATTATGTTAGAAATGTCATCAATCATATTATACACTATTGGGATTTTGTAGCTTAGCACACTGACATTGTTCAGTCATTCCCCACTCTTCATGACCCCATTGGGGTTTTCTTGGCAAAGATAGTGGAGAGATTTGGCATTTCCTTCTCCAGCTCATTTTATAGATGAAGAAACTGAGGCTGAATAAATTAAGTGACTTGCCCAGGGTCACACAGCAAGTAGATGTCATATTTGAAGTCAGGTCTTCCTGACTGCAGGCCCAGTGCTCTCTCCACTGCATGACCTAACTTCCCTAAACTTAGCAGATTCTTGCTTCATTCCCTTTCACCCTCGTGGCAGAGCCAAGACTTTAGCACAGTGATTGGCTCTCAGAGGCATGTAATAAATGTTGGGAGAAGAGAAAATGGCTACAGAATGGTCTGGAGGGGAAAGCCCAGCTAGGTAGTATAGAGTTAGGGCAAGAAAGGGTAGAGTAAAGTGAGTTTCTACTAAAGACATTGGTGATAAATAATGAAACATGACAGAAATACGCCTGAATTCGAGTTTTAAAAAAACTGGTGAGGCTCTTCTAATGACTAATTAAGCATCCCCAGACAAGTCATTTCCTCTCTTTTGGCTTCAGTTTCCTCACATGGAAAAATGTGGTGGGGATTGGAGTAAATGATCATAAGGCCCCAGATTTAGAGAAATAAGAGACTTTTGAAGTCATCTGGTCCAAACTTCCTCATTTTACAATTGGGGAAACTGCAGCCCAATGACATGAAGTGATTTGCCTAAGAATATATTGGTATTAGGGGGATGAGGCAGTTGAACCCAAGGCCTCTGAATCTAAAGCTAGGGCTCTTTTCCTTATAGCCTAGGCACATTCTTCATTAAGAAACACACCCTGTGGAAAAGTAATCAGTAATTTTTCCTTATGTCCCATCATGTCACCCTGAAAGAATTAAACCTGTAATAAACATGAAAATACATGTATAACCCAGATTGAATTGCCTGCCAGCACTGGGAGGGGGAAGGGAAGGGAGAGAGAAATAAGTTTGATCATATATCTTAGGAAAACTTGTGTGGAAATCTTATAACATATAATTGGTAATAAATAAATGAATACATTTTTAAAAATTAAAGAAGGTTAAATGCTGGATTTGGAGTAAAAAAAAATCTTGCCTCAGACACTTAAAAAGTATTCCTTGGTGACCCTGAGCATGTCATTCACCTGTAAAATGAGAGGCTTGGATTTGATATGGCTTCTAAGGTACCTTTCAGCTTCACAGTTTAAAAAATATTTTTAACATTTCAATTAGCAAGTATTTAAAGGGAGAGAAATTTTCACTCCCTCCCTTCCCACTCTGACCAAATTAAACACACAAGCACACATAACACTCTCATATATAGATTCATAGTCTTACAAAATGAATTTCCACATTAGCCAGGTCTGAAAATGCAAGAGATGAGTAGTGTGTTTGTCTGTTCTTTTAATTGTGTTGAGCTCTGAAGTCTTTCAAAGTTGTTTTTTTCTAAAATGTTATCTTCTGGCTGTGCTCTCTTTACCCTGTGTCAGTTCATCAAAGTCTTCATAGTCTTCTCTGAACTTTCATTATTCCTTATGGCACCATAACATCTATTACATCCATACACCACAGTTTGTTTCATTCACTAATAGGGGGACACCCCCTTTACTTCCAATTTTGGCTGCTAAGAAAAGAGTCACTATAAATGCTTTTCTACTTCCTTTGATTACTTTGGGAGTAAAGGTCTAGAAGTGGTAGAGCTGCATTAAAGGTTATGCAGATTTTGGTAACTCTGCCAGAGTTCCAAATTTAGCTTTAAATCTGATACTGTGGATCCATGTGCATTGCTGATACAATTCTTTTAGCAGTGGACAATGTCCTTCATTCCATGATGGAGATCTTTAGCCTTTGTGTGTTACGGATCTCTTTGTCAGTCTGATGAAATGAATAAGGCCATTGCTCTAAAGCAGTGGTTCCCAAACTTTTTTGGCCTACCGCCCCCTTTCCAGAAAAAATATTACTTAGCACCCTCTGGAAATTATGAAACTATTTATTGAACTCAGAATAGAATGTAATACAAAAAAGGTGTGGCCATCACCACCCACCCTGGATCGCTGCAGCACCCACCAGGGGGTGGTAGCGCCCATTTTGGGAATCGCTGCTCTAAAGTGCTTAAAATGTGTAAAATAAAACATGCAAAATTATAAAAGACACTAAGTATACTAAAACATAAGCAGCAACTTTTTCTTAAAAGTTTATAGACTCCATGTTATGAACTCCTGTTCCATGAGATAGCATGGGGACGAAGAGTCATTTGCACAAAATCATTGAATGGAAAATAAATGCTGGTTATCAGAAAAGGAATAGATGTGAGCACTGAGGACATTGGGAAACAGGACAAATTAGTACTGAAGTATTTGAGGGATAGTAGAAAAACACGGCAGGCAAGGAAACTATGGGCATTCTGCAACCCTTCTCAGAGCTGCCTTTTGTTCCACTGGGAATTCAAACTAAAGAATGGAAGTTTCTTTCCTTTATTAATTGCCCGAGAGTGCAGCAGTGGGCACATGACTGCTGAGATGTACCACATGTCCTTACTCAGCTTTGCATGATTTATGAAGTTTAAAGAAAACCAACCACTGTCAACTTCATGCTTGGAAAGCTTGGTTCCCAGTGGAGTTGTTAATGAAAGCATCCCTGTCCAATAAAAGCAAACATTCAAAAAAGAAATAAATAAGAGGAGGAAGAAATGAGGCTTCAGGGAGGAATTTAGGAGTGGACAAACATAACTGAAAGTGTGAAAATCAGATGTAAGTAAGTAGAGGAGAAGAGGAGTAAGTAGAGGGGAAGATAAGAAAGTAAGTTGTTACCACTCAGGAAGCAAGAGATCCAAACAAGCTACAAGAAAGTAAGGCATGCTATGGCAACCAATCCCAACAACCATCATCTCCATTGTTAAGGAGAACAATTTTATGATAAAATATTTGACATTTTTTGGGAAGACCCTTGCTATATATGTATATATATTTTAATAGATATTAGGTCTCTGCCAATGACATTTTGAGCAGATGTCAAGGTCGGTTATTTTAAGTGTTATAAAGCTGTTTATTAGTCAATAAGGATGGAGAACTGAAAGGGAAAGAGAAAAATTAAAAAGGGCATAGAAGGTGGGGAAGGCTCTTTAGAGCAACTATGGCATTTGACGGTAAAGAAAAATGCTTCACTCATATGAAATGCAGAAATATTTATTTTGGTTTCCTTCGTTGTTTTTTGGAAATTTCTGTTTTGGTTTATAAAACATAGAAATAGCCAACACTGAAAGCAAACATCCAAAACTCCGATGTGACAAATTACCGATTTAGAGATTTGTGCAATTAAGAGCGCACATTATGAAGTTAGGCTACCAAATAGTGTTATCACAATGACATGTCTAGTGCAAACCTTGTTGTGCTTGAATATCACATATAATCCCATGTATCCAAAAAAAAAACAAAAACAAAAACAAAAACTGAATCATTTAAAAGTGACAACTTAATTCGGTCAAATGTGGTCAAAATCTGAAATAAATTGCAATGTCGCCAATTTCCCCAATTAGACTAAAAACCCCTCAGGAGTTACTCTGAGGAAAAACTGACTTTCCCCCTAGATTTACACATTCCCCTATTAGCTAGCATTTGTTCTGGTTTGTTGAATACATTTTTTAGAAATCATGAATAGACTTCTGAGGTGAGCTCATTTCTGTCCATTATTACCCTCCACTTCAACTAAAAAGTATTCAAGTATACCCGCTCCCTCTAGCCTTCTACGTGATATGTTTGGTACAAGACAGTTTATTCTGGGAAACAAATAAAGCATTAATCACGGCATGATATTCTGATATGAAAACTACATTAAAAACCCATTGGCCATATACTGAAAGAGTGGCTAGTGCAGTGTAGAGATCAGGTGTACGGTTATCAGGTTATCATCACAGCTGGGCTGGGCTGATCCTGCTCGCATGGTGTATGTATCCTTGAAATTCTTGTCTTCAGTGTCCAGAGTCTAAGGCAGATTTGTTAATGACCCATGGAAGGACCGGAGGGAGGGACGGGAAGGAGACAGATCTGGAAAACACTCTCTTGGTAGCATTCTGCTTTGCATTCATTAGAATCCACATTCTGCAGGGCACTCCTCCGTGACCCTCAATCTGCTCGGTTGTATTTGTCCTGATTTACGGTGAACCTTAAGTTCAAAACGGTACAGTTCAAAGATTTCTTTTTTTTCTGGGTTAGGGTAACCCAGGGTGGAGGGCATAAAGGGAGAGAAAGCTTCACAACTCTCATTCAGAGAAGGGTGAGCAGAAGAGGGGGCTTAAATAATGTTTGGATGAATTCTGGTAAACCTCGCTCCTGTCTGGGTGTGTTTGTCATTTTTTAAAAAGGATCCTTTTCCTCCGGCGTACTAACGTACCCTTCGGAGTAGACAACTGTAGAGAACGTAGCAAACACCTGACCTCTCAGAGACAGGGAAGCCCTAGCTCACTGGCCAGGATCAGGAGAGAAGAGTCAACACCCACCTTTTTGGCTGAGGAAGTCCCAAATAACTTATCAGGTATACAGTTGCCCTTTACAATTTAAGGCTCATTTTGGAAATTGTATATCACCACAAAATGGTCAGCAACACAAGGTGACAGTAAGGCAGTGTTCTGTTTCCTTCAAAATTCCTATGGCAAGAACCCCATCTGTCCAAACAAGTCAAAACATTGCACAGTTTCCTTCCCTATGTTTGCTGGAGTCCAAATTACCAATATGAAGGCCAACAGTAGAAGTAGGTCTTTTGAGGTGTGCGGTTTTCTTTTTCCAAGCTATCGTCCTCAAGATTAAATCTTAATGGTGGAATAGAGTTCATCTATCTGTGACCTGAAGTATTTCCGGAGCTCGGGTCTCTTCGCCTTCAGCGTCGGGGTCAGAAGGCCGTTCTCCACGCTGAATAATTCCATGTGAAGAGCGATACCTTTGACCTGGAAAGAGGAACAAACAGAAGCAGAGGGGTGCAAGTGAAAACCACTTACCCAGCGCAGAGCAAAATAATAATAATAAGAATTCATTTAGGAAATAATGTGTCATCAATATTAATTGTTGTTTAATCATGATTTTATATTTTTATATATTTAAATATAAATATATATAATCATGATTTTATATAAATATGTGTATATTTATATATCTCTATTTAGATATTGGGAAATAACTGTCGTAGAATTACCTAATAATAATGATGATAACTTGTGAATTAAGAGGTTTAATCAGCCACTGTGCTCAGGGACCAGGGCGAGGGCTAGTTTGCTCATCTCCCTTCGAGGAGTGCTGTGTTTGTCTAGTAGTCTCAGATCAGGGATTCTTCGCCCGAGACACATGAACTTGTGTTTTTACTATTTTGATAACTATAATTTGATACAGGGTTTTATTACTTTATGGATTATTCAATTATAGACCCTTTAGAGGGGAGCTTTACATTGCATCAAGACTTTTGGCACACCCTCATAATCCTGTGTATTTTATTTTGTGCATTTGAGAATATGAATCTGAGAAGGAGTTCTCAGGCTTCACCAAGCCACCAATGGGGTCTGGAATGTAAAAAAGGTTCAGAATTCTTTAGATGGAGGGTAGCAACTATAGGGGAATCAATTCCCAGCCATTTGCTATTAATTTAATTCAATAAAGACTTCATTAAGAAACCCAATCTTCAGGGGCACCTGGATAGCTCAGTAGATTGAGAGCCAGGCCTAGAGGTCCTGGGTTCAAATCTGGCCTCAGACACTTCCCAGCTGTGTGACCCTGGGCAAGTCACTTGACCCCCATTGCCTAACCCTTATCACTCTTCTGCCTTGGAACCAATACACAGGTAAGGGTTTATTTAAAAAAAAAAAAAAAGAAAAGAAACCCAATCTTCTGTAATGACATTTGGAGCAAAAACTCCAGAAGCAAGAAATGGGTCATGCAAAGGTTCAGACTTATCAAAGCCTCACCTGCTCAAATGGCTTTAGACCAGCCTCCTTCCCAAGCCTCACGAAGTCTTCTAAGATTCCTTTCTTGACATCCTATTAAGGTAATAAAATAAAGACTGCATTATAAATATTTTTATTTCTATCATTTGTCTTTACACCACCTAGACCTGCCTCTGTATTCCTGGCCAGCTAGGTGACAGTGAACAGAGCCCTGGGTCTGGAGTCAGGCAGATCTGAGTTCAAAACCAGCTTCAGACACTCGCTAGCTGTGTGACCTGGGAAATGACTTAAATCTCTGTTGGCCATTGTAAAATGGGGAAAACAATAGCATCCACTTTTCAGGGTTGTTGGAAGGACTGAATGACATGTGCTTAGCACAGTGCCAGATGTGTTTGCTATAAACAATATTAATATTATTATCAGATGCTTACCTTACTTCTGCATAATTCTTCATAGGTTCCACTGATGCCCTTCTTTTTGGCCCAGGAACAGAGCACCTCCACATCTGGTACCACGATTGCTATGAGGAATGCCTTTAACACACACACACACACACACACACACGATACAGGTCATTTGCAATCCTATCTTGTTGCAGGTAACCCTGAGCACGCATGATGGCATGGGAAATGCTAACAGAAAGACACTAAGACATCCATTTATTTGAATCTGAAGGAAATCCTTATTTTTATTTCTATATGACTAGTTTTCCAAGAAGCTTTGATTTTTATCTCATGTATTAATAGTGAGTGGGGGCAGCTAGGTAGAACCCTGGATAGAGTATCAGGCCTGGAGTCAGGAGGATCTGGGTTCAAATTTGCCTTAGATCCTTCCTAGCTGTGTGACCCTGGGCAAGTCACTTAACCCCTTGCCACTCTTCTGTCTTAGAAATGATTCTACAACAGAAGGTAAGGATAAAAAAAGAAAAATAGTGAATGAGGGTTCAAAGTCCCAGCAGACAATAATAGTCAAAAGGCAAAATGTTCCAACCTTTGCCAGTTCTCACAGAAAGCTTTGCCCTGGTTAACTATCCCCTTTCAAGCCCTCTGCTTCAGCTCAAAGCTTATAGACAATCAGCTTTCAGGTGGCCTTGCCCAACATGCCCATCCATCTCTTGGGAGGCAGCTGGCAAAGGCTGAGGCTATGGGCTAAATATATAGACTAAGTATCCCTCATATATATTATGTATATATACACATATACAAATAAATAAATGATTGTCTTTCAATGAACTGTAACTGAAGCACAGAACAGCCTTCTTGGTTATTTTGTTAATACTGCTTCCTAGCTATAGGCATTAAAACATAACCATGGTGACTCTGAGAACTCCATACCTGTAAGCTTTCCCCATGTACAAACACCTGGGCAACAGGCTCACTCCGCTGGTAGATATTTTCAATTTTCTCAGGCGCTATGTATTCCCCTTGTGCCAGCTTGAATATATGTTTTTTCCTGTCGATGATCTTCAAGGTACCATTCTAGATGGGAGAGAACAAAAAGAGAGGATTTGTATCCACAAAAGAAACTGCTCTGGCCTATAACCCATTGTTTCCAAGGGAAAGCCCCTTGTCACACTTTAGATTTAATTAAAAGCATAGCATTAACATCCTCTAGTTATTCCTGGTGGAAGAGAAACAATATTTTCCCCTCCAGTGACAAATGATGTGAATATATCCGCTGGGTTGGTATTGGCCAATGGAATGGAGGGAAATGGAGGAAGGAGTGGTGAGGTCCACGTCCAATTTGCCATGTGCACGTGGGTTTCAGGATCAGATATCAGAATGGAATTCAAGAGCTCTGGGGACTGAAGCCCCTTTAGGGGCTGCCAACGATGAGGCCTCCTCTTTTTATATCTCCTGAAGCTCCTCCCTCTTAAATTCCCAAATGTACCATACAGAGAATCAGACAGAACAGTCACAGACTCTTAGAACTGAATTTAGAATTAGAATTAGAAATCTCAGAAAAGAAATTCTGAGGATCATAGCTCAAAAACTGGGAAAGGCCTTAGAAGTGATCTATGACAATCCCTTTGTGTTATAGTTAAGGAAAGTAAGACTAAGAGAGGATGGCTGACTTATCCGTACATCACCAGCAAGAGTCAGGTGTGGAATTCGAACCCAAGTGTTCCTGACTCCAGGACCAGCCAGCTGCCCACTATGCCAGTAGTGTCAAGCTGAAATAGAAGCTATTAAACAAACCACACAGCAGGAACTCTGTGAACCACACATCAACTTAGAAAATCAATTAGCACTGTCTGTATTTTATCGTATTTTTATTTATTTTGTTAAATATTTCCCAATTACAATTAGATCTGGTTCAGGCCACATTCAGAAGTGCTATGTGCTGCCTGTGGCCTATGGGCCAGTTTTTTAGCACCTCTCTTTAGGTGCTAGCTTCCCCCTTTTCACTGCAATCTCACTTCCCTCAACCTCGTTGGGCAGATGAGTAAGATCCAGAGACTCTGATTTGTCTGTGATTACAGAGTTATAACTGGGGGTAGAGGAGCAGCTGGGTAGCTCAGTGGATTGAGAGTCAGTCCTAGAGATGGGAGGTCTTAGGTTCAAATCTGACCTCAGACACTTCCTAGCTGTATGACCCTGGGCAAGTCACTTACCCCCCATTGCCTAGCCCTTACCACTCTTCTGCCTTCGAACCAATGCACAGTACTGATTCTAAGATGGAAGGTAAGGGTTTAAAAAAAAAAACTGGGGGTAGAGCCAGGACCAGAATCCACAATTTAATCCATTTATATCTGGGTCAGACCACTTTGCAAATTCCTTCTTTTTCTTCTTTTTTAAACCTTTAGCTTCTGTTGTAGAAATAATATTAAGTATTGGTTCCAAGGCAGAAGAGCAGAGAGGGCTGAGCCACTGGGGATAAGTGACTCGCTCAGGGTCACACAGCTAGATTTGAATCCAGGTGCCCCTGACTCTAGGCCTAGTGCTTTATTCACTGAACTGCCTAGCTGTTCTATATCCAGTACTTCTTAGATAAAGTCAGGAAAGAGCCAACTAACCTGTTTTGAGAAGCAGCTTTGCTGTCTCTAAAAGGATGTTATCTTGCTGCTCATACCTTCAGCCCTTCTTAGAAAATATTTCTTCCCTTAGGCCCCTTCACCTTATGACAATCCTAGGTGTCAGAAGGCTCAAAGGTCATAGTTAGCGCTGGATGACAAGTATTCCCCCTCGGTTGATGTTTTCAGAGTCAGAAAGAGCCTTTGATACATACAACTATGTGGCTTGGATGAGGCTCAGTGCCCCCATAAAATCCTCTAGACCAATGATGGGCAAATTACAGCCCCCGGGCCAGATAGTGGGGGGGGGGGCCTGAAATGTTCTATCCAGCTGCAAGACATTATTCCTAATCTGACGAATACAATGAGTAGGATACAACACAATGAAACTTCAAAAGAGTTGCCTTAGAAACAGACTGATAGATGAGCATTTCCTTTCCTCTGGCCCCCTCTTTAAAAAGTTTGCCCATCACTTGTCTAGACTATAAGTGATCTGCACAGATGGAGGGAGTTTATTGACAGAGAATTTCCTACACCAGTGAGACTACTTGCACAAACTCTTTCCCTAAAGAAATGACAAAATTAAGATGACGTACACATAGAGCCAAGAGTTATTCCCCAAGAGATAAAAGAGAGGAAAAGTTTTCAAAAGAAATGAAAAACTATCAACAACCATCAAAGAATGCAGCCCAATTCACCAAGAAGAGGAATGCAAGTTCAAACAACCTTTTAGTTTGACCTCAAACTTAATTAGCAAATCAAGGAAGACACCAAAAAGCAGAAATAATCATTACTGGACAGGCTGTTTTGGGAAAACAGGTGCATTGATGAACTGTTCTTGGAATTGTGGAGTGAGCCAATCATCCTGGACCATAATTTGGAATTACAGAAGAAAAAGGGAGACTTAAACTTTTATACTCTTTGGCCAAGTATGCCACTACTCTTTGACTCAGTTTACTCATCTTCAAAACAAGTATAAAAACAGCATCTACTTCTCAGGGCTGTTGTGAAGATCAACTGAGATAATATTTATAAGTGTTTAGCAAAGAGCCTGGCAATGTGTAAAATATTAGTTACCATCATGATCATCATCATTATTTTTATTATTACAGGGCACATATTCCGAGAAAGTAAAGCTAGAATGAAAGGGGCAATATATACCAGTATTTTCTGTGGTAGCAAATACCTGGGGATAAACCTAATGACTATCAGTTAGGAAATGGCTGAACATATTGTGGTGTTTGAGTGTAACAGAATTTTACTGCAGTGTAAGAAATGATGATTATGAAGGATTGAACAAGAAGATTTATATGAAATGGTGCTGAGAAAAATGAGAAGAGGAAAATGATTACAAAATGCAAGGAAAGGAGCCCTAAAATTAGGAAGCCAAGTAATTGTGACAATTAATCTTGGTCCTGGAGAATAAATAATGAAACATGAGAAGGGAAGACAAAAGGGACAGAATGTTGCACAGGTTATCAGATATACTGATTGTTTTTAACTGTTTTGTTAGAAGGGCAGGTTCAATGGGGACTGAAATGGGTGAGAAATGTGAGATACATGGTGATTACCGAGGAGATTCCTCTCACACCCACCTCATTTTAGAGTAATATATTAGCAAAAAGAGTGGGGATTTACTTACTGGTAACCATTTCCCAATGTCTCCTGTGTGCAGCCAGCCATCTTTATCTAGAGCTTCTGCTGTTTTTGCTGGGTCCTTCAAATAGCCCTTAAATACATTTGGCCCTTTTACACAGATCTGAGAAAAATGGAATTTGGATACCATTAGTGCCATCAATGGAATTGCTAACAGAGATAATGTTCAACTCATGAGATTTAATAAGACTTTTCTGAAAAGAGAAAAAAAAAAAAAAGCTTTTCTCTGGGTAGCTGGAAATTTCTACTCTTCTCTGCACTCCAAAGCCAGAGGAATGCTATGCAAGGAGTTAGGAAGCTGCTTCTACTATCAACAAGGCAACCAGACCAACCAAGGATCTCAGGGTCCACCTACAACATCCCATACTTTCTGCTTCAGGCCCTGGCCTTAGGCATAGATGGATTACTGGGTAGGCTCTGGTCACAATGTTTAGGGCTAAGGATAGTTAGTCCCTTTCTCACTTCTGGTCCCAGATTGCCAAGAAAGTACAGGAATTCCTTCTACACCATGCTTGGGAGCTGGAAAATCCCTGTAAAATATTTTGGCCTTCCCTTTTACCAGAGAAGAAGTCTATCTTGAGCTCCTCTTTTCTTTTATGGAGGTATTTTAGGGCCTTCTTTATGTTTATGAGTTGTTAAACTTTCAAAGACATCTCTACATTTTGAACCTTTATTGTGTTGTCTGTGGGCTTTTGCATTCTTTTAACAAACTTTCAGTCTACTTATTTTAACTTTAAAAAAAGAAATTGTGTATATTTATGCTCTTAAAAGATATGTTGATATTATACATATACTTTATGCATTTCTGAGTTTCTAAATTTCTTCTGGATCATATGTGGCTTCTGTAAAACTCCCCCCAAATTCCCATTGAATTTCTTATGCTGACCCACAATACATGGAAATTGTGATGGGGAAAGCTGAGATGAAGAAGGGATATCTGTACTTTAAGATTAAGAGAAAAGGATATCATTGTTTGAGCTGTAAGAAATTCATTAATTGATATCTAGGGCAATTAGCTAAGCTCCAAGGATAAACTGCCCCTGGAGGCCTCCAGGATGCCAAAGTCCCTGGGTCCAACCCTGTTCCTACTGCCTTAAAGGGAAGAATAGAGTCATTACTGCATAGCTTTTAGCCTCTGTGCTCAGTACTAATTTAAAAGCAAAGGCATCTTCAAAAGTATTACGTGTTTCACTCTAGATGCATCAACAAGATTAAGCCTAAAAGTTCCGACATGTGTTATGCCGCTGTCTTCTTTGAAAGTTAGGGGCTAGACAAGAGAGGACAGGGGTTGAAACATAAACAATCGGTACAAATTTACTCACCTCACCTTCTCCCTTGGCAGCCAGGTAATTCATTTCTTCAACATCAACAAGCTTTATATGACAGCAAGGCATTGGAGCGCCAACATGGCCTATGCATCAAATGAAATATGATCACTTCTCTGGGACTAACTGCCATCATCTTGGGATCTTCATCAAGCACTTTGTATTCAGTGACACTGATTTAACATATTTATTAAGGGTTCACTATGGTTTTAAAGCAAGGAGGGATTTGGGGTTAAGTGAGAGGTGCTTAATCTTTTTTGGGGTCACAGACCCCTTTGGCAGTCTGGTGAAACCATGGACTCTTTCTCAGAATAATCTTTTCCTTTTAAAACCTTTACATTCTATCTTAGAACTGATACTACATATCAGTTCCGAGGCAGAAGAGTGGCAAGGGCGAGGCAACTGGGGATAAGTGACTTGTTCAGGGTTACACAGCTAGGAAATGCCTGTGGTCAGATTTGAACCCCTGTCCTTTGGACTCCAGGCCTGGTGCTCTTCCTTTGTGCTTTCTAGCTGCGCCTCAGAATAAACCTCAAAGTCACATTTATTTATATAATTATATATTTCACATTTATTTATATGTTTATATATTTTATATTTATATTTATTCACTAGGATATTTAATCCTAGTGAATAAATATAAATTAAATTTAATGCATAAAACAAGATACATAAAATGTCAAAGGAGATGAATTATACTGAAATATAGTTATGAAAATATATATTTTTAAAAAGTTTATGGGAGGGGCAACTGGGTAGCTCAGTGGACTGAGAGTCAGGCCTAGAGATGGGAGGTCCTAGGTTCAAATCCGGCCTCTGACATTTCTCAGCTGTGTGACCCTGGGCAAGTCACTTGACCCCCATTGCCCACCCTTACCACTCTTCTACCAAGGAGCCAATACACAGAAGTTAAGGGTTTAAAAACCAAAAAAAGTTTATGGGACCCAGGGTAAAAATGCTGTTTTCAAATGGTGCTAGGCACCATTTCTGCAGGCAAGTCACTCATCATCTGTTTGTCTAGGTAACTCTCAGTTATCAGTTAGTTGCTTATTATCATCATCAGTAGAAGGAGTTTCTATATTGGGGAGTTCCTTTATGAAATTAGGTGAAAAGTCTGGGCTGAAAAAAAACTGGAACGCATTATGCTAAGCACTGAGCAAGAGAGAAAAATTTTAAAAAGACAGTCCCTGAGTGCCCCCCCATATATATATATATGTGTGTGTGTAAATATATATATGTATATATATGTGTATGTATAAATAAGTATATATTTATACACACACACACATATAAATATTTCTTTATTGGTATATGTGTGTATTCTTTTGTGGTATAATGGAGACTGCGCTGGCCTCAAAGTTATGAAGACCACTTGCTGGTTGTGTAACTCTGGCCAAGTTACTTAACCACTAGCCTCAGTTGCTCATTTGTGAAATGTGGAATATGGAGCCCATGTCCTCCCTAAGCTAGATACTGCCCTTCCAGCTCTCTCTTTCTCTTTATATAGATTTACTTCCTCTTCCCCAAAATAGGTCTAGCCCCAGAGGAGCCAGAAGTCCCTTTACAAGCTTCCTGGGCTGGACATTCAGAATGCCTGGGTGAGTGTCAATAAGTTGGCCACTTAACTCAATGAGGCTCTCAAGTCAATGTTTACACACAGAGCTTTCAAACAATTATTAGACTTGTCAAAATTCTACTTATCTCAAATGTTTAGAGCAGTGATTCCCAAAGTGGGTGCCACCGCCCCCTGGTGGGTGCTGCAGCGATCTAGGGGGAGCAGTGATGGCCACAGGTGCATTTATTTTTCCTATTAATTTCTATTAAAATAAAAAACAATTAATTTCCATTGGGCTAAGTAATATTTTTTTCTGGAAAGGGGGCAGGTGGTAGGCCAAAAGAGTTTGGGAACCAATGCTATAGAGTCTTGCCTCTGACACCTACTGGCTGTGTGACCCTGGGCAAGTCTCTTAACCTCTCATTCACAACCCTATGAGTCTATAAATCGCCATCCCGCTTTGGCAGAGACATTCCGTAAAATCACAGGTCAAAGCCTCCAAAATCTACTCTGGCCACTTAAATTTGTCATTGTCCCTACCATTCTCTTTGCATTGTTTCAATCAACAACAGATTAAATGAAATAATATAAATTATATCAAGTTATACCAAGATGAGCATTTTGATTGTATTTCATATTATATATTTCTAATTTATGTATTTTTTGTGGGATATATAAATATATAAAATAAAGTGAGAACATTATGGTGGCTTCCTGTATATCACTGTAACTAATATAGGCTATTAGTTTTGAATTAAAAGACCATAAAAGTCTTAGTCTTTGGCAAAAACTCACATCCTCTCAAAGTTCTGATGACCATTAAGAAAATATTCACAAGAGAGGCAGTTAGGTGCCTCAGGGGATTGAGAACAAGGTCAAAATCTGGCCTTAGACAATCCTAAGTGGATGACCCTGGGCAGGTCACTTTACTCCACTGCCAGGCCCTTACCACTCTTCTATTTTGGATCCAAAACACAGCACTGATTCTAAGGTGGAAGGGTTTTAAAAAGCCATACACAGGGGAAACAGTTTTGTGGATGATGATATATCTTAAACCCCCCTTAACTCTTCTTAGTGTCTTAGACTTCTTTTGCCAAAGGGAGCTGTAAACTAGGTTCAATTCCAGAAGTCCTTTGTGTCTGGCAATGCCCCGCTACCTCAGTCCTTTACTCATAAGTAAGGGTGCTTCCTACATCAGTGAAGGTTTGGGTTTTCCCTGCCCCATCAAAAAGGGACCCCAATACCCAACTAGACCTCCCCGAGGGTAAAAAAATCCCAAGCCTATGCTTTCTAACTCGAGAGTAGAGAAGTCATTTTTAGAGAAGTCACATTTATAAATTTCATGTTCCCTATTATATATACATATTATATGTACACATATATACACACACCTATACCCTCTGCTCATAACTGAGATGTATATGTACATACATGTGCTGTGTGTGTGTATACATACACGTATGAGTGTATGCCAACACAAATAGATCTGAATATCTGAGAGGTAGCCCGCTGTGGTAAAATGCTGGGCTTAAGAGACAGGAAGACTCCTGATTAGCTGAGCCCCCAGAACAAGAACTTTTCAGCCTCAGGCAAGACTGTAAGACTTCGATCTACTAAGTCCAAGAGTAGTTGTGGTCTGGTAGATGAGATTTCCACCCTGGGCAATTCCATACTTGCCAACCCCTCAACGCTCCTTTAATCTCCTGTGCATGTATAACTCAGTGTGCTTCAAAGTGAGGGAGAGACAAAGATGGGAGATGATCCATCCCTTTCTTCAAGCCCAAGGTGGAGGGAAAAGATGAGGCATATAAAGCCAGAATGGCATACATCTTGCATTAGATGCCAAAGAAGCCACTTTACAGCTCAGCTGGCTACAGATCATTTGGTCTGAAGACTCGATATGCACAGAACACAGGGTAGTTCCAGTTAAATCTTTGATCAATTAAATTAACATTACAGAGAGGTCTTGAGAAATACAACTATACCAGCTGTCCAGTCTCCCGGCACTGTCAAGGAACATCCAGCTGTACATTCTGTTTGTCCATAGCCTTCATAGAACTGCAATACCAAAAACATTAGATATTATTTATTGTTGGCAAAGCTTTACATCATTATTGAAAGTGGACACATTCTGGGGCAGCTAGTTCACTGCATAGAGAACCAGACCTGGAGACGGGAAGTCCTGGGTTCTGTAAAAAGTGAAATTTGGGAAATGTATAAAACTACATTTCCCGTGATCCAACATGGTCCAACTGATTTCCGTCTCCGCAGGGGAGAGCTTAAATCTCGTAGGTTAGGAGGGAGTGGTCTCTTTTGCGAGTAGGCCATGGCCAGGAAACAGGAGACAAAATGGAGGCGGCAGTTTTGAATGCTTACAAGCGCGTGGTCTAATGATTTTATCTATCAACATGGCTTTAATTAAAATATTAATTTATATATTTATACAAGCCTTTATCATTTTTAATATTAATAATTTGGCGACCACGAAGGGACAAAATTCGAACTCTCAGTCTTCCAGATAGCCTAACGATAGCCATGCTTTCTTTTTGGCCTGGCTCAGCTCTTTTGAGCACTTTTTTAAAAAAGGAAAGTGACTTTCCTTGCCATGCTTTTGCTAAAAGCAAGAGCACGTTTTTGCCTCCAGTGGGACTCAGCCCGCCAGTCCAGCCCAAGCCACCTTGGGAGGGAGGTCAGGCCAGCCGATTCGGGCTTTTGGCTTTAAACTAAAATCCCGGAGCCCAGCCAGACTGTCTCTGCCGCTGATCTCCATTCTTGACTCGCTGATGCTGCTGAGGCTGCCGCTTCCACTTCAACCCCGAGCTCTAACATGGAGGACACCCAGTCCTGCTGCCTTTGCTGAGATCTCGACCTCCAGAGACTGCTTCAGCTCTGCTGCAAACGATTTGGGTATATTCCCCTTTCTCCCTATTTCTAGCCTTCCACGTGTTTCTCTAAAGACCTAATTTAGCCACCCACACAAGCTCTACCTGTGGGATTTTCTACAATGACCCGACACCACGTGGACCTAGCAACTAGCGTTTACCCTTAATGGGGCCGAATGGCCTATTCAGACTTGCTTGTGATTAAAAACTGAACTCAGGGGAAGAAATATTCACCCCCATACCTGCTCAGAACTTTGGAAAAAAGAAAAAAAACCCTTAAACTCAGCAGAACTCAATCAAAAGAACCTTAAATTGAAATCAGGGGTGAACTTTTAAAACCTCGGAACTGAATGAGCTTATTTCTGTTTTAAAAAGACTGTATCTTACTATATATTGCTAATTACTTTTGTTAATTAATCCTGCTTATTTCATTGATTTTCCTGTTGCACTGAATCATTTTACACTAATGAAGTTTCTGCTTATGATGTTATTATATTTCCTAATTTACTTAAAGCTTACTGTATGAGAAACAATGTGGTTATATGTACCATCTATGAACATCTTATAGAAGCACATGTCTTTAAAATTTATTCTGTCTTGGTAATTGCAAAGAACCTTGAAAGTTTCCATGCTTTAAATATTACCTTGTAATTTTACAAGAGATCTTTTTAACTTTTACTTTAAATCCTTAAGAATTGTTGTCTAAAAGGATAAAGCTTTTGTATATTTTATTATAAGAGATATTATTGCCTTAAATGGGTAGAAGCATTTCCTATCCAGGATTTTTTTAAATACAGAGAGTCAAGGAGCTCCTGTATATTCTTTGCTATGGAAGCAATAACAGCATTTGCCAAGGGTTACAGATTGTAACAAGTATATGATTTTGAACATCATTATTTATTGTTTTAAAATGTGCTATTGGAAATAATGGTACTCTATTTGAATGTGCACTGTAAATCTGCTTTTTGTAAGATCCATTTTCACTCACAAAATGAAAACCTCATTTTGGGGTAACATAACCCTTCTAGTTCTAAGCTATATATATATATTTTTGATTTTTGAAACATTTTTCTAATGAGAAATTGATTTTCCTTTTTATCATCTTGTACTGGAAGTACATATATAATTATTATTTATCTTTTTTCTGATTCTACAGCAAATACCTGAGCCTAT
This sequence comes from Gracilinanus agilis, assembly GCF_016433145.1. Lineage (NCBI taxonomy): Eukaryota > Metazoa > Chordata > Mammalia > Didelphimorphia > Didelphidae > Gracilinanus > Gracilinanus agilis. Next base: position 63,094,714 of record NC_058135.1, read on the forward strand.
AGGACTGTGATTTAAATGCCTCTCTGATTCCAGAAGGGAATATGAAAGCCATTAATAGTGCTAAAGAAAGCACATGGTCAGAGACTTGACTGACTAAGATCTGCAAAATAGCAGTTCTATGCCAATACTTTAGAGCTTGGAAATTGGGGTTGAGTCCTGGAGTCCCAGTCTTTTCTAAAAATTTAGAGGACGTGGGTCCCCTCGACTTAGATTCCTAGAAAGCACCTAAGATTGGTTATTTATTTGGCTCACTTCCCTAAAAAGCTGATGATAAGTCAGATCAGAGAGACATTTCCCTTTAGTCCTGGCCCTGGATGGGTAATTGCACACTGCTGAATTCACTTTAATTAGGCCTTCATTCAAAGGTCTAAGTTTATTTTCCCCAGATTTTTGCACATTTCATTTTCAAGTTAATTTTTTCTTCTTTTTTCTTGAATTTTATTCTTTGTATTTTGCCATCCTTAGCTGACCTGAGATACCCTTTTTTTTTAGAAAAAAAGGTGTGTTTAAGATTTACCTCACGGGGATATCTGTTAAGTTTTTTAAAATTCGATAATGTAAAAATATATGTATATTTATTTAACTCTTTTAGGAGTAATTTCACGGGGAATTATATAAAATCTTAGAAGAGAATGTATGTTTTGTAATCTATAATGTAAAGTTTAAATTCTTTTGAGAATAATTTCAGGATAAGGATCTTGCCATCTCCCCAGAATCCAGACGACGAACTTGTTTGGTGAAGACACCATGAAGATGTCTGAAAAGCCTTCACTGTACCATGAAGACCAAACTTTGAACTTTGGGGTGCAGTTGATTGAACTATGGGGAGTTGAAATTGAGTTGTATGTATTGTTTTAAATTGTACACTGTTGTGCCAGTGGGGGACAGCCCCCCAAATTGGTTTTTTGTCAATGCGTCTAATTTTAACCATTTGTTCATCTATTTCTTTTATCCCCAAAATTCCTGAAAAATTTAGAAGTTGCTATTTTTACAGGTCCAGCGAAGAAAAAAGGACTAACCTTTTTTTTTGCCGGACCTCACGGGGAATTGTAAAAAGTAAAATTTGGGAAATGTATAAAACTACATTTCCCGTGATCCAACATGGTCCAACTGATTTCCGTCTCCGCAGGGGAGAGCTTAAATCTCCTGGGTTAGGAGGGAGTGGTCTCTTTTGCGAGTAGGCCATGGCCAGGAAACAGGAGACAAAATGGAGGCGGCAGTTTTGAATGCTTACAAGCACGTGGTCTAATGATTTTATCTATCAACATGGCTTTAATTAAAATACTAATTTATATATTTATACAAGCCTTTATCATTTTTAATATTAATAGTTCCAATCTGGCCCCTGACACTTCTTGGCTGTGTGAGCCTGAGCAAGTCACAACCCCCATTGCCTAGCTCTTACCACTCTTCTGCCTTGGAACCAATACTTGGTATCCATCTGTCTATCCACCCTTCCTTCCTTCCTTCCTTCCTTCTTCCCTTATCTTCTGTCTTAGAATCAATACTAATTATGTGTGTGTGTGTGTGTGTGTGTGTGGCGGGGAAATCAGTTTTAATTCCTGTTTCTATGTGTCCCAAGTGGTTCTCCAAGAAAGTTGCAGAGCAGCCATTTCTCTGTACTGGTAGAAGGTGTTTTCTCACCTGGGGAATTTCCTACACCAGTGAAAAGACAGGTTGAAGATGTACATTCATGTGAAGATACAAATGTGCCACCTATACACCATGTCCTAAGCTGTCCAAGAATGCAGGGACCTTTCTAATCCCTAGCTGGCAGAGGTCCCCACTTTGTAGTGAGTCTCCTTGGTCTTTCAACAAGGGCTTCTTTTTTCTGTTCAGCTAGGCACTGTAAGTATAAGCTTTAACCCAATCCAACTTATGACCCAAGAGGAAAGAAACTAGATACCAGACTTGCCAGTTCCAGTGCCAGGAATTGGGAAGTTCAGGCTGAGTTATAAGCCTTTGTCAGGATTTGGTGGCTCCCAAAGACCACCAGTGTCACAATGTTGAGAATCAAAACCTTTCCCCAGATTTGTAGGGGGGGTTCATGGACTATGAAAAAAATGTGCTTTGGGATTATGCCAAAAAGGAGAGCATCTCGATCTGTACTTGGTCAATGAGACAAAAATATTTTTATCCTTCCTGTTTGTAGAAGCTGCTTTTATGGCTGCCTTTCACATGTGACTGACAACAAGCTGTGGGACAGGCAGCCTTCTGGTTTTCAGGTAAAGAGAGTCACAAATTAGCTGACTCTATTAGGATGACTGCTTTAGACTATGTCACCTTGATGCTTCCCTAAAACCAGTTCCAATGGCCATAGCACAGACTGACTAATTCAGCACAACCAGGATGACAAAAGTCATCCTTCAGTGTGTCCTTCATTAGGGCCTGGTTTCTATCTTCTCCATTACATGTATATTATGCCTACTCATCTAGTCCAATCTGCTAACAACTCATTAAGGCATGGGTCCTTCATCTAGGATTCATGAACTTTAAAGAAATCTGTTTGGGGGTAGGGATACAACTAGATGGTTCAGTGAATAGAAAGGCAGGCTTGGAGACTGAAGGTCCTGGGTTCAAATGTGGCCTCAAACTCTTCCTAGCCGTGTCACTTAATTCCCATTGCCTAGCCCTTCCTGCTTGTCTGCTTGGAACTAATTAACAGTATTGATTCTAAGATGTGACATAAGGGTTTAAAAAAACACGATGCTTTGGTCGTTGTACTTTAATATGACTGCTTTCCTTTCTGATCCTATAGATTTTCTTTTAGGTCTTTAAAATCATTATTCTGCAAAAACGGCCCATAGGCATAGCTAAATTGCCAGAGGGGTCCCAGACACAAAAAAGGCAATGAAATCCCACATCACAGAATAACTTCAGGACCCTGCTAGCCTTGTTTTCTAGTTACCAGAGTTACATCAGGAGCAAAAAATTATAGCCATAAAGTATTGGTCATGAAAGAAATGAACACAAGCTTGGACAGACTTCAGGAGATAGAGAGGGCAGAAGGGCCCACTGTGCTATGGTTCCACGGAGATTTGAAGAGTTGAACTTGGCTAAATGACTAAACAACAAGAACAAAATTTGGCAGTACTACCTCTGAAATACTATACAGGGCAAATATTTTTAAAAGAACAGACAAAATGCTAAAAGGCAGAGGATTTGAAACCTTTTTTGTGTCATGGAGTCCTAGTGATGACACTTTTAGATCTCCTCTTGGAATAACATTTTAAAATTCATAAATGAATAGGATTACAAAGGAAATAAATTGTATTGAAGTAGCTATTACAATATTTAAAAAAAATTAATAGACCTCAGGTCGATAACCCTTTAAATTGAGAATGTTGCTTTTGTGTTAATTTTTATAAAACCAGATTAAAAAAATGAGAATTTTTTTAAAAAGAATATATGCTGTGTGGTATTGGGCTAACGTGTTTTCCCAGCTAAACAGCTATACAGAAAGCTAATTTGTCTATGTAAACTGTAACTCAAGTTCTAAAATTTGTTACAGTAATAACCTTTGAAAAGTTAATCTGTTGTATCCAATTTGTTCTGCATGCCCGTTAGAATAAACAGTGAAACAGTGTTGAGTTAACATGTTCAATGAAGTAGCATTTAACATTTAAATTATTTGATATTGCATTGTCTAAAGTTTGATTGAGTTGCTGGGTTGATAATTATTGGGATAAAGCTAATATTTTGTAGCAATCCAGGTATACAGTAATTGTGATATTATTTTAAGAAGTATTCAAAAAAACTTAACTCTTATACTGCTAATGATTGATCTCTGTAATCTTGAGTCAAATTGAACATCAAGCCCTTCCCTAAGGCTACACCCCAGAAGAGAGTCAGTTATCTCAGTCTCCTTACTTTTCCTTCAATGATCAATTAACATAGGTATCAAATATCAGTAGATGCTTTAGGCCATATCAGCTCTGGATCCAGATCTTAGCTCTACCTATTGTTTTTGGTTTTGGCAGTTTGCATTTTATGATGATTACCTCATAATGTTAATGTATCAAGCCACTGAGCTCTTCCCTTCCCCCCATACTGTTGTAACCCCAATAAAGGTGACAAGAAATAAGTTGGTAAAGAAGCTCTTAACCATCAGAGCTCTTAACCATGAAGCTCTTGACCATCAGAGCTTACTCACTGTCTGTCTACCTTATGCCAAAACTTTTTGTGTCTGTGTGTCTTTATTCTCGCCTCATGTTCTCTTTCCATTAGTCCTTAACCTGTAACCCATTTTCACTCCTTGGTTCCCCTTTCTGAGTGTCCAACCCACTAGGAATCTTCGTGGAGTTGGTGGACGGCTTCATATTTTATGTATCTTCAAGTCTTTAAAAAAAGGCCATCTATGAAAAAAGTACAAAGCTAACATCTAACACCATTTGTAAAACTATGATTTGGTGCTATTTTTTTTTTGAGGACAATAGGGCAATTGTATAAGAGTAACAAAAATGAAACTATGCTTTGGCCAATTGTCTTACTACTTTTCAACCATAACCTGACAACACCGAGGAAAAAAGTACTAGCTCTATAAAGACATTCATTATGCCTTAACCCATATCAGCAATACACTGGGAACCTCTGGAGAGCTGGGTGTCACAATGGTTAGAGCGCTGCCCCTGAGGTTCGAAGATTCATCTGCTGAGTTCAAATCCTGCCTCTGACACTTAACCTGTTTTGCAAGTCACTTAACCTGTTGGCCTCAGCTTCTTCATCTGTAAAGTGAGCTGGAGAAGGAAATGGCAAACCACTCCAGCATCTTTACCAAGAAAACCCCAAATGGGGTCAGAGTCTGAAAAACAAGGGAACATCTGTGCAAAAATTGGGGAAGAGCTGAATAAAATGAGGGATGCTGATATATGTTGATCACACAGTAAAGGGTGCATCTATACCAGTGAACTTGTGTATCTTTGAAATACTTTAATTTTCTTTGGCCTCAGTATACTCATTTGTAAAATGAAGAAACTAATCTAGATAGATGGCCTCTTGAGTTTCTTCTTCTAGCTATATGCCGATCTCATATTTCATGACCTCATACATACACAGTGATGCCTTTATATATTTCTGAATAAAGGAGATTACATTAAAATGACAAGTAATAAGTTCATATATGAGAGAGAGACTAGAAAGGGCACAGTATTAAGATGTTATTATTTCATAAAATTTATATTTCCCCTTTTCCATAAAATAGGAACCTCAAAGTATTTATAATTTTGTTTAATTTAACTTTAACTTGCATTCTAAAGTTAATAGCAATCTCAACAAAAATGAACAGCTGAATGAAATTTTTTTTTTGTTTTTGAAAACAATATTTGTAATGCATTACTTTGAGAAGAAAAGCTTCTTTGAACTATTTTATAAGTGGTTTTGCTCATGATGGCAAGATTGATTCTATCATAGATCAACAGGCCACTGGGTCATTCCTTGTGGATGAATGCTGTTTAGGTCATCTCATAGGACTCTGATGATCCATAACAAGATTTAGAATCAGTCTGTCTACCTATCTCTATCAACATAGAGACACACATGAATACTCACATGTACACATAACTATATGTAGATATGTAGCCAATCACTGTGGTTCAGAGTAATGATCACTGACTGGAGTCAAAGGATCTGGGTTCTAAACTTGATTTTGATGCAACTGACCTTAGCCCTAGCCAGGTGTTGGGCAATGACTCTTGGTTTCAGAGTTGAGTGGGGAGACTTATATGTACTGTGAAAGACAGTCCTACAAAAGGGCTCTTTCAGGGTAAAATGATTAGATTTGAAAGTCAAAGCCAGGAAGTTTAGGTTCTGCAAACTTAGAGGAGTTTGGCAAAGAAATGAGTCTGGTCTGTCTGTGAGAAATGTGGTTGGTGCCTCATGGTTGTGCCACAAATCTCTGCAGTGGAAGGTGCTTAAAAAGGACCAGTGAGATCACCCTGGGAAATTCTCTCCCAACAAATTATCCCATGGGAAGCCTCTCCAGTCCAGATGTGCAAGCTTTACAAAAAGGTAGTAGGTCTCCCATTTATTACAGATAGCAGTAGGTGGCAGTCAAGTGCTGCAGTGGATGGAATGCTAGATTTGGAGTCTGAATGTCCTGAGTGTAAATCCTACCTCACTATTTTAGTTGTGAGGTGCTGGGTGAGTCACTACCTCTTTAATGCCTCAAATTTCCCATCTATAAAATGGAGATAAGAATATCACCAACTTTACAGGGCTGTTTTGAGGATCAAATGAGATAATATATGTAAAAGCACTTTGGAAACCTTAAATATAAATGCTAGCTATTATTATTATTATTATTATTATTATTATTATTATTATTATTATTATTATTATTAAGAAAGACAAAGACAATTCCATTACTTCAAAGTTTAACAATCCCAGCTACTGAACAAACAACAAAGACTTTCAATGGTCCATAAGGCAGATGTGAATGTCCCATTCATAAGCGGTGTACCAAGGAGAGGCGGGCACAGAGATGGACTTCTGCTGAGAAGGGCACACAGGGGTTTTCTGTGTGATGGTTCAAGACTACACTAAGCCCAAGTGGGCCTAAAAAGTGCATGCCACTAACCAAGGCAGATAATAGTATGGGCAATTTCATGACATCTTGCAAAAGGTACTGAGACTGACCCCTGCAGAATGACACCTGGTAGAATAACCCTTCCCTGCATCTGCTATCATTCTGTCCTTTCTTCTTCCAGCCACAAAACTGTCAAATAAATTGCTGCTGCTACCACCAAGCGCTCGCGCTTGCTCTCTCTCTCTCTCTCTCTCTCTCTCTCTCTCTCTCACACACACACACAGACACACACACACACACACACACACACACACACACACACTTCCCCCAGATGCTCACTCATCCCAAACAACTTACCTGACATCCAAGTGCTGACCTCAGAAAAGTCAGAACAGTTGCTGATACAGGAGCTGCTCCAGTAACCATTAACCTGACTTTTCCTCCAAGGCTTGCCTTAAAGGGATAGAGAGGGGAAAAAGAAATAGGATGCTGGTAAAATATACAAGAATTTATGCTATGTGGAGTTTCTCTACTCTGCATTTCTGGGAATTTTTCTAATGCACCAAAGCCTCTTCTGAACCAACGCCCTGTCTCCAGCTCCAGTTCTGTTCTCGGAAGGCCACGTGAACCCACACAACTTTACAAAAGTCAGAGAATCTGGAAAACCTCAGAGGTGACTCCTTCCTCTGAGTCATGAGTCAATGTCAGACTGGAGTTGGGATTCAAATACCACCACCTTTCCTAACTAGCTAGCTGTGTCTGTGTGTGTTGCAACCAACAGATGGATAGATCTTCTTTCCTAGGTTTTTGTGATAATGCTGTTTCCTGGTTTTCTTTCTACCTGCATGACCTTTCCATCTTAGTCTTCTATGCTGGATTAGCATTCCCATCCCACCTTCCCAGCAGGTTGGCTTCAGAATTCTGTCTTAGGACTTCTTTTTTTCCTTTTTCTATACTCACAGTGGTCTTAACTCCCTTGGGCTCAATTACAGTCCCCATGCAGATGCTGCCCAGTTCTCCAAATACAGCCCTAACCTCTCTACTCTAGTTTTGTGTCACTGATTCCTAGTTGTGGACTTTCAACTCTTTAAATGATGGAGATGGAACCTCCAAGGTAGGGACTCTTTTTCATTTTGTCTCTGAATCCCCCATGCTTAGCAGAGTGTCCAGCACATGGTAAATACTAAATAATTACTTGGGGATCATTTTAACATCATCCATAAAATGAGTATAATATAGGCTGTCCCAAAAGTTTTAGTGAAGTTTTAAGCTTTAAGCACTCTAAGGTCTTTGGAATACCCTATAAGACCTGTAGGGCAGCTAGGTGACATTGTGACAGAATGCAGGACTTGGGAGTCAGGAAGAATTATCTTGATGAGTTCAAATTCAGTCTCAGTTTCCTTATCTGTAAAATGAACTGGAGAAGGAAATGACAAACTACTCCAGTATCTTTGCCAAGAAAACCCCAAATGGGGTCACCGAGAGTTGGACCAACTGAAATGACTCAACAATAGCAAGATTCATAGTTCTGACCTCACAGAGTTGTTGTCAGAATCAAATGCAACCCTTGCAGTGACTTAGTATAGGATCTCTGATCTAGAGCTGGAAGACATTTCAGAGGTCAGCTAGGCCCATCCTCCCTCATTTAAATGGGGAATCTAAGACTCAGAGATGGAAATGATTTGCCTGATATCACAAAGATAACTGCTACCAAAGGTGGAATTTGAACCCAAGTCATGAGATTATCTGGCCTGAGGAATCTTTGTCTTTTACTATGCTTCCTCCTTAAATGTTAGCTGCTGCTGCTACCTCTACTGTTATTATCACTACTACTACCACTACCACTATTTCTACTACTACTACAGAAAGAGCAGTGGAATCCAAGTCCTTCTTATCTCTTATGCTTTCTATCTCTGTGATCTTGGGCTAGTAACTCCTTTTCCCAGGGTCTCAGTAAAATGAGGAGATTGGATTAGATGGCCTCTGAGGTCCCTTCTAGCTCTATGCCAATGACTGTATTTCAAAGATTTATGTATCCAAGGAATAACACACACACACACACACACACACACACACACACACAGCTCACATCCTCTATATCCTTCTTCTCAAACTCCCCTTTTGAAATTTGGCCCCTGGCTAGCTTAAGCACTAAGAGAAATGGTTAAATGTCCAGTTATTACCTGAATTTTGTTGAAAATAATTTTGTCCCAGAGGCTGTTGTTTCTAATTATTCCACTTCGGAGTTCTGCCTCTTTTCTCTTGGAAGCAAAGTCCAGGATCCACCGTTTCATTGTTGTGTTGGCCTGTCCAAAAATCTAACAAGCACAGTAATAATAAATAGGTTGTTCCACAGAATGGCTTGAAACCTTGCCTTCATGTCCAAGAGGGTTTCTATAGTATTTTAATTTGAAGCTGACTTTTATGATGAGCACAGTCAATAATTTCTCCCCTGCTATCAAAGCTACTGCAAGTATGGTTCCTGTCATATTCCCATACTCCCATCTGACTTTCCGGACTTTGCTGCCATGCCTCCTCCTCTGCTGCCATCACCATCTAGAATTACCCTTGGCTCCTGAGGACTTCTTCCCCTGTAACAACCTTTCCCCCAAAACACTTCTTCCACCATGCTAGCACCACCTTCTCCCACTGATGAATTCCTGCATTTGGGCCTCCATCTTGCGGTCCAAACTGGCCAGTTTTCATTCCCCTCCTAACTCTGTTTTTGACTTTTCTGACTTCAACAGAATGCCCTTGAATAAGTACTTTCTCCCCCTTCCCTTCCTTTTGAATTCTCTTTTCTGCACTGTCTTTCCTGTTAGGATATAAGCTCCTTAAGGGTAGGGAATATCTATCTTTTTACATATATATGTATTCCCTGTGATTAGTACAGTGCCTGGCACACAGTAAATGCTTAATGAACTCTTCTTGCTTTTCCATGTTCATCTTTCAGGGCCCTTGGTCCATGCAAAAGAATCTTCTCTGGAGCTCCAAGGCTATGTCTTCTAACCCCTCTGAAGATGCCCCAACTTACTTTGTCAAACATCCGGTTCAGCAATCTTGGAACCACAGGGAAGATGGTGGGTTGTAGCGTCTTGAGATCGTCCATAAGTAACCGGATATCTCCTTGGAAAAATCCTATTTTAGCTCCATGACAGAGCATTACACACTGGAGAGGGGGAGAGGAAAGTATGAATTCATGAAAAGGTGGGGGGAAACTGAGCCCCTCCTTTTTTATTTGAGAAGCCCACAGCTACTTCCTGGGGACATCACCTTGCTTTGGATTTTGACTGTCCAATTCCAAATATCTTTATATTCTCTAATTCAGAGATAATATCCTGCCTAGCATTAATTGAGATCCCATAAACATATAAGAGGTGAATCAGTGTTACAGGAAGCAGTTAGACAGAATTTGTTACATATGAACAATTGGCTGGTTAACATTATAGTGGAGTTTGATATGAACTGTGAAGTTTTAAAAAATTTTGCTTATTTTTAAAGAGCTATTTGTACACTGAAAAGAACATTTACCCTATAGTCTGAGGACCCTAATAATCTCAGCCTCATTTTCCTCATTTCTAAAACGTGAGGTTTCAACAAGATAGTCTGTGAGGCCTCTAATCACCTATTAATGATATAATTGTAAAATAACATCAGTCAGTTATTCTCAGCAATATAATAATCCAAGATAACTTCAAAGGACTCGAGATGAAAAATGCCATCTACTTCCAAACAAAGAACTGATGGAGTCTGTGTAAAATCTTGGGGTCATTCTAATTATGGAGTATCTTTTAGGATTAATAGGACCCTCATGGAGAAGGAAGTGGCAAACCACTCTAGAACCCTTGCCAAGAAAACCCCATCGATAGCTACGGTCCATGAGATTCTCCTGAATTGGACATGACTGAGTGACTGAACAACAAAAATGGATCCTTAAGGTAGAAGAGGGTTGAGCCTTTTTATTTTATTTTATTTTATTTTAATTTTAATTTTATTTATTAGAGGAGGGAATACTTGTCTACCTTTTGGTTTTAGTTTGAAGATATTGTATCTTGCCTTGGTGGTTGTAACAAAATATTATATCTGTCACTGTAGAAAGGTGGGGTGCTACTTGTACAGAATAGTGTATATATACAGTTTCAGGTATGGTCCATGTATCATTTGTTTCTGCTGGATTATTATTATTTTTTAACCCTTACCTTCCATCTTAGAGTCAATACTGTATATTGGTTCCAAGGCAGAAGAGTGGTAAGGGTTAGGCAATGGGGGTTAAGTGACTTGCCCAGGGTCACACAGCTAGGAAGTGTCTGAGGCCAGATTTGAACCCAGGCCCCTCCCTCACCTTCGCAGCTGCCCCCTCTGCTGGATTATTTTTGCCACAAGGTAGAGTTCAAATGGGAGTGGGTAGGGAGGGAGAAGAGGGGAATATGTGACTGTTTTTTGTAAAGGGAAAAAAAACCCCTTCAATAGACTCCATTAAGGAAAAAAGAAAATGCTGCTAGATTGGTCCAAATATATCCACCCTCCTAAAAAACGTGATTTCTTTTAAAGGAAATATGTGTGTGTATGTATATTATATATATATAGAGAGAGAGAGAGAGAAAGAGAGAGAGTGACAAAAGCAATGACAAAAATGATCAAGAATAACCATTGTGACCGTTTTTACGTGTATTTCCATTGAAATGGAGGCAAAGAGAGGGATGCTATATGATATGCTGGCCATCACTACCCTACAGCATCATAATGATTACAGACAGTCCTTGTGTTTTTTACAGGTGAGAATCTGGGAAGGAAAGTCTCACTTGTCATTTGGATCACAACTTCATATGAGAGACTGTGAGGGTGGAGAGGAGCAAAGGTACATTTCTAGTCCCTGTGCTATGCTTCATCCTAATGATTTCAACTATCAACCTCAAGTGTAAGTTTATTAGCATTTATTTTCCTACAACAAAGCTAACTTAAAAGAAAATCCCTTGAAGGCTGATAGCCTTTCACCTTTAGTGAGTCTCAGGCAAGTTGTGCTTGTCTTTGGATGCTTTCCACTGCAGATCTGTTCTTGACATTTGCTAAATCTGTCCCCCCTAAATTAAACCAGCCTCTCTCTTCCAGGAACAACTTGCTCTGTATCCCCAAAGTGAAATTTTAGCAGGTTTTTCATTCAGTATAGTTTATTTCAGAGAAGCTAGTTGGTGCAGTGGATACTTTGAGAATCAGGAAGGTCTGGGTTCAGTTCTGACCTCAGACACTTACATTAGCTGTGTGACCCTGGACAAGTCATTTAACCCTATTTGCCTCAACTTCCTCATCTGTAAAATGAGCAAGAGAAAGAATGGCAAATCACTTTAGTATCTTTGCCAAGAAAACCTTAGAGGGGATCATGAAGAGTTAAATGTGAATGAAAATGACTAAACAACAACAAAATATTTTGTTTCAAAGTGTCTTCCACATGGATGGCCCTATAAGAACCTGAATGTACCATGTTTGAAATATGGCCATAGAAGAATTTTTTAAAGAGAAGCACAGCCCATTTCACCTCTTGTTAGTGTTCACTTTAAAGACAGTCTACCAATCAGCAGTCTAATTCTTAGCATGAAGGGATTCCATTTTTCAGAAACGTTCGTCTGGAGTGAGTGGGTAGAGTTGAACCCTACAGTGAGTTCATCTGCTCTCTTAACTTCTCTCTGCATCTAGTGGGACCCCTTCCTCTCAGATTTAGAACCCTGAAAATGAAGCCAAGAAAGCATTCTTGGCTGGTTTGAGCCATGAAATTATGGCACAGCAATCCTGCCAAGTTTATTTGAGGACTCTCCCCTTTCTCAAATCAAACCAGAATGCCTTATAAAAATAAGCTCATTTGTATATTTGGAACCAATACTAACAAACATTTATCTAACACTTTTAAGCTTTGCAAAGCACTTTACACATATTATCTAATTTGATGATCCCCATAACAACCCTGAGGAATGGGTTTTATTATTATCTCCATTTTACAAATGAGTGACTTGCCCAGGATCATACAGATAACAAGTGCCTGAAGTAAGTTATGAATTCAGGTGATCCAGACTTCAAGTCCAATACTCTACTCATACTATCTAGCTGTCTCAAATGCAATCCAAATCAGTGGCCCTAAATACCACCTGTGGTCAAGTCTGGAATAATCTGATTTATTAGAAACCAAAAAAGAACAAAATTATATTGATGTTGCATTATCTTGGATTGACTTGGTCAAAAGACGAGACAGAATTGGATCAGAAGATCAAACTTCCTTTAAAAAACCCCCAAAAAACCTTTACTTTCTGATACTCAGTATCAATTCAAAAGGAGAAGAGCAGTAAGGGCCAGGCAACTAGAGTTACATGACTTGTCTGGGGTCACCCATAGCTGGGAAGTGTCTTTGATTTGAACCTAGGACCTCCCATCTCTAAGCCTGGCTCTCTAATCACTGAACCACTTAGCTGCCTCTAAAACTTCCTATTTTAAATACCAAAAAATTGAGGATCAGAAAATTACTAATATAGATGTGTTAAACTTCGCACCCAGGAACTGGAGTAAAATGAGGATCGCATCTACACGGTTATCCGTAATCTGGGTCCTATGCATGATTCGAAGCAAGAGATTAATCAACAACACTGTACCGTACTGTATCCCAGTCTCCTTACCAGCATTAACTGCTCAAACATGTGAGACAGTGGTAAATATGAAATATGTGAATCACTGGAGTTCAACTGAAGTGCTTTCTGTGAAAAGAGAATAACAGGGCAAACATGCAAAAAAAAAAAAAAAACAATCGAAAGGAACTCAGTGCCTACCTCCACAACTCTCTCAAACATATGGGCAAGAGGCAAGAAAGATATCAAAATGTCCTCTTGGCAAGGAGACACCACATTCTGCAAGCAAAGATACCAGCAGGGCAGAGAAGCAAAAGAGCATTATGATTTCCAGTCATTTCCCACCCTCTTATTTCTGAGCACATATTCCCTCAGCTTTCAGGAGGGAGAGGGCATACTAGCTGGGCTGTATGATTTGATTTTGTCAGTATGGAGGAAACTCCTGGTGAGGGAAACTCTCTTTACCACTGGAGATGCAGCAGCAAGTCCAGAGGCTCAGAGGTGCCCAGGAACAAATCGATATTAAATCTCTTGGCCAGGATCATAGAAGCAGCCTGTGGCATAAAAAAGATTTGAATCGAATGTCCTTCCTGCCAAGGCCGGTTCACTAATCACTGGGCAACACTCCTTCCTCTTATGTATCTACTACTGACAAGCAATCAGTATCAAAGAATGGTATTAAAGGAGTAAACTGAAAGCAGGTAATTTGACATTTGGGTTACCATTTCTCTTATAAAAGGTTTAAATCGAATCCATTTAGGTGGTTTGCTCAGAGCTAGGGCAATCCCCTCTTGTCCCCCTAGACAGGATATTGAGGGATTATGTGCTCTAATTGTTCAGAATTAAAATCCCACCGCTCCTCCCTTCCCAGCAAGAACCTTCAGGTCAGGAGTGCTGGAAGTCACGTCCCAATATAAGCAATACTGTAACCTTACAAAGGGGAAAAAAGAACCCAGTGCTTAGATACTTGTACCCATGGCTTGAATGACTTCGGTAGCTAGAGTCTTATCAATTCTTCACTAAACCAATACTTTAATTCAAATTTTGAAAATTCCATTGGTTTCAAATAATATTCAGGCCAAAATGTAGTGATCTGTTTGTTGCCCTCTAAGATAACTTCCACACCCTACACACTTTTAAATAACATCCCCGACACCAGCTCATGCTCTAACCATTAAAGGATTTATATTGGTCCTTAAATGGAAGCAAGGCATGGTAAGTATTTGCACAGGGTGGCGATAAACTTGTAACAGAATTCTGGCCCAAATAAGGCATCTGTTGGCATCAACCACATTCTCAGCGAGTGGGTAGATGAGCTGACATGAGAGAGGTATACCTAACTTCCACTCTCCATTTTTACCCTCCCACTCCCTCAAGAATCTGTCACAAGTTCTACAAGTTAGAATACCAACCCTGGGCAAACTTGGCAGTAGCAGAACCAAAACCAATAAGGAATCCCTTGCCCCTTAGAGTGTACCAACCCAAACCCAAGAATAGCATACCAACCCAAACCAACCTGCATCCCAAACACCTGTCAATCCAAAGGACAACAGCTATGGCGATTGCCATTTGGAGGAGTGCAACTTGTACTGCATCCACATTCTTAGATTTAGAATTGAAAGAATTCCCTATCAGTTTGACTTAAAGGTTCTAGAGACTTGACAACTCCATTTCACTTTTTAAAGCTTTGTATGAACATATCAGCTTCCTTAGTTCTTTTCAGAAGAAGGAATAGCAAGTAACATTTCACTTAAGAGGCTGAACATGTCTTTAAGAAGTGCTTTGGGATAAAGGATCAAGGGAAGAGTCTGAACAACAAAATGGCCAGACTCCTGTTAGACAACTATTCAATATAGGAACTTCATTCCCTGAACCCATCAAATGTGAAAATCTGCCATAAAAATAGGGCAACTAAGCATTTTTGGAAGACTGCAAAAGTCAGGTGGGAAAACAGAACATTCTTTGCAGTACTAAAGTAGCATTGTTCTGATGCTACATAATCAAATAAGGGATTGCTTAAGTCATGCTGGGGGTGAGGAGAGTATAAATATATTAGGCCATCATTAAAGGCATTTGGGATGACACATTTTCATCTCTTCACAGAATATGGTAGACCTTGCAAAGTTGGGATGATCCAATAGTGCATGCTGATGTGTCATAAGTCAAGCAACTATAACGCACGTAGGCCATCCCCTTTACTGCTTTTTTTCCTTAACAAAATCTTTATGGCAACAACCAAATGCAGTTTTTCAGAGCTTCCACCAGCCAAACTGCCTTCACAGTGGCAGGTAGGAGTTGAGACACAGGTTCATGAGACCGCCATTTTTGAGAAGGGGACCTTATGAGTATGCACCACCCATGCCTTACTAAAAGTCCACAAACTGCCCAAACTTCTGATTGGATCACCAAAGAACTACTTCAATCCTGGTGGCTTAATACCAACTAATAGAGCCAGTCATTCCAATGTCTCCAAAGGTTACCTCTGTCGCTTTCACAAAACCCGAACAATCGCTCACTACATTTTGATGAGTGATCAGTGCTCCTTTGGGGTTGCCTGCAGAACACAGTGGGAGTAGAAGAGAATCAAAGGAAACTGAATATCTTCTAAGAATAACAACAACAATAATAGCTAGAAATCATTTGATGACTACTATTTGCCAATAATATCCCCTTTGAGTCTCACAACAACTCTGGGAGGTAGGCACTGTTAACTCTCTTTTATAGTTGAGAAAACTGAGGCAGACTGGAGTTAAATGACTTTCCCAGGGAGTCATGGTTATTAAGGGTTTGAATCTGGATTTGAACTCTTGTCCTTGATTACAAGGCCAGCACTTTATCCACTAAGCTTCAGGATAAGGCGTTTAAGAATGTTTTACATACCTCTTAAGATTGACAACAATTTAAAAACACTAGTTGAATTAATCAGGACCAAAACTATTTGTCATGTCATGTACCACTACCAATCATGGCCCTCTGCCAAAATCCAGTTGTTGGGCTGAGTAAACTGTATCATATGTAAACTCTCAATATACATATAGCTCAATTTTGAATGGTTGATCACGATAGGGGAAAACCAGGGATTCCCACCATCACCATCACTTAAGGCATGGTCTGTCTTAGAGAATGGATATACTGAACTTTCTCAACAAATATTTGATTCTCTAATGAATAAGGAATCAAACACTTGCATTTCTCAGCAGGCTGAACAAGATTAAGATGTATTTGGAAAATATTAAACAAAATAAATAAAAATACAGTAAAACTTAGATAAAAGTATTTTAAAACTAAAATAATTAGACAGCCCACAGGGATCTTTATGTATGGATTAGTAGCCCTCACTTCTACTCAAGTTTGATACCTTTGAGAACAAACTAGATGCTTTAAATTTTTCTTGAACACTTTCTAAAACTCAGAGGAGGCAACACTAGGCTGGCCTGAGCCAGGTGTCTGTCTTCCTTCTGCCTTCATAATCTATCTTCTGCAATTGAAGCTGCAATCAGCCAAAAAGGTGAGAGAGAGGTTTCATTTTCTGAAAGAAGTACGAACCTTCCAGGTACTAGGCAAAGGTTTTCCTATTGCAAAACTTACCTGTTGTCCCACTGGTGAAACAAATCAGGGCAAGGTCATCAGGCGATGGAGGCTAAAATAGTTAGGAACAAATTTAGTACAAGCCTGAAGAAGGCAGTCAAGTATAACACATTCTGGGGATGCTGAGGTCTGTCTCTACTGCTTTCCTGAGATGACTCAGTTGTCTTCATACTACAAAAAAGAGGCAGATCGGAGACCACAGCAGCCCCAGATACGTTCATTCACTTGGAACTCTGAAGGATGATGAGCTCCTTCCACACCTACCTTCGGTTTCCTCCTGTTAGCTCTTCCCAGGTCCTAAAACAAGAGAACATGGAAAAAAGTTGGATCCAAGTTAGCATTTGGGATGGTCTTGATGCTAACTGTTCTAAGAGCTGTGCTAGCTTCAGAACTGTAAATTCTTAAGCAAAATTTTCTTCTTATTTTGCTTAATAATTGTTTATTGACTATCTGACATGAAGATGAAAATCTTAGGAAGCATATTGTCATCATTATTATCATTATCATCATCATCAAATAATATTTCATAGAAATGGATGATCATCAGCTACAATCTCCTTATTGTCATTATTACTATCATCAAATGATATTTTATAGAAATAGATGATCATCAATTACAATTACCTTATTGTCATTATTAACATCATCATTACCATCAAATAATATTTCTTAGAAGTAGATGATCATCAGTTACAATCTCCTCATTTTTCAGATGAGGAAGCTGCCCTCAAGAAAGAAAAAGTGATTTACTAAAAATCACATGGCAAATCAAGGCCCTAGAAGCTTAGCCAAATCCTAACCAGGCACTTTAGTGTCTCCTTCACTCCACAGCTAGGTCTTGAATGAGGAAGGCAAAATCTTCTGAATCAAATAACTATAGTAAATTGTATTAAATTATATTTGAACCTAATTAAAGATCGCCTCTTCACTTTTCCAAAAAAAAAAAAAAGCATCCACTGCTCTAATGTAAGAGGTGCTAAGGTCTTTGGTGTTGGAAACAAACTCTATTTTTTGAAGATGGCAAATGGTCTGGCTCTTTTTAATATAAATTTCCTTTCATAGTACTGTCTTTAGATACAATATTCCCAGCCTAGGAGATATGGTAGATATAGCTACCCCTTTTAAACATTTGTGTGTGTCAGGAACAGCAATATTGTACAATGATCAACTGTGAATGCCTTAATGAGTTTCAGTAATACAGTGATTCAAGACAAATCCCAAGGACTCCTGATGAAAAATGCTCTCTACCTCCAGAAAAGAACTGATGGAGTCTGAATGTAGACGGAAGCACACTTTTTTCACTCTTTTTTTTTCATGATGTTTTTTTATTTGATCTGGGTTTTCTTTCAAAACATGACTACTACAGAAATGTGTTTTACATGACTGCACAAGTATAACCTATGTCAAATTGCTTACTGGAAGGGAGAGGCAAGGTAGGAGGGAGAAAATTTGGAACTCAAAATTTTAAAAAACAAATGTAAAAAAATTCTTTTTACATATAAGTATGAAAAATAAAATACTATTTAAAAAGAAAAATGTGTGTGCATAGGACATGTATGCTGAGCGTGCACACCCATTCACACACATACACACACTTGAATCTTGCCAGCTGGTACAATGCAATGGAAATATTCAGCTCAACAAAAAAGGCAAGAATAAAAGAGAAACCAATCCTCTATGAGAGAGACTTAAGGGGCACCCCAGTCTGAAGAGACCAGTTATCTTGACCTTTCACACTCATGAAAAGCATGTAAGGGGGACAGCTAGGTGGCTCAGTGGATAGAAAGCCATGTCTGGAGTCGGGAGGTCCTGGATTCAAATCAGACCTAAAACACTTCCCTGGGCAAGTCACTTAGCCCCCATTGCCTAGCCCTTACTGCTGCTTCTGCCTTGAAACCAATATACAGTATTGATTTTAAGTCAGAAAGTAAGGGTTTAAGAGAAAAAAATAAAAGTGGGCAAGTTGGATGATATTATCTGAGGACCTTTCCAGACCTAGCATGCTGTGATTCTCCATGCCAGCAGAAGAATCTTGCTTACCTCCAGTGATTTCATGCTCATTATTTCTATCCCATGATTCTTGCCTCGTTCCACGAGGTCCCTGTCAAAGGGGTCCATGATGACTATGGTTTTAAGGCCTGGGATTAGCTTGTTTTCTACAGATTCTAACATGAGCTCTGCTTTGTCTGGCTTATCAACAAAAACCAAAGACAGTTCAGCTGGAAGAGAAAAGATAGAATTGAGATTAAACTTGGCATTACCGAAGGCCCAAGTACTATTTAGTACCAATGTACCATTTGTTCACTACTAATTAAAGCAGCATTATATACTTTTATACTTTAAGCAGATTGGATGGTGTCAGTAAACATAACCCTCCCTTCCCCAAAATTCAGTGAAAGAGAAATATTCCAAAAAAACATGTTTAATAGATTAAGCCAATATCCAGTTGAAAGAACATGAACAAATTACCTTTGTTAATTATGTATGTGATCGCTTCATTTCCAAGGGTATCATAAAGAGGGACCACCACCATTGAGTATGTATAGCAACCCTGTTCGATGATCACCCACTACACGGTGTAGGTTGGAAGAAAAACAAAACAAAACAAAACAAAACCAAAAGGTTACAGGAACATACTAAAAGTTCATCTTAAAATTTTTTGGAGCTCCCTAACAAGGCTGTATACCAAATCCCATATTGAGAATTGTGTAGAGGACAAAGCAACGTAAAATCATAGTTACTGCTCTCAGGGGTACCTCCATTACAGGTAAGAAAACAAGGTATAAAGTGCATGTGAGGATATATGAATTTAAATAATAGAAGGATTCCACCCACAACCACTGGGGGAAAAAAAAGGAATGCTCTCTTATTCTTAGTCTACAAGGTGATCAGAACAAGTGGTAGTCTTATGTTCTGCTCAGGCAACAGTACTGGATTAAGCTTTGGACCCCTCCTTCTAGGAAAGAGACTGAGAAGTGAAGGCTAGTCCAGAGAAAGGCAACTGGGACAGCAAGAAGCCTGGAGACCATGCTCATATGATCATCAGATTTGAAGAAATCAGGGATTTTTAAAAGGAATATTTGGTGGAAGGGATGGGAACCTTCAGACACCTGAAGACAAAAGCAAGGAGGAAGACTCAAACTTTTGTGTGGAAGCTGTAGAAAGGCCCAAGTAAGTTGAACGTAACAAAAAACTTCCTAACAATGAGAGGCATTCAAGGGCAGAATGTCTTCCAACGTTGAGAAAGGATGAGGTTTCAAGTTGAGGCAGGATGACTGATTGACAGAAGATTCCTGTTCAGGCAGGGTTTGGACTAGGTAGTCTCTGAAGTCCCTTTCAACTGAGTTCCTACTGAGCTTCTAACAAGGCAGTACATAATAAAGGGCCAAATAAGTTAGGCAGAGGGACAAGTTGGTGGCACAGTGGATAGAGTTCCAGGCCTGGAATCAGGAAGACCTCAATTCAAATCTGACCTCAGATACTTCCTAGCTGTGTGACCCCGGGCAAGTCACTTAACCCTGTTTGTCTCAGTTTCCTCATCTGTAAAATGAACTGGAGATGGCCAACTACTCCAGTATTTTAGCCAAGAAAACCCTAAATGAGGTCACAAAGAGTAAGGCATGACTGAACAAGTTTCATAGGCAATAAATGCTGAATAAATAAAGATTATTATGGGCTAATGTGGCCTTGAGAATTTTTATAAGAAGAAGGCACCCAAGTTGGGAAAAGGAGGAAGAAAAATGAAGGACATTCCAGACTGGAGGAAAAGTTGGTGTGAAGGCAAGGAGAAGAGAAATCACCAGGTATGTGGGAGAGAAGTTGCCTAGAGCAGAAGGTTTAAATAAGGAGATAAGGAAAGGAGTCAATGAAAATAAGGTGGTGTTGGGATTTAGAGAAGGTCTGGAATGTTAGGTAAAAAAGGAAAAGTCCTGGGTTCAAATTTGGCCTCAGATACTTCTTAGCTGTTTTGCCCTGGGCAAGTCACTAAACCCCCATTACCCTAGTCCTTACCATTCTTCTGCCTGAGAACTAATACATGGTATTGATTCTAAGATGGAATGGAAGGGTTTAAAAAAGAAAAAAAAAATCCTGGCAATTCTGCTTGACTAATCAAGTTTTAGGGTTCTTTTTTGTTTGCTTGTTAACTCAAGATCTCTCATGCCATTTTAATCACAAAGAAACTTAGATGGTTAATAAGAACTGGACCAAAAAAAAGTGTGAAAGGAGAACTTGGCATGATGAACCCTCAAGGATAGGATGTGGACCATCACTGCTTTACCAACTGTTACTGTTCTGACAGTTAGTGCTAGAAAGAAGCATTCTCCCTATGACAATCACATCGTCTGTCAACTGGAGTCAAGGAGGAACTATTTGGAGGGGAAAGCACAAATGGGGGAAAATGAGGCCATTTTGTAAATTCTATCTTAGAAGTTTGCCATTGTTTGAGGGACTAGTCTTGACCTCTTTAAGAGGATGCGGGAACTTCCTAAGCAGAGAACATATATTTATTTTCCCATAGTATCTAAGAATGGTCTGGGTGGGGAAAGGGGAAGCATATCACTCAGTATATATAACTAGTGCCTATTGATTGTACTTAGGAAGGCTGCTAAACCCAGAAAAAATGGTGGTTAAAAGATTCTTGCTATAAGGTGACTACATAAGGGAACTACAGAGTGATTTCTGAAGACAGGAATGTGCTTTCTGCTGTTCTCAGCCATTAGAACATTTTACACAAATACAGAAAGTCTTGGATATGCCTGGGAACAAAAGTATCCAAGTCCCACAAAGCTAGTTGTCCTTTAGCAGGAGGAAGTACAAGTTTCCCCAAATGGTGCATGTAACACTCAGGCATGAATTGAGCAACATAGTATGTTGGGAAGTCTTCCATTGTTTCAAAAAAGCCTGTAAAACACAACAACATAACATACTCCACGAGCTGGCTAGACCCAGTGGGCTTCTATAAAACACCAGGAGTAAATTTATTTGACAACAAGCATTGAGTTCTTAGATCACTGATTAGCTCTCATCCCAGTTAACTTACCCTTTCATTGGACACCTCAGAATCTGCCCAACTCTGAGGGAACATGTGTCTACAAATCGAAATACAGTTGATGGGTCCAGACCAGTGATGGGCTAACTATTCCCCGAAGGTCAGATCCAGACTGTCGTTTGCCCATCACTGCCTTAAGCAACTCCCCAATCACTACATCTGGATGTGGGGGCCTAGTGATTAGGGAATTGCTTAAGGCAGTGATGGGCAAACGACAGCCTGGATCTGGCCCTCGGGGAATAGTTTGTCTATCACTGGTCTAGATTAAAGCCAGCTGATTTAGATCAAGAAATAGATCAAAGCTCCACTTGTCTGACCTTGGAAGTAGTTTGTGAGATTAAAAACACATGATATTCTGTTTTAGGAAAAGGTAGAAATAGGGTGTCCCTGAAGTCTTGATGAGATTTAAAGTTATTAAAGCGATTACATAGGCTATTAAAGTTTAGAACTGTACTAATGTTTTTGGGACATGCTCTATATACATTTCTTGGGTGTCCTCTGACCCTTCTCTCCAACCTTCTCCCCTCAATCTCTGTGTCTCTATCTGTGTTTCCAGCTCACTCTTGCTCTTTCTTGAGCTCTCTCTCCCTTTCCCGTTTTGAGACAAAATTAGGGATTGCTTAGATCAGCAGTGTTTGACATAGAATACAACATGTTTGCTGAATGCATGAAGGCATTCACAGCTGCTTGTCAGAAACAATTCATTCTTGCCAAAAATGCTATTTGAATGTAGCATCAAATATAAGGCAATTTAACCTCTTAAGCAAGTGTGATTATGATGGAGGAAAAAATGTAGTAGCTGTTCTCTTATCCAGTAAATAACCTGCTTGAGTTTTTGCTTTATTATCAAATTGTCCTTTGATGATATCCTTTCATTTACTTCTGTTATGTCTTTAATTTACTAAACACTCAAATGTTTAATTTGTTTGCTCTGTGTTTGTGTCTATAGGTTGTGTGATTGTCTGGTATAAAGGACAATAATAAAATGCTGTGGGCTAAACATCAGCAACTACCCAGTCCTAAGGCATTTTCTTTTGCAATGTTGACAGTCTGGAAGGAAGTTAATTTTTAACTTTTATGATCTCACTAGAACGAAAATATCTGTTGCAAAAATAAAAATGAGTCATTTTGTTATTGAAAAACTTTTACCTTGGTTTCTACCCATTTACTATCAGGATATTTTAGTTTTTTTATTAAAGGCCTCAAACAAAGAAGTTTCTTCTCTGTCCAATATATGTTCTGAGGTTTCAATAAGGGGTATGGGATCAGGCATTATTATTATTAGGGAATACATCCATTTGTGTCCCTGTAAAATCTAGGGCTTTCCATCAAGCCAGGCTCTCAGAACACAAAACCAACTTGTACATGAAAAAATAATCCTTGTTTGCTCTCAGGCCTGACCAAAAATCAAGGCAAATCAAGAGACTGAAGAGCTAGTAGTCAAACAGTCCATTCTTAGTCATTAATACCTCAGGTCTATTTTGAGCAAAGATGCCAAAATACTGGTCTGGCGATGGTCGGTAACCCTTCTGGATCAATGCTGAGCCCACACACTCAGCCTTGTCTTCAACCTGAAAAAGAGAGAAAGGATGAGAGGAGACCCCATGGGAGAGAGGCCCCTGGCCATCATAGAACCGTTGTCCTACTAGGTCAGTAGCCAACTGGGGATCTGGCTCAGACCGAGGGATCACAAGGCAGGAGATCAGTCACTCCCACTGATAACACAAAGGGTTCAGAGTTTCTCATACAATTCTGCAAAGTAAGCGGTGCAAGTATTTATATAGAGATAAGCAAACTACAGCTCAGGGAAGAAGTCACTTGCCTGTGAGGTTGCAGCAAGGTGCAGGGCCAGTATTTGAACTGGAGATCTGGAGTTCTTCACACTACATCATACATGCATACATAAGCAGGTAGGCAGTGATTGATTAAATAACTTTCCATTAGAAAACCCTAGAGCAGCTCCTCCTTAAAAGAATTCGTGCTGAATTATCTTATAAAATAACTTTCAGGTGCTGCTAGATAGCACGATGGAGAGACTGCCAGACCTGGCTTTAGGAGGACCAGGGTTCAAATATGGCTTCAGACACTGTGTGACCCTGGGCAAGTCACTTAACTCTGATTGTCTACCCCTTGCTGCTCTTCTGTCTTAGAACTGATACTAAGAGAGAAGATAAGGGTGTAAGAAAAAAATTAAAAATAAAATAAAATAATCTGTACCTTAAGCTACCAGTTAAGCTTTCATTTTGCATATTTTATTTCCTCAACTTGAGGCTCCTTCACATGTGTCAATCCTGGGTTTGCAAAGCAGTCCACATTTTTTTTTTAATTTTATTTTGGGAAAATATAGGGGAAAAAAAGCTTTGCTTTCAATGTCTCTTAAAATGAGAGTGGAAAAAATGGTAAACTCAGGGCTGCTGACTAAAAATTCTTTTTATTATTAGAGGCATTATCATCGTACCTCAGCCCCTCACCTCCTGATTATTCAGCAACACAAAGTGGAACTCCATGTCTTCCCAATTCCAAGTCCCCAGCTCCATCCATTACATCAAGGTGTGTCTCAGGACAAGTCTAGTAAGTACAGAGGCAGCTTGTGATCCAATGAACAGAGCACTGGGCCTGGAGTCAGGAAGATCTGAGTTCAAATTTGCCCTGAGACTTAAGAGTTGTGTAACTCTGGGCAAGTCACCAAAACACTCTTTGTCTCAGTTTCCTCAGCTGTAAAACGGGGGAGCATAGTAACTCCTGCCTTCCAGGGTTGTGGTAAAGATCAAGAGAATCAATAATAAAGCACAGCATAGTGCCTGGCATGTAGCTGCTTATTTCCTCCTTCCCTCTTCACTGCAATCCTCACAACATCTTCACATCTTCTGGCTCCTTGTACTTTGCATATCTTTATTTTTATGTGTTAATTTATTTTTCTAGTAATTTATTTATTTACCAATTGCATGTAATAACAAATTTCCATATAAGTTTTCTGAAGTTAAATAATCCAAATTGTCTCCCTTCCTCACCCCCTCCTGGAGCTGATAAGCCATTCCATCTGGGCAATACATATATTATCATTTGCATATCTTTAAAAACAAAACAAGCAACAATAACAAAACCTCAAACCCTGCCCCTACCTACATTGATACTTCCTCAGATTATTTTTTCTTTCCCCCCACCTTTTTCTCTTCCCCCCTTCCTATCTCCTCCCTTCAGTCCCCTTCTTTCCCTCTCTCCTTTTCCTCTTGCTTCCAAACTCTTTTTGAATGAACTATCTCCATACAGAATTTTTTCAATTCCTCACTAGCTACTCATCCCTCTTCCATCTCTCCCTCAGATCTCTTCTAAAACTGCTCCTTTGACAAGTCACCAGCTGAGGTCCTGAGAGTTTAATCCAATGGGCCCCCTTATTTTGCCTCTCCTTCTCTTCTCCTTCCTGGTTTTTTGAAGGCTTGGACCCAGCTGAAGGAGTGTGCCCAGATGGCCTCTAGCATGGAAGCCCTCTTCGTCTGCTTCCTCCTAACCAGTGCCCTGAAGCCTCTGGACCATATCTTCATCTTAATCATGACAACTTGCCCTTCCCAGAACACTGTGCTTTCTTCACAACCATCTTGTGAGGTGGTTTCTTAATATACACTTTAACAACAGAAGAGGAGATTGAAGCTCAGAGGAGTCTCCAGGAGACCTACCCCAAACCCCACAGCCCTAGGCAGGGAGAGGCAGGGCTACAAAGCAAACCCAGAACCTCCTTCAAACTAGTGAGGCAGCTTCCCCTCTTCAACACTATTATTCTGCTTGGAAAAAGGCAGATACTGACAAGGCTGGATTAACTGACTATTCCTGAGACTACTGAAATTCTGTTATTTATACCTGTGCAGAAAGGTGGTGGAGTGGGTGATTCAGGAAAACAGTCACAATTTCAAGCTGTTTTGATCTATTTTTTTTTCTTTTTGGAGAATGGATCTCCCTATCTCCAGCAGACAGTGACCACTCCTGACCCCATTACTGCTTGACCCCTGCTTTCCAATCTGGCCAGGTCAGTTCTCCTTAGGTAGCTTGGTACCCTTTCCTACTGAACTCCCCACTTCCTTTTCCCAGAGGCTCCTATTAGTGCCAGACTCAACACTGCAACTCAAACCTCCTGTGCTCCTACAATATACTACCCTCAGCCCCCCTGGGGAGCAGGGATTATAAGCCCTATAATCTATATATATATACACATATAGGTTATCCTATAAGTCACCAAGAGGAGCAGGTTGGTCTTTATTTTTTTAAATAGTTAAATCTAATTTAGGTATTCTCCAAAGGCAAATCTGTAATGTATGAGCTAGGAAATTCAAAAAACTCAATGGCCCAAACAATGCAGAATATCTTAATATCTAGCATCATCAGAGAATACAGAGTTCTGGTTAGAAAATAACAATTCTCTTTCTATGTAGATTCACACAAACATATGGGCAGCTAGGTGGATAGAACACTGGGCCTGGAGTCAGGAAGACTCATCTTCCTGAATTCAAACCCAACCTCAGCCACTTACTAGCTGTGTGACCCTGGGCAAGTCACTTAATCTGGTTTGCCTCAGTTTCCACATCTGTAAAATGAGCTAAAGAAGGAAAGGGCAACCACTCTAGGATCTCTGTCAAGAACATCCCAAAAGGGGTCATGAAGATTTGGACAACTAAAAAACAGGAAAACACACATATAGCTATAATGTGTTTGTATATATCTACATACATGGCTAGTGTGTATATGCAGATTATAGTGAATAGATATGTATCTGAAGAACTAGAAGATGTATTTAAACACACATGACAACAAAGATAAATTGCTAATCTTTTCCTTGATAGTTCAGAAAGTGTTTTAGCATACAGCAGGACCTAAAACTCATCAGTGCCATAGGGTGGCTTTTTCTATAATAACAACAAATGCAAACTGTAACTCACATTTCTCTGATGTGAGTTAATAAGTTTGCATTTGTTGTAGTACAAGTGGTATCATCCTTATTTTGTAGAGAAGGAAAGTGAGGTGCAGAAAGATGAAAATGGCTTTCCCAGGCTCATTTAACTAAGAATCACTGGAGCTGGGATATTTTACTCCAGATCCAGCATTCTTTATCATACCACAGTTAAGAGAGTTCTGGTTGATGGAATGAGTGAACTAAATAAACCAGTTTTTCTTGATGGAATGAAAAACAAAGGCTTAAAGGAAAGATAGACTCTATTTAAATGAAGCAAAAAGAATGTCCCTAACCTCATTCCCACACTTAGTTCTACAAAGAATGAGGAGCTCTTTGTAGATCTATCCATACCACCATCTAACATGAGTCTCTCCCCCCACCTCTCTCTGATAAAAACTCTTTGGAGGAATTCTCGCTAAACTGTTGGATAGAGAAGAAAACAAGGAGCCCAACCATGAAAAAGAGCATTACAGAGCTCTTTAGTACCCCAAAAGCCCCAAACAGAGGCCAGCCTCCCCTACCCCACCCCCATCCAGCCTCTCTTCCCAACTCCCATAGTTAGTCAAGGATACTCTGTCTAAAAACTCACTCTCAAGCTAAGAGGGCTGGGGCACTGATTCTTGTGCTACTTGCAAATAGAAAACATTCCACATCTGCTCTTGGATTCATCTAGCCTCTTAACCTGAATATCAGATCTTTGCTTATTTCTATCCCTAGGGGGTAATAAGGAGGGAGACTTTTTTAGGTAGTTGGGTTTTCTGGTCTGGGCCATCCCCAAATTAACATTTCTAGCTGTTCCTAGGGTACTACTTGACCTGGGGAAATTTTGCAAGATCTACAATTGGTGTAAGCAACCCTACAAACTTTCCCACCCACTCTGAAGGTTTTATAGCTCAGCTAAATCCCTCTGCCATTCATAAGGCAACAATTTAAAGGGGCCCCAGTCATGAATCAGAATGTCCTGGAGCGGAACTTATCCAGGGTGCCAATATTTCCTTTGTTTCCAAATGGAACTTCATGAGGAATGTCACCATTCAGGCATTTGCTTACACCTTTCTAAGCACTTTCTTTAGGTACTTGTACTACGTCCCAAGACTGGATCAGGACAAACACCATTCCAGGTTCAAATATGAGAGATGCAATCAGGAGGGGCCGGGGGAAAATTGGGAAACAGGTTCTGGTCTAACAGTCAGGAGACCTGGGCTCTCTCTCTAGTCCTGAGTCAGTCATTAGCCAGCCTCCAGGCAACTATGGATCCGTCATTCACCTTCATATAGATCTTAATTTTCCCATTTGTAAGATGAGGAAATTGGTGACTTCTTATTCTTTCTAGCTCTACAAATACCTACATAATGTGTCCTGTATTAAATGGTATGTGCATAGGTTAAACGAGGTATGAAAACACGGAGCCTTACCTCTTTATATGAAATCCACTCATATGGTTGATCAGGTTTCCGAGAGCCTAAACAAGGGCCATTATCTACAAGAAAATTTTCAAAAAGTAAGACTTAAAAAACCCCCCCTGTTATTCTTAGAATTGCATTATTACCTGACAGTTTGATTTAGATCTGAAATATTTCCCCCACAGGTGTCATTATTATTCTATAGAAACAACAACAAATAACTAATAAACTATTCCTTTTTAAAAATATTTTTATTATGAATCCTTGCTTTCTGTCTTAGTAACAACTCTCTTCCTAAGCTCTGCTTAGTTTTGCTTAGTGGTTTTATGTAGGTAGGTATTTCTTTACTTTGGGTTACTGTAAGTATTTCTTTAGTCTCATTTTATTCAAGCTCAAAGAGAGAAAAAGTTTTAGAGACAGTCTTATTGGCTAAGAGCCCAGAATCATTTAGGTTCTTAAGAGAAGGTGAAAAGTCACCTTGGCCACAGAGGGGTAAAAGATAAGAAGCAAAGGAAATGGAAGTGGGT
Organism: Gracilinanus agilis; assembly: GCF_016433145.1. Taxonomy (NCBI): domain Eukaryota; kingdom Metazoa; phylum Chordata; class Mammalia; order Didelphimorphia; family Didelphidae; genus Gracilinanus; species Gracilinanus agilis. Next base: position 63,123,355 of record NC_058135.1, read on the forward strand.
CTCAGTGGTAAAGTTAAGGGGACCTTGGGTCTCTTGAGTTGTGTTTTCCAGCTCTCGTAAGAGAAGGTGGCTTTGGGAACTTGGGACGTCAAAAAGTAAATTCATAACAAATTCATATTAAGGAAGGGAGTGATGATAATATGGATGATCCAAAAACCTTTTCTCCTTGATTTTGGGATGGTGGTGACTTTCGCCAATTAGGGTAATAAATATAATTGTATCCTCTTGCAACACACTAACTGATGATCAAAGAAGTCATTTCAGAAAGGGACAAAGATGAGGTGTAATTTTTTTGTTTTGTTTCAGACACATACTCCATATTTAGATAACTAACCCAAATCTGCCTGTATATTCTAAGAGATAAAAAACCCCCAAAACTCTAGAGATCTTTTTTGCAGTTTGAGTAAGGCACAATGCCTCCTAGCTTTGGTTTCTGCTTGAGAGCAGCTACTGCACTCAGTGTCTTTTTTGTCTTTCTTTGTGCCCGCAGTACTTAGCACAGCATCTGGCATATAGTAGATGCTTACTACTTATTGACTAATGAAGAAGTGACTTAGATGATAAACACAGGCAAGGTCCCTTTCATTCATGGAGCCTGTAAACTTCAACCCTGTTACACTAACTCCACAGTTTTGCCAGTCTCCTCTCAGTCTTGTCCACAAGCCCAAGTTACAAGTCAAGTTACATCTATCAGTGGTAATGGCCAGTACTTGTTCACTTTGAGTGCATTTCTATTTGACCAACCATGGTGTGTCAAGAACATCATCGAGGCCTTGATATGCATGCCACCATGTATTATAAAAACTCCTTAGGCTAGATTCTAGTGTTGACTCTGTTATCAACTGGCTAGAAGATATTAGAAGACTCACTTAATTGTTTGTGACTCAGTTTCTTCATCTGTAAAACAGAATCAGAACAGATACTTTCCAATCCCTTTGCTTCATGACTTTTGCCTAAATGGTTAATTTGGGTATTTTAATGCAAAGAATGGAGGGGGCAGTAAAGGACCAGCACCTTTAATTATAGAATTCAAGATGCTCAGGAACATAAAAGTGGATTATGAACAATTTAGTTTGCTCAAAAAAAAAACCACATTTGGTAAATTTAGCAATATGAAAGTTTAGAAAAAGGAAAAAAGGGTGGGGGGGGGATGAGATCTTTGGGAGGGAGGGTTTATTTCTTGCAGCCTGCTTCTTCACTGGGCTATCTATCTAGGTTTGAGGGATGGTAGAAAGAATCCTGAACCTAGAGCTGGAGACCTGAATTTGAAAGTCAGCCCTAGTACTTACTAGTCATAGTGGGAACCTCAACTAATCCTCTCTGAGCCTCAATTATCTTTCTATAAAATGGGAATAGTATTTTTACTTCCCATATCACAGAGTTATTGCATTGAAAGTGCTTTGTAAATAACAAATATGCACTCCTATTTTGCATTCCTATTATGCACAAAAAGCATAAAATGAAGTAGTTGAAGATGTTCTCTGTACTGGGGGATAAGAAGGGAAATAATCTCCAGAGCACCAAGAAACTTTACCAAAAATTTAAAACACCAAGTATTTGAGTTTTTCCCATATTTTAATATTTTATTTTTTCCCCTCAATTACATGTAAAAACAACTTTTAACCTTTGAAAAAAAACCTTTCTTTCCATCTTGGAATCAGTACTAAGTATTGGTTTGAAGGTAGAAGAGTGTTAAGGGCTGGGCAATAGGGGTTAAGTGACTTGTCCAGGGTCATATAATTAGGAAGTGCCTGAAGTCAAATTTGAACCCAGGACCTCTTGCTCTAGGCCTGGCTCTCAATGTACTGAGCCACCTAATCACCATTTAACCACTAAAGATGTTTTTTTTTTTCGAGCCAAATTCTCCTCCTTCCCTATTTGAGTACTTTATATGACAGTATAGCAGGAAGTTCAAAGTTACTATGGATTCTGCTCTCCCAAGTAGAGTATATAGTTGAGGAAGAAAAAGTTAATTAATAATAATTAGGACAATAATAGCTAACCTTTATTTATACAGTGCTTCAAGGTATGCAAATTGCTTTACATATATTATTTCATCAAATAATAGAGGAGATAACACAATGAAATGTGAGCATAATAACTGAGGGACATCTCTAGAAATGAGTGGATAAAATGCCATTACAGCATCATCAGCACCATGATATCATCAGGTAGTATAAACCGCAGCATCGGTCAGAGTTTCTAGTGGGGGCCCAAGCAGAGTAAATGGGGTGGGCTGAATGAAGGTGAGCCCAGGGCTGATTCTCTATCAATCACTCAAAGCTTCACGACAGCACAGATACACAGATTAAACATAACTGCTTACTTGACACCTGTATACCCCTCTGGAAAGTTTCGTATAGTGTTGTTACATCATCATAGAAAAATGACAACGGTTCGTCGCTATCGAGCATTGAAGATCTTCTGGCACCATCGCTGCCCTAGAAAACAGACAGAAGAGAGGGTGGATGAGTTAAAAAAAAGAGAGAGAGAGAAGGAAAAAAAAAACCCAACATACTCTAACCAAGAAGTCTCCCGAGTGCCATATTCAAAGAAGCAGCTTAATAAAAGTTTGTTTCATGGAAAGAAACTAAAGATTTGATCTCTTAATTAAAGTGATTAATTAACTTCACTCAGAAGTTACCATTGTTTCAGGTAGAGTGAAGCCAAACTGGATCCACTGGGCAATAACTTAGTAGGACAGGGGATGCAGGAAACAATCCTAAAGAAAAAGACTTTGCTTACACATGAACTAATATTAGCACAGCCAGGATAGACCAACAAGTAACAGCTGGGTGGCTTCACAAACACCATTCAGTAGAGCAGCAAGGTGGTAAGCAGTGGTAAGCAGGCTGGCTTTTGAGTTAGGAGGATATGATTGATCTTTCCTGGTAGTCTCAGCAATTTCATCTGTAAAATGGGTCATAATAATGGTACCTACCTAACAAGGTTATTGTGAAGATTAAAAAGAAATTATATATAGAAAGTGTTTTGCAAACCTTAAAACATTAGATTAATATTTGCTATGAATATTTTCAAGGACTGAACTATCTCAATGACAAGATTAATAATTTCTGAACACTGTTGGAGATACTGAACTAGTCTCTCTACCTATATCTTTGATGTCTACTTATAGCTTTCTTTAATGCTAGGTTTACTATTCAGTAAACATTTAAAATTAGCAACTGTTTTGGGTTCCTTCTAAATTTTTTTTTTTGAGGTGGGGCTAGAGGAGGACTTAAAATTGTCTAATTAGGGAGAACAAAACATTCACAAATTGTTGGTAATAACAGTATAGAGATCTCTGAATGGCTTAGGAAGAGTGATCTGTTACTTGAAAATGTGACAACCCCACTCCCTTTTATATACATACTTTTGTTCAGTTGTGTCCAACTCTTGGTGAACTCATTTGGGGTTTTCTTGGCAAAGATACTGGAGTGGCTAGCCATTTTCTTCTTCAGCTCATTTTACAGTAAGGAAACTGAGGAGTCAGGGTTAAGTGATTTGCCCAGGGTCACACAAGTGTCTGACACTAGATTTGAACTCTGGAAGATGAATCTTCCTGACTCCAAGCACCTGGCACACTAACCGCCCTACCTAGTTGCCCTGGATAACCTCTGGGGTCCCTTTTAGCTTAAACATTTTAAGAATATACAGAGAGGATTTCAGTGTTTATAGAGTGGAAAAAAGTAAATTTCAATTATTCTAACTTCAAGGCTTTTCTTAGTTTTATTTTAATAAAGTGCATGTGATTTAGTGTTCAAGAATTTAAAGACCAATTTGATATCCCTTTAAAACTTCCTTTTCCCTAGAGGATGAAAACTATTACAAATGCTTAAAGAAGGTAATTCTTCCCTCCCTAACCTTTTAATTCTTATTTATCCACCTTTCCCAAAATCCTTTCATTATTCCCCAACTGTGCCCTCCTACTTCTTGATTCCTTTATCCCCTCATCTTACCCCCTTACCTCTTAATATGTACTCCCCTCTAGGTATCCCCACTTCCCTCTCTCTTTTCTTATCTCTTTGTCCTCCTTTCCCCCACCCTTCCTAAAGAAGGTTCTTCTTCCGGTGTTTGTGCAAAGCGACAGAATAATCTTTTCTCACTTCAGCAGCAATCTGGCTTTCCTATTTGCCTCCTAAAACAAATCTTTAAATCAATGAAGTCACTCTGGCATTGTGGAGCTTAGCTGATAAGGTAAATTATATATACAAGTGGGGTGAGGTGCAACAGTGGAAAGAGCATACTACTTTGGAATCAGAGGAACTGGATTCAAATCATGCCTCTATCACTTCTTCCTTTTTCCTCTGTGATCTTGGGCAATCCAAATTAGTTTAAAATGAAGGGATAGGATTGGTTGGGCTCTAGGATCCCTTTCTGCCTTAAATCTACAATCCTATGAACTAATCTCAATTTTTGCTCTCAATTCCACTGCCTTTAAAAAATCTATGATGAGGCACAACTAGATGGCTCAGGGGATAGAGATCCAGGCCTGAAGATGGGAGGTCCTGGGTTCAAACTTGGCTTCCAATACTTCCTAGCTGTGTGATCTTGGGCAACTGCCTAGTCCTCACTACTCTTCTGCCTTAGGACCAATACTTACTAAGACAGAACAAAGGGGTTTAGAAAAATCTGTGCTGAGATGGGTGATTGGTAAATAGATGCTTGTTAATGGAAAAAAAGTTAAAATTAAAAAAAATCAATAAGGTACTTTTCTCTATTTTTTTTTGTTCATTAAAATCAGTTATATAGAAAATCGTAGTATTTAGAACTAGATTAGATGATTATTTAGTCCAATCTCCTTTATTTTGCAAGGGACCAGAAGGGGCTCCCATGAAATGATGCATCCATACCCTGAAAGTTTGTGTATTTCAGTGTTCTTTCCACCAGGCTACACACTTCAATACTTTAAGAATCTGTCCTTCTTCCTCTAACATAGATTACAACCCATTCCAGATTCAATAAATGAGCTTCTGAGTCTCAGCCAGGAAAAATCCACCTCTGACCAGCCTTCCTAGGCTTTTTCACACACTTTATCACTAGGAACTCATGCTCAAAACCTGCTTATGCTCCATGGTCAAGGTATTCTAGGACCCAGGGTTGGCTACCCCTCACAGATGAGGCTTTCAATGAGGGCTTTGCTTCTCTCTAATCAGACTTATCCTACGCTCCTTTGCATCTGGAAATGGATCAATTCAAAAGAAACCTTACAAGAAGCAGGTCTAGGATCTAGAACAGAAATTCTCAACCTGGAAATTAAAAAAAAAATTAAAGTTCTATTTCGATAGAATTAGTTTCCATTTTAATCATATATATATTTTATGCATTCAAAAACATTATTCTGAGAAGGGGCTTTCTGGGCTTTGCTGGACTGCCAAAGGGGTCCAGTCCAGGATACAAAAAAGATCTCTGATCTAGACGATGTCATTTTATTCAAGGGGATTATCCTATTTGCAAGAGGGCTTCAATTTTGGCAGGGCTTCCCATGCTATTTCAAAATGAATCATGCATGTCAAGAGACTGAAAGGTACATTCTATTAATGACCAAAGGCAGAGGTCATTTTTCATAGTCTGAAGCCAACAGGGAAAGACAGCCCTGTTAGAAAAAGTAGGCCATAGGGCAGGACAATGGATGGTGCCATAGGAACTCACTCACTCTTTCTTTCTTTCTTTCCCTTCCTTCTATCCTTTCTTTCTTCCTCCTTCCCTTCCTTCTGGAGTGAGATGGGATAGAGAAAAAATAAATGCTGGGTATTAGAAAAAAAAATTTCTTTAAAAAAATAGAAAGTGGAAGGGGCAGCTGGGTAGCTCAGTGGATTGAGAGCCAGGCCTAGAGACGGGAGGTCCTAGGTTCAAATCCGGCCTCAGACACTTCCCAGCTGTGTGACCCTGGGCAAGTCACTTGACCCCCATTGCCTACCCTTACCACTATTTCACCTATAAGTCAATATACAGAAGTTAAGGGTTTAAAATTTAAAAAAAAAAATAGAAAGTGGGGAGGAGAGGAAAACAAGAGATAGAAGGAAAGAAAAAAATTGAGAAAGTGAAGAGAAGAATATAGTAGGAACAAGTAATTCCCAGACGTATGTCCAAGCTAGCGTATAAAGTTGTCTTAATATCACTGGTAGAAACAGTAACTACCATTTATAGAGCCCTTTAAGGTTTGCAATGTGCTTTCCATACATGATCTCATTTGATCATAATAACCCTGTGAAGTAAGTCCTGCAAATATTATTATCTCTTCTTTACAGATGAGGAAACTGAGGCTCTGGCAGGTTATGTGACTTGTCTGTGTTCACAAAAATAGAGAAGTAGGGGGGTCCTAACCCAGGTATATCCTTGCCACTACACCCTGTTGCCTCTTCCTAATGCTCACAATCACACTATACTAAGAGTGCTTAACCTTGCTTGTCCTGGACTCCTTTGGCTCTTTAGGGAAGCCTATGGACCCCTTCTCAGAATAAAGCTTTTACATGCATAAAATAAAATCCTTGGGATTACAAAGATCAATTAAATGGAAAATAAAGATATACTCTTTCCCCCATTCAGATTCACATACCCCCTGAAATCAATGTCTGTGGACCTCAGGTTAAACTTTGTCCTGTACCTTTTTTCAGGACAGTTTTCTCAGTGATGTCTCATACAAAGCAGCACCAGCCATTAAGCTATTTTGATGGAATATTTTTGGAGTTACAAATGGGGGCAAATTTTGTTTTTCCCACTTTCATGCTGTAAGCCTTCACATTTACCTTCACTGCTAGAGTCACTGGTACAAACTGCCAGTCTCCTAAAATGTGGGCAATTTGAATGGATTTCATCACAGACAAACCTGTCTTTGCAAATATGTTAAAAGCTGACTAAACAGAAAATGAGAGGTTAAAAAAGCACTTAAGAGTCATGAAAGTTCATTGTATCCCTATTAAAAACACCTCGAAAGGCAGCTTAGGGATGAGTGACTTATTATTACACAACCAAAACAAAATGCAAGAGTTTCTAGATTAAGAAGCAAACCTTCTTCCTGCCAACAAATCCTGATCTTCAGGAGAACAGGTGAAACTGGGTGAAAGGCTTCTTTGAGTCATTTCACTGTGAGGTGAGCTCGACGGTGCCAAAAACCAAACAAAAAAAGCAGCAATCGTACATTTTGTACTTGGGAAGTTTTGCTCCTGTGAACGGTTATTGATTACAAGCTCTCTTTCCCAATGAAATTCAGTTGTCACCTCTCTCTCCTTGAATTCAAATTCTGTGACTGTGGAGGATACAGCCTGAGCCTTATACATTGGTAAAAAGCTTCAATGTATGGAAAACTGCTGTGAGCCTCTAAGGTCACAGAATATTTATATGTGGCACAGGATATGCTCAGACCCAGTTACAAAGTGATGGGTATTGAGTGTTCTAATCAGGTACATTTAGTTAGTTTTATTCCACAGCACCATTTTCATGCCCACTCCTTTTTAAAAGGACAAAAACTTTTATGTAATTTAATGCTATAAATAACTACTACAGTAGAAAAGTACTTTTTATAATTATTTTTAAAAATACAACTTGAAAGTAGTTTTCAATCTCTTTTTGTGTTGTGGACCCCTTTGGCCTCCTGGTAAAGTCTTGGGGCCCTTTCTGAGAATAATGTCTTTAAATGCACAAATATAAAAAATACCTATAATTAGGAAAGAAATACAGTTATAATTTTTTAAAGCTCATCAAACTCAGGTTAAGAATCCCTACTGTAAAGGCTATTTCTATATAATATATGAATGAATAGGAAAAAGAGGGAGAGGGAAGGGAGAGTCCAAAGAAGGTTTCTAGGCATTTCAAGAAAAGGCAAACACACACACAATCAATCAGTCAGTCAATAGTGGAGAAATCAAGTAAGTGAAAAAGTCAGAGTCCCTAGGTTTTAGTCCCACTTCTGTCACTTCCTACTTATATGATATTGGCCAAGTCACAACCTCTCTGGGCCATAATTTCTTTCATTTGTGAAATTAAGAGGTTGGACTACTGGCCTCTAAGGTCCCTTCCAGCTCCAAATCTAGATTCTTGATGATCCAAACCTGTGGACTCTTTCCTATATAAGTGCTTGGATTTGGGAACAAAAGCCCCATAAGATGCAGATGAGCAGAAACAACAGCAATAGGATATTACAGGGTGAGGAGTAAGGGCTGCTGCTGCCAGGCACTAATTCAGATCTCTCCTAAGTCTAGGGCCACCTAATTCAATGAATATGGGGACGGGCAGCTAGGTGGCTCAGTGGATAGAGAACCAGGCCTAGAGATGAGAGGTCCTGGGTTCAAATCTGGAATCAGATACTTCCTATCTGTTAACCCTGGACAAATCACTTGATCCCCATTTCCTTGCCCTTCCTGCTCTCCTGTCTTGGAACCAATACACAGTACTGATTCTGAGATAGAAAGTAAGGGTTTAAAAAATGAATAGGGGGGAAGTGGCTGCAGAGTTGTCATTATTTGTTATTCTTAAGCTTTTTCATTTTCAAGGCTGGGGGAATGGATGAAGGGGTGGAGGTATCCCTTAGTTTCTTGCAGTAGAGAAATGGCAATATATGTGCCATTTCACCATTGTAAAAATGTAAAAATAGGAACTAAATAGGACAGAGGTTAGACAAGAGGGAGCCAGCTTAACCAAAACATGGCTTTAAAAGAGGATTTAACCAAATCCATGGTTGGCTTTTGAAAAGGAATGTTGCTTGTAGAAGTGGGAAAAGACTATGTTGGTACATAGTATCTGCAAATTAACCTTGTTTCCCACTCATTCCTTGGTGCCCCTTATCATATAATTGACAATCAGGAAGTCCTATTCCTCTCCCAACCCTTTAACTCTTCTTATGTGACAGAGTGACCATAGAGGGTGTTATAAGTAAGACTAGATTAGCTGGTTATTAGGTATTGATTATATATTGATTAGGAAGTACCTAGCAGGAAGGAGCTGGAGCTAGGAATTCCAGGATGGAATAAGGGAGGAGGAAGTCTGTCTGTGCCCTGAGTGTGGACTCCATTAGTGGTGGGCAAAACTGTTGCCAGCCTGGGAGACCTCAGAGCAAAGGACATCCTGCTTCCTGTTTTCCCCTGGGATCCTGTGTGATGTGGCATCTAAGAAAAGGACAAATCTACAGAGCCAAGAGAGGAGGAGAAGTTTGAAAACTGGAGGACAGTGCTTCAAGCAGAACCCTCTCTACCTGGTACCTGAGATCATCTTGACTCCTGGCATCCAGAGATCATCAGTGGATTGCAGTGAGAATCCCAAAGCCACTAAGTCCTAGCTGCATGCAAGCTTGGCAGGTTCCAGGTTTGAGGCAGAAACCCAGAGACTCCACTTATAGCTCCTTGAGCCCTGTTAGTTTAGATCACTTAGATAAGAGTAGAATAAGTCCTCTCATTGCCCTGTGGTTTTATCCCTTAGATTTTAAGTATAGAAATCCTTTCCCACCTTCTAGTCTAACATAATTAAAGCTGTTAAGTCCCTTTTACCTTGTTAGCCTGTTACTATACTCTGGTCTAGTGGAAGCTGGGTGACAGTTAAGATCAACTGCCATTCCTGTGGAAATCCAGTAAACTCTGGTCTCTTTACCCAGGTCCAGTCTCTCATAAATCCTAGAGTGTGTTCCCACAAAACACTTAGTTTATTGTAATATCCCTGGTGACCCCATTACCTCACTTATATTTTCCTACAAGGGTAACACACAAATAACTCACATGTTTGCATAGCTAATCAAGAGCTTTCTTTGCTGGTCATAAAAGCATCTCAGAAAGCTTAATAAGAGCTAACATTATATAGCATATTAAGGCTTTAAAAGTGCTTTATATAAGTTAACTCATTGGATCCCTTCAGTGGTTGCTGCTATTATTCCTATTTTAGAGAGGAGGAGACTAAGGCAGAAGAGGGCCACACAGCTAGTAGTGTGTCTCATGCAGGAATCAAACTCAAGATTTCCAGACTCTAAATCAAGCGCTCTGTCCTCTGTGATATCTATTGCCTCTAATTTCCTTTCATCCACTGACATTTCAGCCCCATATGGCATGAAGATTTGGAGTTAAGAGAACTCAAATTCAAATTCTGGCACTTAGTACCTGTGTAACTGGGCATCTCTCTGGGACTGTTTCCTTAATTATAAAATGAGGAGGTTAAACTAAATGATCTCTGGGGTTTCTTCTAGCTCTAGTCTAGTGATCTAGAGTCCAGACCTATGATCTCATGATCTTTCTCCTCCCTCATACATAACTTCCATATCCAAAAGCCCCCCCCCCCCCAACATATCAAGCCAGTTCTCTAGGGGTGAGTGATATGCAGCTCATCTCTGCCCTTCTTTGTGTACATACTAAAGGCTACCAAACCATACCCTTCTGGAGTGGGAAGGGGCCTTGAAGACAAGCTCCTAACCCAAGAGCTAACCTGCAACCAACAATGAAAACCCATCTTGTGCATCTCCTACTTTTATCTCTCTCTTAACACTGGGCACCAGTTCATTTCTCATTGAAAGGCTTCCTGGGAGATGACTGTTGATGTTTTAAAATTCCAGACATTCAGTAAGTGTGGCAGATAGATGGGACCACAGAATCAAAGATTGGGAGCTACAAAGAGAACTCAAAGATCATCTGGTCTAACACCCTCACTTACAGATAAAGAATTGAGACCAATGAGGTCAAGAACTTGCTACTTAAGGTCACCTAGCTATTAAATTTTACCATAAAACACAAACTATAATGAAATAATCTCAGAGATCAACCACAATTCTGAAATCTGGCTTTTCCTGTTTTTGGACCATTCTTATGATCATATCATAGCCTAATATGCTCCATCACTCCAAATAAATCACTTTCTTACCAGGGAAGTCAGAAGAAGTGAAAAAGATATTAGATAGAGGAAAATAACACTTAGTACTATATTGATTCTTTTTTCTTAACCCTTAACTTCCATCTTAGAATCAATACTGTGTATTGGTTCTAAGGCAGAAGAGTGGTAAGGGCTAGGCAATGGGGGTCAAATGACTTGCCCAGGGTCACACAGCTAGGAAGTATCTGAGGCTAGATTCAAACCCAGGATCTCCCAACTCTGAGCCTGGTTCTCAATCCACTGAACCACCCAGCTGCCCCCCCCCCCATATTGATTCTTAAAGCCAACTTATACTTGTTAATGGATTCCAAGTAAGAACCCAAGAAAGTCCCTTAGAATGGCAGATGGCTTGAATCTATCTTACTTGAATCTCTAATGCTGTACTTATTTCAAGTTGTTTATGATTCTATCACTGCCAACATGGCAGAGAAAGAAAGGAAGGAAAAGAAACAAAAGTTGTCAACAAGGTCAATGTGTTGACTTGTTTTTGCCTGATTGTAATCAGTTGTTCCAAGGGACTGTTTAATGGGGGAAGGTGGGAAGGGAAGAGGTATTGCAAACTGACAATGACTTTTTTTTTTTAAAGAGGAAAGAACGTCAATAAAGCAAAACAACAAAAAAAAGGTGGGGAATCCTCGTGTCTAGTATTTCAAGCTTGGAAAGGACTTAGCATAGCTCACATTTTGCTGGCCTAGCCTGAGAACCTAGGAATGTTATGTTATAGGCATCTAGGGAAAAAACCCAAAACTCATAGTCAGGACTTCGGTGGGAAAATCCCTACATATTAAATGTCTTTGAAGTTTGGTTTCTACCTTTACTGAAACTCTGAAACTGACCCAATATTTGGTTTCCTGGCTCTCTCTGCCTTGAGGGTCTTCAAAGCTCTATTTGTTTTCCACCTGTAGACCCAATTCATATGTCCAAGCACTTGCTTTGAAAGGCATTTATAATAATGTAACTTTTCTTCCTCTTCCCTACAGACCACTCTATCAAAGAATGTCAGTTATTCAGAGCATCCTAGCTCCTAATAATGGGGCAGGAACTGTAAATCTTGCTTTCTTCCTCATAGCATTGGTCTAAAGTTGAGATATGCTTTGGGGGCCAAAGCTGTTAAAATGATCATTTTTATTTACACTTGGTCCATCCATTGAGACCATTTTCTAAAGACAATTTAGAGAAGTGTAAACTCAGCTGCTAGCATGGAATGACAAAAAGGACACAGGTTCAAACCCCACTTTCTGGACTTTAATTCCCATGTGACTTCAGGCAACTCTTTAAACCTTCCCACACTTCAGTTTCCTAATCTATTGAATGAGAAAGTTAGACTAGATGACGTCTCCAATTTCCAGTAATCTATAATCCTATGATGTACTTGGTATTTGGATACTGGTACGATTTATGCAACAGGTGTTTCTGAAAAGTTGCATTCACTGAATTAGTATAAACCAACCATAACCCTCACTTCTCCCCTAAATTTACCCAATGAATTCAGAAATGCTTATTTTCCTATGCTGGCTATTGAAGGAGAACCCTGGGGTGAATTCTTTTGTAATGCAAACAAACAGCTCTTAATTTCTTTGTTTTTGCAGATTCCTAAACCCCAAAGTCAGCATTTCTGCTAGTTCTTAAATTTCAAGGAAGTATTTCTTTTCCTGCTGGTGTCAAACTGGTCATCTTCTCCATATAGAGTATCATTATACATCTTCCCAAATAGGTTTCATAAAATGCTTTTTAAAAAGCCATTCATGAAGGTTTCCACTGAGAGCTAGTTTAAATGGTTAAACTTGGCAAGATTTTGAGAAGTTCTGTCATTAATATTTAAAAGTTTTCTTAAGTGGGCAAAAGTACTTAGCCTTTATATACACATACATATATATGCATATACATATACTCATACATACATGTTTTAAGCAAGTTGACTTCTATTACTTGCCAGACTTTGCCTTAAAGAGAAAAAAAACTCCCACTCTATCAAAATCTAGGCTTCCTTGATCCTTCAAATGACTTCATTTACTTTTCATAATAATGAACACATTTCCAAGGATCTTTTAAGTAACTACTGAATCTCTAGGGAGAGGGAGGCCTAACACACATATTCTTCCATGATCTCTCCTTTCCTTTCCATTCTTGCCCCAACCTAAATCCAGGCTCTGGTTCCCCAGCACCTGAACTATTCTCAACAGTGTTTTTTGTTGTCACCTTCTGGAAGGCAAAGTAGTTGGTCCTTGGGGTAGGAGGGAATATGAAACTATTGCCAAAGAGTCAGCATGACACAAGTGGGAAAAGCCCTGGGGGCCTTCCACAAGAAGATCTGGGTTCTCACCTTTCTCACTCTCCTAATCTGGGGGACCTTGTGCAAGTCTCTCCACATGAGGAACCTGGACTAGAGCAGAGGTTCTTAACCTGAGGTTCATGAGTAAAATTATAGGGGAGGGAATAGTTTATGAACTAGCATGGGAAATAGATGTGCATCTTTATTTTCACCAACCTTTAGCTTCCTTTTTAATCCTACATATTTTATTTTTTATTTTATTTTTTTAGGGAATGAACAAATTATAGCTATAAATATAATATACTACACTGTAAAGAATGACAAATATGAAGAATTCAGGGAAACATGGAAGATTTAAGAAGTCATGTGAAGAAAGCAGAGGTAAACAAGTTATATGATTTATCCTACAAAATAAATCAAGTCAAAAAAGAGAAGCCACAAATGGTTAAAATACAATCAATGGTCAATGTTAGTACTATCAGTGAAAAGACACAGCTCTTCTTTCTAATCCTATATATTTTAAACACAAATTTAAAAACACAATTTTTGAGAAATAAGCTTTATCAGACTGGCAAAGGAGTTCTGGACACAAGAAATGTTAAGAACCCTTGGACTAGAGAATCTTTAAAGTTCCTTTTTATTTACCTTTCAGTCCTATTATTTGAACCCCAACCAGGGCAGGGTACTGGCCTCTTTCCCATAGCAAAGCCACCTGCAAGCAGACTAGAAATACTGACCCAGAAATAGGAGTTATATTGAACCTCCTGCTGTCCTGCTAGTTATTGGGAGTTCAAGTAAAAGAGTCAGGAGGAGATAACAGTTTCTTGGAAGCTGGTAACCCAGGTGGCTTTCCCTAGGAAGAGTCTCTTATGGAGGCTGAAGTTCTTAAGGAATAGGAACACAATCCTAGTCAGTAAATACCTTCTGAGCCCTTCCTTAACATTTCAGGTGTACTAGGGCCAGAAATAACAAGACACTTCTTTGCTGGTCGTCTGCTCTATTCTAAACTCAAATACATGACACAGGGGTTTCTGAGGGGAGTCTTGCTTCTCCTATCAATATTTAGCCCAAATAGAGAAAATGAATAATGAAGGGTTGACTAGTACCTTTGCAAGAGTCTGGCACAAAGAGACAACTACTTGGACTTGGGAGTCAGGAAGACCTGAGGCTTGAATCACACCTCTTTGGCTTACTAGCTATGTGATCTTAGTAAAGACTCCCTCTGGATCTCAGTTTATCTGTAAAATGAGGGGGCAGGGCTCCATGGCCTCTTCCATCCCTCCTTGTTCTAAGTCTAGGATCTTATAAAATAAGAGACACAGTAGCTATACCTGAGGAGAGATATGAATTGGGGTTTAACAAAAACATCTGTGTCCTTTTTTTTTTTAAACCCTTAACTTCTGTGTATTGGCTCATAGGTGAAAGAGTGGTAAGGGTGGGCAATGGGGGTCAAGCGACTTGCCCAGGGTCACACAGCTGGGAAGTGTCTGAGGCTGGCTTTGAACCTAGGACCTTCTGTCTCTAGGCCTGACTCTCAATCCACTGAGCTACCCAGCTTCCCCCAAACATCTGTGTCCTTTTGATATCAACAGCCTATCCCATTCTTATCCTACTGCTCCTTCCTCATCTCCTCCATTTTAATCAAAACTACTTGCTTTCCACTAAGCATCATTCCCCTCGATCTTGATGGTCTCCTTCAAAATTGCTTCATGCTGTCACTAAGCCCATTGAAAACCACTACCATTTACCCTTACATCATCCAGCAGTGTCATTCCTCATCAGGCATTTGTTGCTGTCTATTTTGTGTACCAATCACAAACTGAGAACTTGGTGAAGGTCTTCTTCATAAAGCCAGCAATGTGTTTTACTATTTCTACAAAGGAAAGACTGTATCAAACTTTTTATATGTTCACATTTTTGAAGCATAGGATTTGGATGGTACAACAAGCCACTGACCACATTTTTCCCCTGCAACTGAGGTCCCTGGGTTTCCTCTTCCCTTCAGTGCGGTCTCCTGGGTTTAAAACCCAGGATGGCAATGCCATGGAACCCACACAACTTCTGATGTGCAAGATGAGCTTTGCCCATGAACTGGATTTGCACATTAGACAATACAAGCTTATAACAGAAGCAAGGTCAGATAACAAGTTTGAACAAAGGGTGTTTGATAAGGATTAGCAGGTCTAGTCTCAAGTTATGTGTCATGCCATTCAACCCAAGCCTCCTGAACTTAGAGTCTCAAAGGGTGATAAACATTACTTAACCTAATTATTACTTATCACCCTTCCAGAAAGTTTTGAACCTCTTCTGGACAAATTTTCTACCTGGCAATCTCTTCACCCATGATGCTTAAAACAATCACAGATTTTCAATGAAATCTTTACAACTTTAGTAATTATTTTGAAAAATAATTCACTTCCTTTCTACCTCATATTCAAATATTTATCTTGCAAAAGGATCACCTTAATGCCTCCTCTACATCCTCCCTACTACCTAACTCACTCAACCATCTCCACCTAACATCCATTGTTAGATCATCTACATTCATTGTGCTATTGATCTTTGTTCAAAGACCAAATGAGATGATAGACTACTGGAGCAAATGAATCACATCCACACTGGCATTCTCACTAGAAATTATGCTAAAAGACAAAGAAGTTTCTGCCAACAGGAAGGACAGCTTACAGGTTCACCTTGGAAAGAGTCAGCTTCATTGTGTGATCCTGGGGAGCAAGAAACATTTCATGGGAAACTTTGCCACTGGTCCTTTCACTGTTTGTGATAAGCACAGAACAGAGGACAGACACAAAGAAATTTGCCACTTAAGTTGCACTGACATCTGTTAGAAAAGATGAAGCAGAGAAATTCTGTGAGGAACTTAACAAGGTGCTCCAAACAAATTCACTGTGTAACTTCTTATTGGTGGTTTACAGGCCAAAGTGGGTACAGGGGAGGATGATGAAAAATATGAGAAGAAAAGAAAGGAAAAGGTCAAAGGCTCTAGACTATGTGGAAGTCTCATATCTATATATTGCGAATAATTATTTTTAAATGTTTTCTCTCTTCTCTAAACTTGATAGGCATTAACAAACATGAACATGCAAAGAACAAAAGAAGAGGACGACCATATATGAACCTGTGAATCTTTACTCCATACAGCTGATAAACATATATTTCAGATTTAATGTGGCAGTTCCAACTTTGCTTGTCTGGGTCCCATTCTACATTTTCTTTTGCTCTCTTATTTGTATTTTTTAAATGATTCTTTTCTTCTTTCTTTTTTGATATGACTATCATTAACCCAACTTGAATAATTTCTTAAAGAAGAGAGCTGGAAGGTTCAAGAACAAAGCATCCCTCTCAGCTTAACTGACAGGAAACAACTGACACGAAGGTCACTACCAATGAGGCTGTCTGATGATCAAATAGAACAAAGGTCAACATTAGCACAAATTATCAGAAAGGATAGGAATCAAGGGGCCAGGATGTGATTTTAAGAGGTCTGATCTGACCTGTTCAAATAATCTGCTAGTCTATTAGAGTCAAAGCTAAGTCATGACTCTGATGGCTAAATTTCTTGGAAAAAAGATGGCCAAAGAAAAGCTTAATTAGTACCATAAAGAGGTGGCCAGAAAAGCTTCCAAATGGACTCAACTACTTAAATATTTACTTGCCAAACAGAGAGAAGGCAAGGACAACATGAATGTAGGAAGTGGTCATCTGCAAAACATACAGAGGAATATAACTGAAGGTTATATACAGTACTGCCACACAAAATCAGAAAAAAAAATAGAGGGGAGAGAAAGATAAAGACAGAGACAGAGGTAGAGAGAGTGAGTTTACAAAAAGATTGTGGTAATATCCTGCTAAGCTAGATCATTGCTGTCATGTACGTTGTCAGATATAGTCATCAGTGAATACATCATACTACTTAGATGGAAAGAGGAAATATGTCTATGAAATATATCACAAATCTGGCACTCAGTAGCTGGAGCACCTTCTCTACTAAACCAAAGCAGCTAATACCTTCCTGACCTGCCTTAGTGATATTTTCATCTTTCAAAAAGGAAGAAGAGCCATTAAAGGAAAATTCGATTATAGATCTTATTTTCAACAATAAGGAAATGCAGATTCCTCCATCTTAGAATCTGTGTTAGAAATAAAGAGAAAAACTGGGCAGAACCTGACATTTTAGGAGAATATACTTCACAAGAAGGAGAATCATGATGTCACGGACTAAAACTCTCCTAGGGGAAGTCAGTCCAAGAGGAAGAAGGATGGGAAACTATCAAAAGCAAAATAAAAGATGGGGGCTCTTAACCATTCTTGGAGTCCTGGACCCATTTAGCCTTCTGATGAAATCTCTGGGCTCCTTTTCTGAATCATGTTTTTAAGTGCATCAAATAAAATGCATAGATTACAAAGGAAATTAAAAATATTTAGACAACTGAAAACCAATCATCAAGTAGAGAATGATTTTTAAAATTATGGAATATGATATGTAATAGACAATATATAAAAGGACAACAACAATGTAAATGAAAGATCAATAAAGGGAAGTTACTTTCTAAAATTTTTTTGGAAAACAATTAAAGTCAAAGAAAATAGTTAATAAAAATATCTTTATAGTAAAGAAGAAGGGGGCTGGCTATGAGAACAGAATATTGTATACATTTTTAGTCACTTTACACTGAATGTTTTAACTTACTTATTGTTTTTTGTCACAAGGAAGGGTTTGGTTAGGAGTGGTATAGTATGTGAAATTTCTGATGTTTAAATAAAACCTTTTTTTTTTTAAAAGTATGGCCAAAACTCATGATGAAAAATGATATCTACCTTCAGAGAAAGAACTGATGGAGTCTGAATGCAGACAAAGCATCCTATTTATCACTTTATTTTCTTCATGGTTTTTGGGTCTTCTTCCACAACAAGGTCAATATGGAATAAAGTTTTATATGGTTGCACATATATAATCTAGATCAAGTTGCTTAAATTTAATGGAGGGAGGAGGGAGGAAAGGAGTGAATTGGGAACTCAAAATCTTAAAAGACAGATGTTGAAAATTATTCATGTAATTAAAAAACCCAAAATATTATAATAAAAAATGTGGCCCAGTTCCAATAAAACAGTAATAAAGCATGAAATTATTGAGACTGGTAACAGAAACTATGGAATAAAAAAGGACTTAAAAAAGTTATATTTCTCTAAAGCATAAGCAATATGTGTCTTGTTTTACAACAAGATGAACAGGGAACTATGCATTATATGATAATATATGTATAGCCTATATCATTATTACTTGCCTTCCTGGGGAGAGTGGAGAGGTGAGAGGGAGGGGCAAGAAGAATGTGCCATAGAGTTTTGGGCATAGCTAATAAGAGAATTTGTTTCTGTTGGATAGGCATATGTATCATAATTTATTACATAGTTATAACAAATTGCGTGTTATTATGTTGCATATTTATGTTATATATCAGAAATAAAAATAAATTTTAACTAAAAACATGTATATTAGAGAAAAGACGATGATCAGGGATCATACTTGTCCTTGGGGCTTATGAAAAGACAACTAATGACACAGAGAAAGGAGGGTTAATCAGTTCTTCCTTTCTGTCTGTTTTCATTGCCAAGGAATGGAAAGTACAGAAGAGGCTAACAAGGAGTAATAATCAGGATAAACAGGGAGAAATTAAGAGAATAAATTTTGTCCTATTTTTCAAAAAAGGGAAGAGAACAGAATCTGCAGACCTATAGAGCATTGAAATCGATTGATTCCTAGAAAAATTCTAGACATCTTATTAAAAGGGTTGGTTAGTGAACACTTAGGAAAGAAAGCAATGATAAAAAGAGTGAGTATGGGCTTCACTGAGAACAAGTCATTCCAGACTAATCTTATTTCCTTTTTGGATAAGGCTATGTTTTTGGTACATTAAAAGAATGCTGTAGATGTGATTGACCTACATTTTAGTAAAGCATAAAGCTTCTCATGCTATTCTTATGGGGAGAAATGAAGAGATATGGGCTAAAGACAGATCTTGATAGGGCAGAACCCTGGACTAAAATGAAAAGGAAAAAGATTAAATTTAAAAGCTTTCCACTTAGTTTCAAAAGATAAACTTTGAAGTACAAGAAGGCATTTCTGGTTGGCAGTTTGTCCAAAAAAGACCTGGAGTATAAGTTTAATGTGAGTCAGCAGTGAGAAAGAACAGCCAAGAAAGCCAACAGAAGTGACAATACCATGGTTCCATCCAAGCCAGACTAAGTCTAGAAGAGTCTAAACACCTACATTTAGAAGGATGCTGACAATCTAGAAGAGAGACTTGGGGGCAGGGCAATAGGGAAAGGGGAGCACCATACATTCATGCCATATGATAACAGTTCAAGGGTTTGTCATACTGACATTAGAGAAGAATAAGGGCAAACAGGCTAACTATTTTCCGGTAGTAAAGGGCTGCCATGTGCAAGGAGAGAACTGTTATTCTTTTTGGCCCCAGAGAGCAGAATCAGGAGAGCAATGGGATAAAAGGTGTCAAGAGGCAATTAGCTAGATGTCAGAAAAACTTCCTTCTTGAGTTCCTATTTACTCTGTGGGTATAAGTGTTTGCAAACATGCATTAATACTTATATTTATATTCAAAGTACATATATCATTGTATATATACATGCATGTATATACATACATACATATATACATATGCACATACAGTAGAAAAGGATGAGAACCTTGGAAGGAAGTTTTTCTGGACATCCAGCCTCAATCTGTCTCTTGGCACCTTTTACCTTAGTGCTCTCCTGGTTCCAGTCTCTGGAGCCAAAGAAAATCAGAGTAATTCAACTTGCACAGGGCAGCCCTTTCAGTACATGAAGAAAGGTGTGTATTATACATATCTACACATGAATACATATACATGCAAATATGCATACAAGCATACGTTGGAGATGGGGGTTTGGTTCCAGACCACCACAATCAAGCAAAATTTCTCAATAAATCAAGTCATATATAAATTTTTTGGCTTCTCGGTACACATAAACACTGTGTTTATACTATACTGCAGTCGATTAAGTATGCAAGTACTATGTCTAAAAAGTGTGCATACTTTAATTTAAAAAATACTTTGTTGCTAAAAAATGCTGTCATTTAAGTTTTGTCCCTATGTTGGTGGCTGCTGAGTGATCAGGGTGGTGGTTGCTGAAGGCTAGGGTGACGGGCAATTTCTTAAAATAAAACAGTAATGAAGATTGCCAGGTTGATTGATTCCTCTTTTCCCTTGAAGGGCTGGTTGGTGGAGCAGGGAGAACACACGCAGCATCTATCAAGTAAGTTCACCATCTTATATGGGTGCAGTTTGTAGTACCCCCAAACAACTACAATAATAATAATACCAAAGATCACTGACCACAGCTCACCATAAAAGACACATTAATAATGAAAAAGGTTTAAAAATTGTGAGAATTTCCAGAATGTGCTGAAGCTTGATGTGAGGATGCTGTTGGAAAAAATGGCATCAACAGGCTTCCTTAATGCAGGGTTGTCATAAACCTTCATTTGTAAAAGATGCAATAAAACAAGGTATGCCTGCATTTACTTGTAAGTTTGTGTACAAAGGAATATATGTACCTATGTGTGCATATGTACATGTGCACACAGACACACATATAGTGAAATTAATTATGTATACGATAGTTTATATATACATATATGTTTATTTCTATCTTAAATGTATCTATATATTTATGTGCTGTCTCCCTCATTAGATGGTGAGCTCTAGAAAGCAGGGACTGTATTTAACCTTTCTCAATAGCCCTAGGGTTTATTAGCACAGAATCTGATACATAGTAGACTTTAATTTTTTTTAATTTTAAATTTAACTAAAAAATTTTCCCCATGATTCCATGATTTATATTATCTCCTCTCTTTCCTCTCCCCTCCTGGAGTTGACAAGTGATTCTACTGGGTTTTACATGTATTATCACTCAAAACCTATTTCCCTATTATTCATTTTTGTAATAATCTTTTAAAATCACAACCCCAAATCATATACTCATATAAACAAGTTATAAATCATATATTTTCTTTTGGACTTCTGTAGTAGGCTCTTTAAAACAAAAACAAAACCCTTTACCCCCGTCTTAGAATCAATATGAAATAACAGTTCCAAGGTAGAAGGGCAGTAAAGGGCTAGGCAACTGAGGTTAAGTGACTTGCTCAAGGTCATACAGCTAGGCCTTGTCTGAGTTTATGTTTGAACCCAGGATGTCCCATCTCTATGTCTGGCTCTCCTTTAATTGAAGTGGGCTCCACCTCATTTGATATTTTGAAGCAAAAGCTCATTGTTAGAGGGGCTCTAGGCAAGATCCTAATTTGGGTATAGGTGGGACTAGATGACATCTGAGCTCCCTTCCAAAGTTGGGAATTCTGTGAATCACTTGAGCTCGTGGCCCCGAGCACCTGCAGGTGTTTTTTCAATCTGCTATCTAGCTAAGGCCACTTCTAGCTTCTTCTCTTTGTGAGCTGAATCTTCTCATTCAAGTCTAAAACCCAAAAAATGCTTTCTCATTTCAGAAAACCTTTGAGTATTTGTACATGTGCATGCATATATGTATGTATTCATATGTGGCACCTTCAGAGAATATAAGGCAAGAGACAGGTTTGCACAGATCATTCCTGGAAGCTAGAGGCCTTTCCCTTTTGGAGCTTTGGCAGTGATCCCTTCTTTTAATGTCCCTGGCAGAGATGTCAAGATCCAGTGACGATCACTGCCCCAGGTTATACAGCAAGGTTCTAGTAGGACAGGGAGAGGAAGCCAGTTTGGGCTCCAAATCACACACAACACTGGGTATTGAGGTCCCAGACAAACTGTGGACTTTTCCCAAAGGATGTGGGGCAATCCAAGACAACAACAGGACTTCCACTCCCTGCTGTGTTTCCCTTTGCCACCCTCCCTCATCCCCACAACTGAATGCAGACTGGCAATTTCTGGAGCAATTCAGAGCATGAAATCATGCCTACTTTATTGATTACTACCTACTCTCTTCCCCCTCATCAAATATCTCTTTTTGTTTTGTTCTCAACTTGGTCTCAATGCCTCTCCTCTTCATGTGTGGACTAAGATTATACAATATTGCCTGATAAATCATAAAATTTTGCTCAACAGTCCTAACTTTAATATCAAGCAAAGCATAAAGAGACAAGACAAGAGCTTCCAAAAGTGTTCATTTAAGGGGGTAGCTAGGTGGCTCACTAAGAGCCAGGACTGGAGATGGAAGGTCCTGGGTTCAAATCTGATTTCAGATACTTTCTTAGCAATAAAGACCCTAGGCAAGTCACTTAACCTCCATTGCCTAATCCTTACCATTTTTCTGCCTTGGGACTTGGTATCGATTCTAAGACAGAAAGTATGGTGTTTTTTTTTTAACCCCTAATTTCTGTGTATTGACTTATAGGTGGAAGAGTGTTAAGGGTGGGCAATGGGGGTCAAGTGACTTGCCCAGGGTCATACAGCTGGGAAGTGTCTGAGGCCGGCTTTGAACCTAGGACCTCCCGTCTCCAGGCCTGACTCTCAATCCACTGAGCTACCCAGCTGCCCCCTGGTGTTTTTTTTTAAAGTCATCATTATATTGTAGCATATATAACTATCACATTATATATATATTATTAAGGATGTCCTAAGGATGCTAAGTACAAACAGAAGTGCAGTTCCCTGCAGGTGAGGCTCTTCTATAAAAGTTACATAGCAAAGACACAAACAAAGCAGGCTGGGCCTCCATGAGAACATCCTAACATCACAGTTTTTGAGCCAGAAAAGGGATCCCAGCAATCCATACAGAAAAAGACAAATGGATGAAGAATGCATCTTGTACATATCACAGCTTGAAGTTAGAATGAGAAGATCATTGAATTAATCCTTAAATACTTTGAGGAAAATCTGAGAATGGCAAATGAGCCAGGCCTAGAATCTATGAAGGAAGAGAATATGTTGGATTGGAAAAACCATTAGAGAGCTTTCAATGACCTCTGAGCCGATCCTTCCACCAAACTACAATGTACTTTTTTTTTTTAAACTCTTACCTTCTCTCTTAGAACCAATACTCTGTATTGGTTCTGAGGCAGAAGAGGAGTAAAGACTAGGCAATGGGGGCTAAGTGACTTGCTCAGGGTCCCACAGCTAGGAAGTGTCTGAGGCCACATTTGAACCCAAGACCTCCTAGCTCCAAGTCTGGATCTCAAACCACTGAGCCACCTAGTTGCCCCACAATTTACTTTTAAGGCTTAAGAATCATTCTAAGAAGATGAGACAATTGTGATAGAATTAGGCCACTGCTTAGCACAAGTCTAGGTTTTAGTCCTTCAATTTAAACATGCCTGTCATCTGTACTGCAGAGCACTGCTGGCATCATCCTAAAGCAAAAAGCCACGGAATGTGCAAGGCTAAAGGTCAAAGCCTTGACTTATCCAGTGCCAAAGTACTCTTTGGAAAGAATCCCTCCCCATCGAGTCTCCCCTACCCCAAATTTCAGGCAAATAGCCAGAATCTGCAATAATGTAACCAAGCAAATGGGAAAGTTAATTAACCGAATGTGACTACTACCCAGAAGGCAAAACTGAAGAAAAAGTTACAGAATATTATTACATTGTTCTTTATTTACACATCAGATACAAATAAGTGGCATTCTGGGTCTAGAACTTGGCTCCTTCAAACAAGAGCTGGAGGTACTGAATTCATCCTTGATGAAATAGATCGATTTCCTCTAAGTTTTTGTTAATTTCTTGCCCACACCCACCAGTTTCTCACAAATACCAAAAGTGTAAAAAATTCATTAAGAAGAGCTCTGTTAATATTGAAGTGGCCTCATGTTCAAAGAGGGCCCAAATTACCACCCCACACTTCTTTAGGGATCCTCATAGCACCTAATCAGTGCCTAAGGAGATGTCTCCAGACTGATTCAGAGAAGACAAAGGTCAAGACTTTATTCTAAAATAAAGATTTTTAACTTTCTTTTGTGTTGTTGTTGTTGTTGGTGGTGGGGTGTGTGTGTGTGTGTGTGTGTGTGTGTGTGTGTGTGTGTGTGTCTGTCTGTCTGTCTGTCTGTCTGTCTTCTGGAAGTCTGGTAAAGTCCAGGATCATATATTTCAATGCATAAAATACGATACACAAGTTTACAAAAAACCCACCAATTATCCGGGGATCCAGCTATCAAAAACACACACCTTCACATCCCCCAGCTTAAGAATCCCAGTTGAAAAGTGAATGCAATTATAGTCATTTTGAATGGAGGCAATTGCTAGCCACACCATTCACCCTATATGCAACAAAAACATTCTGTCATATTCACACAAATCATTTGCAAGTGATTAAGGGAGACTAAAGAGATTCTGTATTCCCTGTTCCCCCTCAAAACTGAGTCGTTATCCTTTCCCTTCTTTGTATGGATCCGGATAAGTTGTTCTTGCTAGAATTTTTTTTTTAAAGCCTTGCTTTCTGTCTTAGAAACAACTCTAAGACAGAAGGGCAAGGGCTAGACAAATGGGGTTAAGTAACTTGCTTAGGGTCCTACAGCAAGGATGTTTCGGAAGCCAGATTTAAACCTAGGTCTTCCCAATTCCAGGTCTGCAGCCCTCTACCTGCTGAGCTACTTAGCTGCCTCTTCTTAAGAGATTTTAAAAGTTTCTTTTTTATCAATCAAGAGCTGAGTTCTAGAAGGCCAACAGACCAGGATATTATCTGGTTCACATATTAGTCTTCTGATTGGCTTCAGGGACAGGTAA
The DNA here is from genome assembly GCF_016433145.1 of Gracilinanus agilis. Lineage (NCBI taxonomy): Eukaryota > Metazoa > Chordata > Mammalia > Didelphimorphia > Didelphidae > Gracilinanus > Gracilinanus agilis. The sequence goes on from NC_058135.1 coordinate 63,148,239, forward strand.
GGCAGAAAGTTAAGCTTTTCCTTCCCTATAGTGGATAGAGATAGATATGGAGAGATATAGAGAGAAATACAGAGAAAGAGACAGAGCTAGAGAGAGAGAGAGAGATGGAGAGAAAGATATGATATAGAGAGTCAGAGAGATAGACCTAGATAGCTATAGAGATACAAAGATATATATGTATATGTATATATATATATATATATATATATAAAATACAGATAGAGAACTATATTTAGAGATGGATAGAGATTCCATTTGTATATATATACCTGCCCTCCTCTATATTTTGGTCTCTGCTACCAGGGGATGACCACATGTGCCTCAAACTTTACTATATGAAGTTCCCGAAGTGGAGATACATAAGGGTTCAGGGACAGATGGATGAGGGCAGCCTGCCCCGGACCCCAGACTCACCTCTACTTCCACAGACTGCATGGAGAGGTCACACGGGGGCTTCAGAGCCTTGGGTCTTGTGGCATACCAGAAAGTGGTGAGTGCAGCAAAAGCGCCAAAGCCCATGAGTGTGTTGGTTGGGAGAGTGCGCACATATTGTCGGAAATCCCCTAATTCTGGCATACGAAAGTATCGAAACAATTCATGAGCCTGCATTGCCCCGCTGTGGTTGTTCCTTTGGCCAGATTCTGTGTGAAAAGAAGGAACAAATTCAATATTTGACAGTGTGACTCCATCCATGAGCCTCAGTTTCCCATTGTAAAAATCAAAAGGTTGGACTAGGTGGTCCTAAAGATTCTTCCTTTCCATCTCTAAAGTCACAGACCTAAACTGAATCAATAACGGGCTCACCCGTCATTGTGTGATGGCTTCAAATCCTGTGATTCAGATGTTTTCCAAATAGACTTTAATTTTCCTATCAGAAGTTAGCAGAAATACTTTCTCAATCTTAGGTCAAATTTAGAACTAATTTGAGTCATTTTCTTTCCTTGTGAACGAAATTCCCTTTAAGAACATTAAGGAGATCTTGTAATTGCTCCAAGCTCAAATAAGTGGCCTATCTTTGGTTTCCATCTTAGATGTTTATTAACTGTGTGACCTTAGACAAGTCACTTGATTTCTCTTAGCTTCACTTTCAACCTCTTCTGCAAAATGGGGATGGTCATAATATTGCCTACTTCACTGAGTAGTTATAAGAAAAAACAAGATCATGTCTGCTAAACACTTTGCAAACCTCAAACACTTCGTTAACTGCTATTATTATTCTCACTAAATCTCTATTCACCCCACATAAGAGAATCAAACTCAGTGGTCAATACTGATGTCAGCATAGCCTAATAAATAGCCATAGACAGCAGTGGTCAAAACCTCAAGCTACTCATTTGACTCTTCTTTATCAGAGCTTTAGAATGTTCCCAAAAGGGAAAATGAATTTATTTGAATCTCAAACCCTCTCACATGAGTTTAGGCAAGTATCTTTTCTACTTCCTCTGTATTCAGGATGTTTAGGCAGGAGACCCTTCAACAGAGGAGCAAATAAGAGCAAAAAAAATGTAAACCACAATAGTATAACCAGATAGCAACTCCTGTTCTCATTTCAGTCTCAACTACTTCTATGCTCAGACTGAAATTCTGGCCCCCACTCCCAACCCCACCCCCAGCCCCCAAACTCTGATGTCACTTCTCCCATGAGACCCTTTTTGATTCTATCAACTGGAAAGCTCTCAAAATTTTCTCCATTCATATCTTTCAATGGTTCTTAATTAGGAGGCAGAATGTGATATTTATGTACATGTCTTATCTTTCTAAAGGTCTGATCATATCACCCTTCCCTCCCACCTCAAACTTTAGTAGCTCCCTACTGCCTCTAAAAAAAAAACAACTGTCCGATTTGACATCTCAATCTCTTTTTAAAAAACCTTTACCATCTGTCTTAGAAGCCATACCAAGTATCGGGTGCAATGCAAAAAGAGTGGTAAGGGCTAGGCAAAGGGAGTTAAGTGATTTGCCCAGGGTCACAAAGAAGTGTTTGAGGTCACATTTGAACCTAGCACCTCCCACCTCCAGACCTGGCTCTTTATCTACTGAGCCACCTACCAATCTGTCTCCTTCTTATCTTGCCAGCCTTCTTGCACTCAGAATCCATCTACAGGGGCCTCCTCCCCATTCCAAATACTCTCTATTTCTCATCTCTATACGCCTTTGCACTAGATATTCTCCGTCTTTGGAATGCATTTCCTCCTTACTGCCTGGCACCTCTAGGACTCCTCAGTTCCTACAGGACTTAGTTCAATCAGTGCCTTCTGCAGGAAGCTTTTCTTCACCTCCCAGCTTCCAGCTTGCCTTACACTCCAAAGTACCTTGTAAATATTTTTATGTGTGCACATCATTAGGCTATAAGCTTCTTAAGAGAATTCACTGTTTCCTCTTGGGTTTTGCACCCTACGCAGTTAACATAGTACCTAGAAAAAATATGTTGATTAATTACTTCATTTTTGTATTCCCATTATGCAGAACAGGACCCACCAAGGGAAGAAACTAAGTTCTTCACAAAAGGTCACACTGAGTTGAAATGAATAGGGAGACTGGAAAATCAGCTAGTTAACTAACTTGTCAAGAGCTGGTTTGGTTTTTATGTTTTGCCTGATCTAAGATGGCATTTATCAAGTGGCTAGGGAACTGCTGGGACCTACTACTTTTAATCAGCAAGTCGAGCATTTATTATGCCACGGTAGAATACAAAAAATGCTTTCAAGGTTATGCTAATATTGTTGAGAAGTCAAGACACACACAGGAAGCAGATTAGTAAACCAGTCCATTTACAAAAGTCCTGAGCTGTTAGAAGCAATTAGAGGGCAGCAGAGAATATAACAAGGTACTAATTGTAGAGTGCAGACAATATAAACATTTGCAATTTCAAGAATTCCTGATGGGGAGATGGCCCAAAGTTTCAGCCTACTGTACCAGCAGAAAGAGGTAGAATTAATAGCACATGACGCATGGGCTTGCTGGTTTTGCTGAAGCACTTCCCTTCCTACTTTATTTCTTTATCATTCTTGTTACAAGGGATGGGAAAGGCATAGACTTGGAAATGAAGGTGTTACTAAAAGCCAGAAATAAAACATAAGCAAATAGCTGGCAATCCAAAAGTTCTTCCCTGTCTCCTAACACCTCTTCCCCAACTCTGGTTGTTTTCTTTTGACTGAAGGAAAGCAGAACACTTTAGAGTACAACATTTCAGCAGTGGGCAGTTTTCTCTAACAGTCAAGCCACATGATAACTTTCTAAACTTGGAAAGAAAATTATTGGCCTGACCCTCTTTAAACTTAATTTCACAATATCACTTCCCAACCCTCTGCCCCCTAGTATTTGGTTGCCAAAAATAAATACAAACACCACATATCAGAGTACAGTATTTACTAGGTTAACAATTCCTGATTAATAGAAAACTCTTATGATCAGATATTCCCTTCATCTTTTAACTCCCATTTTTGTTTCAATAAACATTGTAAAAGGTAAATAAATAGGCTTTTCAAGACAAACAAGGTTCAGATAAGTGAATGGCTTTTTTTCACTGAACCTAAGAGACCACTATACTAGAAAAGTTCCCAGTGGTTGATGGGAAGAACAGAGAACATGTAAGAACAGAAGGATGGGTGGAGGTTAAGGAGTATTGATGTCAGCTCAGCTGGCACTTCCCTGAACCTTCAAGGTCTCTTAGGGCATTAGTCACATGCAGAATCTCTAGTAGCTGCCCACTAGGCTAAAGGTAACTAGCAGCCAAAATTCATACTTGACTTCCCAGAGGGAGGGAAGAATGGACCAACCATGGTAAAGCGAAGTCACCCCACTGCCCCACCCACAGACAGTGAGAGATACTGGTAACAGAGAGTTCTCTTTTTTCTCAGATTCTTTAAAAAAATGACAATGGCCATTTAAAAAGGAAATAAAAAACCAACGATGATGATAAGCAGTCTTTCTTGGAAGTGATTGAAAATGTATTTAACCACAATAGACATTGCCAAACAGTGCCAATTCAGCATTTTTTAAAAAGACCGAGCAGAAGGAATTCTTGAATTACTTGAAAAGAATCAATGTCTGCTATCTATTCACTTCATCCTAATTTATTATTCTTCACCATATAAGGAGCAAGAAATGCAAGATCAATGTCTGGCATCAGCCAACCTGGGTACTGATCTTACAAATGATGCTTATGGCATAGATGGTTTAGGCAAGTCACCTCCCCTCCTTGGCCTGTTTCTTTATTTGTAAAGTGAGGAGTTTGTATTGGATCGCTCCAAAGGTTTCCTCTAATTCTAATCTGAGATCCTGTGTACACTGCATGAGGCAGTTGGAAGACCTGCATTTCAGCCTTGGCCACTAGCTGGGATCAGAGTGTGCACTCGACTATCTCTAAAAGGGGCTTTTCTTCCAGCTCTGACATTCCATGTTCCTACACTATCTGACCCCTCCCAACTACCCAGGTAACATTCCTCTGACAGCACTAAAGGCTTGAATAGACTAGCAGATCACTCCCTCTCTACTCTGAAACCAAAAAATACAAACAAACAAAAAACTCAACAACAAAACACACACACACACACACGCACACACCCCTCAATTATGAAAAGGGATTAGGAAAACCAAAGACGCCATATTGTCTTGTGTGAACTTAGGCTACTCAACCAGATCCCAACCCCAGGACAAAGCTGGGGAAATATTCCTACATTCCTACTGAACCCATCAGCCCTGAGCAGAGTTGCTCAGACACCAAAAAATGCTATTTTAAGCCTTTGGGGTAACAAAAATACCCGAAGGCTGGAGCACAGCAGCTGAAGAAAAGTTAGAGCATCCTTTAAAACACCTAACCCCCCCCTTTCAAGGTTCAGAATACTAGAGGGAATAGCCTTTAGAGCTGTGTCCTCTGAAACTCTACCCCAAATCTGCATGGCAAGAAGTTTTCCCAGCTTCAGTCAGTGATAATGGCAACTTCCACTAGTTACTTTCGCTTGTGCCTAATGGCTGGCAAAGGGAGTGGGTCACAGACAAGCTTCACAGAAGAAATATTTAGTTCCTTCTTCATTTAAAGAACACCATCACACATTCAAAAGAAATGAAAGACCTTTTTATGTAGTTCGAGGAAAAGAGACAACGAAGAAGCTAACAAATAAGGAAAAGAAACTTTGTGATTTTACCCATTGTGGGGAGCTAACGTTCAGCTGTCGAGGAGTGGCTTAAGTCTGATCCAACTCCCAAGTTTCTGTGCTTAAAGAAAGCTGCTGGACACAGGCAAAGAGCAGCCAGTGCACAGGAGGGGCCTATGCAGGGCCATCCTCTTAGACCTTCATTACTAAGATTCCCAAGCTGGGTCAAGGCTATCTCTTAACTGTTTGTTACCTGACACGGTGTCTGCTTTGATGATCAGTCTAGTAGTGGCATTCCAATTAAAGGGCTTTATTCAGGCAAGATTCATTCCAACTAGGAGAGTAGCAGCCTCTGGGCAAATTTATAACCCAAGCACATAAATCATCGGACAGTTTGCTAAGAATATAACTCAATCAGCTTAAAGGCTTATCAGTCTTGGGTGTGTTCTCTGGATGCAGGGTGGCTGAAGGTTTCTCCTTCTGACACTTATTCCTCCGACTACCCCTGTCCCAGCCCCTTGATTGGGTTTGATCAAGTTTAGGTTTTCCCTTTGGATTCTTTATTTCTTTTTTATTCCAGAATGACAGAATGCAACGATGGACTGGGGAATGCATCACCAAAAAATATAGAAAGCAATTGTAACTCAGAATTGAAGAACTTTGCACAGACAAATCTATTGGATTTAGTGGATGGATAACCAGTGGGGTTAAAGGGTCAGATTCAGGAGAATTGGATTCTATCCTGGATGTGAACTGTAGGCAAGTCATCACCTCCATTTCTGGTTTCAGTTCCCTCATTTGTAAATAATGCTGATAAGCATTATTTGTATGGTGCTTTAAATTTGGGATGCCCTTTACTTGAATTATCTCATTCCAGTCTCATGCCAACCTGGTGAGGAAGGCACTATATAACTTGTGGTGCTACAGGTTTTGCCATGAGAAAACTTTTTGGCTAAGTGGCAATGTAGATAGAGCACTGGACCTGAAATCAGGAAGATCCAAGTTCAAATTCAGTCTCAGACAGAGGCAAATATCTATGTGGCCTTGAGCAAACAACTTAATTTGTCTCCCTCAGTTTTCTCAACTAGAAAATGGGTATCATAATAGGGTTGTTGTGAGGATCAAATGAAATAATATTTGTAGAGCAGTTAACACGGTGATTGGCACATAGCAGATGCTTAATAAATGCTGGTTCCCTCCCTTTCCCCATGGGCAAGTTGAAAGGACTTGCTCTACAAGGTCATTGCTGTTCAACTGCTTCATTTGGAATTTTCTTAGCAGAGATACTGGAGTAGTTTGCCATAGTTTGCCATTCCCTTTTCTAGCTCATTTGACAGATGAGGAAACTGTATCAAACAGGGCTAAGTGACTTGCCCAGGGTCACACAGCTAGTAAGTGTCTGAGGTCATATTTGAACTCAGGAAGATGAATTTTCTTGACCCCAGGCAAGTCACTCTGCACTTTGGAGCTGCCTAACCACCCTTCAATGAGGTCAAACAGTGAAAAACGATAAATTGGATAAAGAAATATTTATTACGTGCTTACTATAGGTCAATCACTGTGCTAAAACTCTGGAAACACAAATAGATAGTTCCTGCCTTCAAGAAGTTTACGTTTTAATAGAGGAAAAGAATACATAAAGGAGAGGTGGAAAAGCCCCAAAAGTCAAGTAAAGCTCCTGAGAAGTGAGCCCCAGTAGCCTGGTACCTTATAAAGCTAATTGTGTGTCTTTTCCCTAGAGATTTCCAGACTTTCAAACTCTAGAATCCTATTCCTATGAAGTCACTGTCCCTTCAACACCCCCCTCCCCCAACTCCGGTTTAATTCTGCTGTACAATCTCCCTCGAACCAGGGGAAAGGGAACTTATAAGATATACAACTTCAGGAAAGTTTACTGGGTTTTTCCTCCATGGGAAAAAAAGAGGGGGATGGGAGAGGAGATGAATTCAAAGGTCACAAATTAGTATGGTAGTGTGGGCTAATAGATAGAGAGCAGGCTTCAGAGCCAGGAAGACCTGAGTTCAAGTCCAATCTGATACATACTAGCTCTGCAATCCTGAGCAAATGACTGAACCATCTCTTAGTGTTCCAGGCACTGCTCAGATGGTATAAATTACAGAGAAAATGGTTACCTCATATCTAACTGAGAAATAAATGTAAGGGAAGTTAGGTGGCACAATAGAGAGCCAGGTCTGGAGCCAGGAGGACGTGGTCTGAGACACTTCTTAACTGCATGACCCTAGGCAGGCAAGTCACTTGACTCCAGTTGCCTAGTCTTTACCAGTTTTCTGCCTTGGAATCAATACTTAGTATAGATTCTAAGAGAGAAGATGAAGAAAAAAAAGAAAAGAGAAAAGAAAAGAAAGGTAGCACTCCATGGAATATAAAAGTATTTTAAAGGAACTATATTGTAGAAAGCTCTACCTTAATTAGCTATCTAAACATTTTTCTAAACTCAGTAAAGTCTAACATATTTAGTCCCAACTAAAGCCTCATTGTTCTACAGCAAGCCTTCCCCAATCCCTCTTTAATTCCAGCGCCTCCCCTCTGTTAATTATTTCCTATTTATCCTGTATATAGCTTGCATTATATATATATATATATATATATTTGTTTGCTTATTGTCTTCCTGATTAGACTATAAACTCCTTGAGGCCAGGGACTTTCTTTTGCCTTTTTGTATCCTCAGCTTGCTTAGGACAGTGCCTGGCATATAGTAGGTACTTAATAAATATTTGATTGATTGGTAGAAGGGTTTTCCCTAACCTGGAGTTTGGTATACCAACAAAACTAATGCCTTAAGTGTCACCCCTGGGATCACTTGTCCCAAACAACAACAAAAAAGACATCCTTGGATCTGTGTGAAGATTGCTACTTGCACTTGCATTTTCTTGCTTCAGGGTCATCCACAAAGATCAGTGTACTACATGTTTCTTTTTTCCTCTTTCTCTTTGAGCCAAGTATTTAGTGACTTTTGTCCTTCACCATAACAGTGTGTTAAAGGTGTATAATTCTGTAGTTGTAATTCTCTCTTATTCTCTCTCTCTCTCTCTGTCTCTCTACATCCTGTTAAGGTGAAGGACAGAAGTCACTAAATACTTGACTCGAACAAATACACTTCAATAGTGTGGCACCATTCCCCAGACCAGGGCAGCAAATTAAGAAATCCTTCTATCTTTCCTTAACACAGTGGGCCAAGCTGGCATGAGGCTGCCATCCTTTGCTCCACCTACTCCCTTCTCTGTACAATGGCCTATTGACAGAAGGCTGAAAGCTCCCCTTTTGTCTGCCACTAGCCGGGCAGAGTTGGAGCGTAAGGGAGGGAACAAGGGAGCAGCAGGCGGACTGTGGGCTTGCTGTTCTTTCAATTTGCCAGCAAAGAACACTCTGAAGCCCAGGGCTTGTGCTTCGTCACCCTGCTGTGTGGCTGGCAGATGACCTAAATCAGGGCGGGCTGGAGACTGTTGCTTCTTGTACTCAAAATGAGCAGTTCAGCAGTATCACTCGAAAGGAGGCAAGGGTGGGAGAAGAGCAGGAGCAGCTTATATTACACTTATTCTTTACCATGGATATTAAAAAAAATAGAAGCTATGGAATTCTACTTGGCTCAATTAAATCTCTTGGGAAACAAACACATATTATACAACTCAGGTCTGGAGAGGCAGATGTGCTATAGCTGATACAGAGCTGGCATCAAAGCCACAAGGTCTTGGGTTCAAGCGTCTCCTTGGGCACACAATGTCTATGACCCTGGAGGATTTCCCACAATCCTCTCAAAGTCTCAGTTGCAGAGAAGGTACTGACCTGGTGGAAGAATTTTCATCATTGGAAGTTCTCTATGCTAATGAAAAATCACAGGTCCTGTCTTCATGCCTATCCTGAAAAGGCCATGTGCTGTGGAGCATAGAGAATTGAGTTGGACCCAAATCCCATCTCAGATACTTACTAGGTTTATGATGTGGCACAAGTCACTTAAACACTCAGGTGGACCTCAGCCTCCTAATTTATCAAATGAGAGTGGTTAGGACTAAATGACCTCTACAGTGGTTTCCAGCTCTAAATCTATGATCCTTTATCTTCCTGATCAACAGCATCAAAGGCGATTGGAAATGGATCCCTGGGATGCCAGTGAGGTGGCTTAGTGGACTGAAAGCCAGGCCAAAGAGATGGGAGGTCCTGGGTTCAAATTGAGCCTCAGGCATTTCCTAGCTGTGTGATCCTGGGCAAATGATTTAACCCCCATTGCCTAGTCCTTGCCATTCTTCTGCCTTGGAACCAATAAACAATATTTATTCTAAAAAAAGAACACAAGGGTTTTTAAAAAAAATTTCAAGAAATGGATCCCTGTGGGCCACATATTGACTTAGAAAATCACAAATTAACTCTATATCAGTGATTCCCAAAGTGGGTGCCACCACCCCCTAGTGGGTGCTGCAGCGATCCAGGGGAGGGTGGTGATGGCCACACTTTTTTTGTATTACATTCTATTCTGAGTTCAATAAATAGTTTCATAATTTCCAAGGGGAGCTAAGTAATATTTTTTTCTGGAAAGGGGGCGGTAGGCCAAAAAAGTTTGGGAACCACTGATCTATACTGTAGTGTATTTTTATTTATTTTGTCAAATATTTCCCAATTACATTTTAATTTCATTCAGGTATCTAGGGAGTGTTAATAGCTTCTTGTCCATGAGTCTGATGCCTCTGCATCATAAGATGGATTTTTCTCTGTCTCTATCTCTCCTTGCTCTCCCTTGTTTCTCTCTCCATGCTTTTGAACACATACACTCTTTTTTGGAGAGTGAAGGTGGGGAGGCAAAGTCAGCATCTGTGATTTTATTTGTGGAAGGAGTTCCTAATGAGGAAACTCCTTTTTCCAATATAGATCAATTGTTCTGCAAATTCATCAAAAGATGACACGTGACCTACCCAGAAACACTTGACCAGTATCATTTGGTCAATGACAACCTTGATCAGAGGCAATACTTAAACCCACCTCTTTCCAACTTCAAGTCTAATTTATTATCCATTACCACATACTGCCAATTGCATATTCTAGGAAATAAATAGTTCCTTCACAGAAGGCAAGCAAGCAAATTGTTTCCATTCAAAGACTTGAAGTAAGGTTGGTTGGTTGGTTTTTTTTTAACATCAATATTACGCTAAGTAACTTTGGGTTTACCAAAATGACACTCCCCCCCCCCCCCAAGAATTCCCAACACTAGCCTTATTATTTTTTAAGTGCCAACCAAAAAATCTGAGTTACAGCTACAGAATTAACATATGAAGAATAACTTGTGAACCTCCACCTCCAGAGAAAGAACTGATAAATATAAACACAAAAGACATACTTTATATATACATATCTTTGTCAGGTGATGCTTTCTATGTGTGGGTGTGGGAAGAGAGGAGGTGAGATATCTGGGAATTTTCATGTAACCAACAAACAAATAAATTAATAAAAAAATTTAAAATCAGAGTTGTTTCACTGTCATAGAATTAGTATCTTGCTTTCTAAGCCAACACAGACTAAATGTTACTGAGGCAAGAACTAGAAGATACAAAAGCATATCTGCTCACAAGAAGCTTACAGTCTATTCTGTCATTACAATCCAACACAAACAGTTATCTAGCACCTACCTACTGTGGAGAAGGCACTGGGTTATGCACTAGGTTACAAAAACAAGACCCAAACTCTCCTTGCCCTCAAGGAGCTTATATTCTACCAACACCCACATGCAATAATGAACAAGACAATGCATGTAGGATAAGATGCTGCAAGGAGTACAGAAAGAAATTAACTTGAGCTTAAATATAAAAACAAACTTGAATTGTATCTTCACAAATTGTTCATTTATTCCTTAATACTTTTATCAACACATTTTAGGGAATCTAGAAGCCCCAGTGAAGGGATGATTCTCCCTGGCTCGGGCAGTCCAGATGGGGCAAGGACTTCAAACCATGCTATAAGAGGGTCTGTAGGGTACAAGTTAGGGATGGTCTGACTAGAGAAGAGATGGTCAGGTCAAGGGTGTGATCTCTGTCATAAAGTAGTTAATGGTATGTCACAGACAGAAGTGAGGTCAGACATGCTCTACCTGCCTTTGGTAGGTAAGTTGAGAGACAATGGATGGGAAATCTAGTGGCAGATTTTGGTTGAATATACAGAAAAATTTCCCAACAATTATAAAATCGAACGAAATGAAATACAAAGCCTTAGGAGTTAATAAGATGATATTATCCCTGTAGTTATCCTAGCAGAGGTTGGAAATATTGCAGACATTTAATTTCTGCTTAGGCTGAACTAGATCATCCAAAGTCCTAAAATGCATAGCTATGAAGGAGAGGTAGAGGGAGAAGACAGGAAAATAAGAAAAATGTTCTAGGTCAGTTTGAGAGAACAACACAGGGGGAAGTTCAGACTTGTAGTAATCAATAGGGAACCCCTGTGTATTCTTTAAATAGGGGAATAAAACAATGAACCGATGACCACATATGGGGAGGGGGAGGAAGAGCAGCAGAAAGGGATTTAGGAAGATTAAGAACAATAATCCATATATAATGTAATGAGAACATGGGCTGGGGTGCAAATGGATGCAGGAAGGAAGAGGGAAAAAAAAGGGCCAAGTATCCCATATAATGAGGAAGAGGGAAGAGTAGTATAACTCCAAGGTTCTTGGCAAAAAAGAACAGTGGTCAAATTAGCAAAATTGTGGATTGAAGGGGAAGGAGAACGCATGTAGGCGGAGTGAAATGTATCATGCTGGGCTCTACCAGCTCTGGTCAAAAGTAAACAGAAGCTCCTCTGCAATTTCATCTTTCACTTCTCTCTCTTCTAGACAGTTTGCTCAATTCCTTTTCCTTTATACAAAGGCAGAGGTTAACGAATAGGTTTTAGATTAGGTCATTATCTTCTTTATTTTGATGTCCTCTCTCTTAGTCACATTTTCTTTCTCCAGATGGGGCTCAGAACAGAATCTGCTTCTTAAGACTTCCCTGTGAAATCACATAACCACCTCTCTGCTACTGTTTCCTCATCTGGAAAATAAGGAAGTTGAATAAGATGACCTCAGAGGTCTTTTCCAGTTGTAGGTCCAAGATTCTAGGATGTCCAAAGAGTTTCATCTGGTTTGGCCACTCCTTTATAGCAGGTGCCTGGGTGTTTTGTCTTTTGCAACCTCAGTGTTTCCACATAGTGCCCTGCTTGGGTAACAGATGCATAATAAATGCTTGTTGACTATGTAGACCTTGGTTTTGTAATTCTCTTCTTGCTGTATCTAGAGGCTACATTTTGTCTTCCTAAAACTAATGATTCTCAGTGTTTCTTGAGGTCAAAACTATTTTCATGATAATTCTAAGATATTATTTACTTATTAAAATATCTCATCTCATTTCCAACTATATATCTGTTATACTCACTTCAGTTGTGTCACTCCTCGTGAAGTCATTTGGACTTTTCTTGGCAAAGATACTGGAGAGGCTTGCCATTTCCTTCTCAAGTTCATTTTTTAGATGAGGAAATTGAGGCCAACGGAGTTAAATGATTTGCCCAGTCACCCCTTAGTGTCTGAGGATGAATTTGAATTCTGGTCCTACTGACTCTAGGGTCTACTCTATCCACTGTGCTCCCTAGCTGTCTGTGTAGGGCCAGATTTTCTTTATATATTTCAACCAAAACACCACCTTTAAAGGGCATCCTTGAGGTCAAAACTATTTTCACAATAAATCTCAGGTATTATTTGCCTATTAAAACAGTCCTCTCTTTTCCAACTACATATCTATTCGAGGCCAGATTTTCTCTACATACTTCAACCAAAATATCACAACAGAATGATTGCAGAAGCAGATAGAAGAATTCTAGGTGTTGCTTTCTATTAAACCAGATATTAAAGAGATCTGCAAAGTGAAAGAATGCTAACTCTTCTCATCATTCTTTTTGTTTTGGAAAATGTAGTTTTTTAAATGAAAATGTTATTTAACATAATGGTTTGTTATTACTTTTAATGAATAAATACCTCTGGAGAACTTTTCTCCTTGATTCTTTACTCACTGCAAGATAGAGAGAGACCCAAGAACGCTGTATAGGCAGGGCTCATAGACATCCTTTCAGGGCAGCTTACCCAGTGGGTGATGCTTTAGCATAAAGCAAATATAAATCAATTTTTAAAAAGTCCTTAGATCAGGAGAAATAGAAAGGTTTTCCTCCAAGGCAGCAGGTGGTGGCAATAGTTTTAACTGGCTGCTAAGAGACCCTTTGAATGGATGAATGCTATAAAAACTACTTTCTACCCAATTTTTCCGCAGCAAGGAAATTAAGACTCTACCCCATTCCTGTCCCTTCTTCAAACCCAGGATACAATAAAAACCCTTAAATCAGGGGGTTAAGCATTAATACTCCATTTTATGGAAGAGATCATCACAATCAAGGCCTTGTATCTTATGGCAATGTCTAGTTTAGGAAAGATAAAGATTTATGAGAAAGAACTTTTTTTTTCCCAGCTGTCTGTCAAGGCAATCTTCCTAAAACAAAGGTATAGGGCCACTCCAAACACTCCTCAACAAGGCTCAGGGTCTAAATTCTCTGTCCTCCAGGATCCAATTGAAAATTCTATTTGGCTTTTAAAGTCTACACAAGCTGGTCCCTTCCTACTTGGCAGCCTTACAGTTAATTCCTATCAGGGTCGCTGGCCTTCTTGCTCTTCTTCCATGTTTATTCATGCTCTCCTTCCTCACTTTTGGCTACCCTCAGTTTCCTTCTCAACTTGTGCCTTGTGCTATAAGCCTTTCCCAGTTCCACCCTCCCCCAAATACGAGTGGCTCCCTTCCTTCCCTCTAGGGGTGTGCAGGTGCTAGCTCAACCAGCTGTAACAGAGACATTTTCAGGGTGAGCATTTACACCTTGGAAATCCCAGCTTGATATTATGTTGTTGATTGTGTGGTGCTGAAAGTGATGGAGAAAATGTGAATAATGAAGATTAAACTGGAACGTTGGTGTGCCATAGGCACTCCTCCCTCCTCTGGCCCATTGTTATGCTACCAGCATTTAAGGGAATAAGGCATATTCCCTTAGCCAGTACCTTCCACTTACACTGTATATACATAGTTGTTTGTACAGAGCTCTGTCTCCCCATCTTTACACACACACACACACACACACACACACACACACACACACACACACACACACACGATAAAGTTGACTGAATGAAAGATCTGTAAAGTGCCTTACAAACTTTAAAGTTCTGTATTCATTTTACCTGTTATTATTTTCTACTTGCATATTATCTCCCCCATAAAATCTGTGCTCCTTGAGGGCAGAGGCAGGTTTTCTATTTGTTTATGTTTTTGTTTTTGCCTGGCTTTGTAGCCCTAGGTTTAGCACAGTTCTGGGCACTTAGTATGTCTAAAAAAACAACCCTTACCTTCCGTCTTAAAATTGATACTAAGTATTGATTCCAAGGCAGAAGAGTGGTAAGAGCCAGGTAAATGGCTTAACACTTAACTCAGTGATTTGCCCAAGGTCACACAGCTAGGAAGAATCTGAGGCTAGATCTGAACCCAGTACCCAACTCTCTTTCTACTGAGTCACCTAGCTGTCCCTCAATGTAGATTTTTTAGTAAATGTTTGTTGATGGGCAGTGTCTGTGATTCTGTGAGTATATTAGCAAGGAGCTTCTACCAATGGATTTATACTTTCTCAGAAACATACAGACTTAGGCAGTTGCCTGGGGCACTAACAGCTTAAGTCCAGGCTAGTATGTGTCAGAATCAGGACTTGAACTCAAATCTTCCCCACTCTGAAATCAGCTCTCTATGCTACCTCTCATTTATTTTGAAGCCATGAATTAATATAGTTGTAAGGGATCCTTACAGAAATGTTTTGTGAGGGGAAAACCTAATACATTTACTATTTTTTAAAAAAGCTATAACTATGGACAACCCTTAGTAAGAGAGTGAGCATTTTTATCTAGCTTGTACTGACTGTTAAAGAGAGATAGAAGGGCCTGCTCTATTGAGATCACCTGATCCTTAACTCACTGGGTTTTTCTGGATGAGCCAAAACAGTATTTCTACAAGTTAAGCTTTTTATTGTTATTCTTTAGTCTAATTTTAAAACAGGCTTGTTATTTCAGTTGATGTTTGGCATAGGAGAAGCTGTTAAGCAACTAGGGTAAAGCCTGTTATGTTAATAGCAACCAAACCCTGATAAAATATTCTATTCATTAAAATTATCTAGAACTGACTGGTTGGGTTACCAGAATGAAAAGACCTGAAAAAGTAAATCTTAGAGCAAGGGAGGATAATTCCTTCAGGAAGAACAACAGAGTTAAATGACAGTAGGCAGGGAACTTAAAGGGCATTGAGTACAATCTCCATTTTACAGATGAGGAAACTGAGGCCCAGGGAAGTTAAGGGGTATACTCAATATCATACTGCTAGTAATTGAGATGAAATTCAAACACAGGACCTCTGACTCTAAATGCATTGTTCTTTCCATTGTGCCATGTTTCCTCTCTCTTCTTAGCAAGAAGTTGACAGAAATAGTCAACAAGCATTTATTTAAACACTGTGCTAAAGCACTAGGCACATGAATAAAGGGAAAAGACAATTCCTCCGCTCAAGGAACTTAGAGTTTAATGAAGGAGAATGCATGAAAACAACTAAATACAATATGTACAAGATAAATTGGGGATAATCAATAGAAGAATGGTAATAGCATTATAGGGGGGAGTGGACAGAGATTTCAAACAAGTATTGATTGAATATCTGCTTCCTAAAGATTTTAGAATGGGGCAACTAGGTGTCATAGAATGCAGTGTGTGGAGTCAGAAAGATCTGAGTTCGAATCTAGCCTTGGACACTTACTAGCTGTGTGACCCTGAGCAAGTCATTTAACTCTGTCTCAGTTTCCTCATCTGTAAAATGAGTTGGAGAATGAAATGGCAAACTACTCCAGTATCTTTGCCAAGAAAACTTGAAATGGAGTCACAAAGAGTTGGACTCTTGAAAATGACTGAACAACAAACAACAAAAAGAATTGACAAACAAGTAGAAGATACTGGCTCTTAGAAAAGTTGTAGTAGAAAACGGTCATAGTTATAATGGTTTTTTAAAAGTCAGCCTTCGAGTTTGAAAGTCAGGAGGCAAACATTTATTAAGACCCTTTAGTGCCTGACATTTATTTGGCTAAGAAGATACAAAGAAAGGAGAAAAAAAGGCTCCTATCCTCAAGGAGCATTTTAAAAAGGGAGAAAACATGTAAATAACTGGCATATAACCAGATGCAAAGAGTAAAGGGAAGGTCATGTTAGAGGAAAGACTGGGAGCTGGCCGGGGGTGGTAGGGTGGTGGTTTTGGGAAGATGGATAAAAGTCTCCTGTTCAAGGTGGGCTTGAATGAGTCCTGAATGAAGACAGGGAAAATAAAAGACAGAGCTGGAGCAAGGAGGGAGTGCTACATAGGGGACAGCCAACGAAAAAGCATGTGGAGGGGAGGAAGATGTGAAGTGGCTAAAAGGGTAAGAATGGACCACACTATGATGCCAAACAGAGGCTTTGGAGGTCAAAGGGAGCCACTGCAGCTCGATGAAAGGGGACTGGAGTAGAATTACAGTCAGACCTACTTTTTAGAAACATCACTTGGCAGTTGAGAGAGTAGATGGGAATGTGTCAACCCTTGATGCTGCCATACCAATTAGAAGTCTATTTCAGTAGACCAGGGGAAAGGTGATGGGGGCCTCAACTAAGGGGATTCGATTGTATAAATGGAGGGAAATGAAGTCCTACTTATGACACATCCTGGCTGGGGTCCTGGGCAGGTTGCTTAAAGTCTCCATGCTCCAGTCAACTCTCTATAAATACTGAGGAGCTGGTACTAATCTGCATTGGTAGAGGAAGTTTGTGCAATAAGAAGAATTCCCTACACTAATAAAATCACAAGTACTATGTATTTCCTAACCTTTTCCCCCAAAGAGAAACTGGAACCTATTTAAGGGAGATAAAATGTGGCAAAAGATGGAAGATTATAGACAGAGGTAGCAGACAGACTTGGAAGGAATCTCAGAACAAAAATAAATGTTGTTTCCTTATTATTTCATCTGATTCTATCCTGTTAAATACTCAAGATTTTGTGTAACATTTTATTCCTTATTTTGTCTGTTTAATTATTTATTTTTTTGTTGGCTAAGTTTAAAATACAAGAAGCTTTGGAGTCAATGAGAGTGCAGCTAAGTGGTACAGTGGAAAGAGAGCCAAGCCTGGATATGAGAGGTCCTGGGTTCAAATTTTACCTCAGATTTATCTAGTTACCTAGTTCTGTGACCATAGGCAAGTCACTTAAAATCTTGATTGTCTCAGCCTTTATTGCCATTATGTCTTAGAATTGAAACTAAGATAGAAGATAAGCCTTTTCTCCCCCTTTAAGTCAATAAGAATAGTTTAAGTGACAAGTACAGACCCCAAAACATGAGTTCGGAACAGGAGGCTTATGCTGGAGATTATCAGAGGATGGACTTAAGTCACTTCAGTGACTGCCCCACAAACAAAATATTACTATCAGACCCTTAGATGCTGGTGCTTTCTCTCATGACTTTGTATTTGTTTGTATGTATTTTGTATCCAAGTGTATGTGTACCTGTTTCCCAATAGAATACTCCTCAGGGTTAAGAACCATTCAGTTTTTATCTCTGGATTTCCCAAGGACCAGCACAGTGCCTGCCATATTTTTGGAAGCAGGGAAGGCTATTAATCTTTGATTTATTGATGTGGGGAACCCCCAGGGTGTTAGGAAACTCTCCCAAAGAGATTGGCTACTGTCCTGCAACTGGGGACACTCTACCAATGTGTTGGAGGTAAGACTTGAATACAGGTCTTTGTAATCCTGGCTCTCTCTCCCATATGTGCCTAGCATATAGTAGCCACTTAGAAAATGCTTGTTCCTTAATTGGCTGAAAATCTGAGAACCTTTGGTGGAGTTATTATTGGCTACTGTCACTGAAGCTTGATAGTGAACGATGTGATACCTTGTTTATATCTTTTTTTTAAGATATTTTATTTTACCAATTTCAAGTAATAATTTTCCACAATAGTTTTCTAAGTTATAAGATCCAAATTGGCCCTCTCCTTTCCTTTCACCCCCCTTCCCAGAGATGATAAACAATTTGCATGTATCTTTGTCTATATATAATTGCATGTTGTCTCTTCCATTAGACAACCAAGCTCCTTACAAAAAAAGGGCCATCTTTGTTTCCCCAGAGCTTAGCTTTCCTCAGTTCCTGGCACACAGCAGGCAATTAATAAATGATTATTGATTGATTGCTACACTTTAACCAGAAGGACCATATCAAATGGCATTCCACAGTGATCAGTATTATTAAATAAATTACACAAATGAAGGAATTGTTGGGTGGGGATGTTTTTTTTTTTAATTGAATTTCTTACTTATTGGCAGAGGAAACTCTCTCTACCAATGCAGATAAGCACCTAAGCCTTGGGAGTTAAGTGACTTGCCCAAGGTCACACAGACCACAAATGTCAAAGGCTGCCTGGCACCCATATTTTCCAAGGCATAATTTCTAACACCATTGTGCAGGCGGGGTAGAAGGAGGGTGGCTAGGAACACTCAAAGTACTGATAAATTATAGAACTGACCTACCAAAACAGGTAAACAGGAACGAGTTAAAGTTAAGTACTTCAGGACAAAAGTTTTATATATATAAATGAATGCTCTCATAAGCTATTTATTAGTAAATTCTAATAAAGTATTTGTTGAATGAATTCCCAAGTCATTCTTCTTCTATATAATTAATATTCAACATGCATCAGAATTTCCCCCCTCTCATTTTTATAAAAGTGATACTTTATTTTAACCTTCATGTTTTATGATTCACACGGAAGGGAAAAGAATAGAGAAACAAATAACTTTAAAATTGATATTTTAAATAAGTCCTTGGGAAAATTTTAACCCAAGGAAAATGTGGATGAGGAATAACTTTACCTGTATATGAGTCATTATTCTAAGGATGCTATCTTGACTGAAGAGTAAACAAAGAAGAACAAGAAGTGACCTTAAACCTGAGCAAGAGAGTTTAGTTAAGCTAATTAGAAATGATGGAGTTGTATGTGGAATGTGTTGGTTAGATGAGGGAGAGAGGGAAAAGAGGGAGAGGGAGAAAGAGGGAGAGGGAGAAAGAGAGGGAAAGGGAGGGAGAGAGACAGAGACAAAGTGTTGGAGGAACAACTAAAAGGTAGGCAACTTTTTAGATAGTTTAAACGTTGCTTTGCTTAGAATCAGAGAGCAGGAACAAGGTCTGTCCTACTGTAGAATCCCTGTCACAGGTTCACATTTAAATCTGGAAGGACCCTTAGAGGTCACATAGTCCAATGCTCTCATTTCACAGGGTCAGCCAGTACTGAACATTAGATAAAGAAATGAAGCCAGAGAGTGGACTTCTCAAAGATCAGCACCACATCCCAATTTTATCACTTCTCACAAACAGACAACAGAAATGTAGATTTACAGTGACTGTTTCCATAATATTGTAACTGCTGTCCCAGAAAAAAAAAAGATTGGAAGGGTGTTTCAAGAATGGTTGGTATCAAGGATTATTTAATTAGCCTTTACTGAAACTTAACTCAGTAAGCTTTATCAAAGTAGTACACTGCTGATGTAACTCTACTTACCACTAGCCAGGGGCAAACTTGAAAATGATTCATTACTTCATTTCAGAAACCCAGCTGTTTCTTGTTTTCTTTCCAAATTGCATAGTTTGACTTAATTCTGTCTCCTAAATGGTTTTCAGGATTATCTTGGTCCACAGCAAGGAAGCAGTTAAGCTTCTTGCTTTCTCTCTTTCCCCCCAAAGTACCTAAACTTCTGATCAGGCTGAAGTTTCTGAGTCATTTTCATCTTCAGTTCTATTTTCTCTCCCTTTGGGCAAATACTAGTCAATGAGAAAAACTTGGAGCAACTAGGACAGTGGCAGTCACAGTTTGCCAAACAGATGGGGGAGGAGGGAATTGTATGAGGAAGAAAAACCATTCTTTTCCTAAGAATGGAAGGACAGTCTCAGAGGACAGGTAAGACAAGGGTTGTGATGGAGAAAGAGAGGGAAATATAGGAAAGGACTAGAAGAGTGTAAGAACCACAGTCGTAAGTAAAAGTGACTTGGCTCAATGTCACAAAGGTAATAAGTGACAGGAGTAAAATTTGAATTCACAGGTCTTTGACTCCAAATCCAGTGCTTTTTCTGTTGAATGATGCTGCCTCTGATAGGTTCACCCAAGGGCTCCTTCCACAATGGCCCTCAAAATTCCATCCTCTTTGGTGCTACAGAACATAAGGAATTTGAATCCATGTGGGCCACTCTGCTTTTACCCATCATCAGCATCCATCAAGCCTGCCTGCCAAAATGGTAACTTAAAACTCCTGGGGTGGAATTGCTCTGACTTATGGCACAATTTTTTCTTCAGAGGTAACAGGGATATGCTGGAGTCAGTTCTGAATAGGTTTGTTAAATTTTCAGGGTGAACATTTACTCCTTGGAAATAGTTAAAGCTACAAATCAGGGCTTGGTTTATAGTTTTGCTGATTGTCTCAACTTAAGAAATTGATGGAAAAATTTTAATAATGCAAATTAAACTTAAAAAGTGTGTCCACACTCTCCCTGCCCTACTTCCCTTCAAGAGTCAGTTGATTGATAAACTTTTACCAGCATAACCCTCCCATGAAGGGACAGGAACAAATTTCAGTTTCCTTCTTTATAAAATGAAGGTATCCATCTCCAAGACCTACCTCCAGCTCTTTTAAAAAAGAATCCCACCATTCTAGTCAAGCTATAGGTAGAATATGGGTAGTTAACATTAACAATAAAATAAATATGGTACACTCTCCAATGGCTTTAGATAAAAAAAAGGAATTTATTTGAAGTAGGATTTTTGAGCAAAGTCTGATGGCTACAATATAGTCAGCTAAGATTAGAGTATGACACTCCTCTCCCACAGCCCCAAACCCACAACCACCTGTCTCTTAAGAGCACAGTTGTGATTCTGCCAAACAGGTATATATGCCCAATCAGAAGATCAAGTGACTCTTCCCTTGCCTTTTCTCCCTGTATCCAATCTGTTTCCTAGTCCTTGTTAATTCTATCTCCTTTCCCCCTTCACTCCTCTCTCACAGACATCATCTTCTGATGGACTACTCTGGAACCATCTATTGGCTGGTTTCTCTGCTTCCATTCTTGCCCTCCCCTCTATAATCTATCTTTCACACTAACTGCCTGAATAATCTTCCTAATGCACAAGTCTGACTTTCTGTGGCTCTCAACTGCCTTGAGGATAAATAACTACAGATTCCTTAACCTGGCACATAAGTTGCTCTTCACAAAAAGCATCCAACTTTTTTCTTCAATCTTAGTTCAATGGCCCCCTTTTACCAACTCTGTGTTGCAGCCCATCGGGGTGCTTGCTCTTCACAGACCTCTAAATGCCATCTCCATTCATTCACTCAAGCTATCCTCTGGGGCAGGAGTGCCTTTCAAAATCCTGATCTTCAAGGCTCAGCTCAGATGTCACTTGCCCATGATGTTTCCTGTCCTCAAATGTTTCCTGAATCTAGATCTTTTTTTAAAAAACCTTCCACTTTGTCTTAGGATCTGTACTTAGTATCTGTTTCAAGACAGAAGAGTGGTAAGGGCTAGGGAAGTAGGGTTAATTGTCTTCCTGAGGGTCACAGAATTGGAAGTATCAGGCCAGATTTGAACCCAGCACCAGGTTTGGATCTCTATCCATTGAGCCACCTAGCTGCCTTCTCTTCATTAGATCTTTTGCCCTTATCTTTTTTTTAAACCCTTACCTTTCATCTTAGAATCAATACTGTAGAGTGGTAATAGAGGTTAAGTGACTCGCCTAGGGTCACACAGCTAGGAAGTGTCTAGGGCCAGATTTGAATCTATGACTAGGTTCATCTCTAGGCCTGGCTCTCAATCCACTAAGCCACCCAGGGGCCCCCATGTCCTTATCATTTTTGCCTTGTAATATATTTGTATATGTGTAATAATAGGCATAGTATAGGAAGGGATATAAGAAACTGCCTATTCAAACAACTCATTTAACAAATGAGGAAACTTGGACCCAGGGAATTTAAGTGACTTGATCACTGTGTCAAAGGTAAAAAGCATTAGAGGCAGAGCTTGAACCCAGATTTTCTGCCTCCAGAGCCATTGTTTCCCATTATACCAAGACTTTCCTTGTTGCATGCCCCGACAGAACATAAAATTCTCAAGGGCAGGAATTTTTGTTTTTGTGTCTCTGATACCTTCACTGGTGCCTTACACATACATAGAAGGTGCTTACTAAATGCTTGTCAACTTGAAAAAAAATTAAGTTGGGGCCTGTTGTCTTCTAAGAGTTTGAGTCCAGTTTTGTTTTGGAAATTCTTTTCATAGTAGGGTTCTGTTCTCCACACAACTTGAACAGTTAAATGCATACTCCAAAACTGATAACCAATCTTTCGGTAGGAAAAAAACCACAGGTTAGTTAACACAATCGATCAACTTTTGCTATTTATCTCATAGAAAGGAAGCTCCTTGTTGGCAAGGACTACTTTGCTTTCATCTCTATATACTCAACACCCAATACAATGTTTGTGTGTGGTGGGTGTTTAATAAATTCCCATTGATTACTAAATGCTACTGACAGCACTTTTGAGTGACTGTGGTTGTAAGGTAGTTGGGGAGGGAGTTATCTTTGTGCCAACTTGGAGTTAACAAGACAAAGTAAGGTAACAGACCATAAGATTAGCAGTAAGGATAGTTTATGCCCTAGGAAGTCAGAAGAGAGAGATAGCACTATTATGATGCTTCAAAGGTAGCTTCTCTGAAGAACAGAAGATGAGTAGGGCCTTTAAGGACAGGGGTTGGATGGGAAGAATAAACCAGATAACAAGAA
The DNA here is from genome assembly GCF_016433145.1 of Gracilinanus agilis. Lineage (NCBI taxonomy): Eukaryota > Metazoa > Chordata > Mammalia > Didelphimorphia > Didelphidae > Gracilinanus > Gracilinanus agilis. The sequence continues at coordinate 63,171,276 of NC_058135.1, forward strand.
TGCAAAGCTTGAGAGGAATGGTGTTTTGGTAAGATTAATCTGGCCACTATGAACATAAGGGAGAAGATTGAGGAAGAAACTGGAGGCAAGGAGAATGGTTAGGAAACTTCTAAAATAATCTCAATGTGAAAGGACTTAGTCTTGGATAGGAAGGAGGGGTATCAGGAGAACCTATGAACAAAGAGGACTACATGATCAAGAAGAAAACAAGATCAAGATGGAGGCAGACCTATCTGGAGGAAGGAAGAAAAATATGGAATTCACCTTTAGGCAAATGACATGGTATGGTTAAAGGGGTCTTTGAAAGGGTATGCTAAGGTGGGGTGAAAGGAGGAGATGTTTCTTCTTAAAAAAGTAGCAGTCTAAAAGATATAGTATAAAATGCGAGACAGAAAAGAGTGTTTGATTTGGAGCCAGAAGTCCTAAATTGAAATCCCAGCCATGTATCTTATTACCACTGTGACACAAGACAAGTCACTTAATTTCTCTGGACCTAGTTTCCTCCTCTGTAATATAAAGGTAGGAGATAGACTGAACAACTTTGAGTACTCTTTCTAGCTCTAAAATGTATGAGTCTAGAAGGACTCTTTCTAGGGACAAAATGCAGGAGATAAAGACACTCCAGCAAATCTCGAGGGCCTGTTTGAAGAAGATGCCTGGTTAAAGCAATATGAATCTCTTGCATAAGCACTTGGTACCCCCTCTCCTGCCCACAATTTGCCTATCTAGTGACACCATGGACAGCTCTGTACTGCCCCAGGCTCCTCTTTTAAACTCTTAAGCTCTTAACAGCTGCTATTATCCCTTTCTTTGTAATATTTTGCATTAGTATGGTTCCCCACTAGACTATGAGCTAGACTTGAGGGCAGAGACCACTGGTTTTTGTCCCTTCACCATCCTCCCTCCATCACCTCCTTTCTATTACCTAGCACAATGCCTGGCACATAGGAGATGGTAAAAAAAAATGCTGGCTGATTGTTTGGCCAGGCACACCCCTAGAGAAACACAAGTTCTATTTTTGACACTAAAGAGAAGAGAAAGGATCCAAGTTCAAACTTCCATTCTGGCACTTACTGACTAATGGACAAGTAACTTAACCCATTATGTCTTCATTTTTTCAACTATATAGTAAGAGGAAGAGATTAAATGAACAACATGGCTTTGAGGGTCTGTACTTAGGCTGAGCCTTCCTCAACTACACACACACACACACACATTCTGCATTTTGCCTTGTGTAGCTAGGTAAATGTTTCATAGGTTATCCATCTCTATTGATATTGGGAATTTTTGACTAGGGGCTGCAGGTTTGTGAACTTGAATGGGAAAAAAATTACATCTTTACTTTATTTATCTCTAATTGAAAATGAACATTTCTCTCAATTATGAAAAAATGTAGGGTCTCACCAGCCTGTCAAATGAGTTCATGATACTAAAAAAAGTTAAGAAATCTTGGAATAGGGGACAGCTAGGTAGCAAAGTAGATAGAGCTGCAGGTTTAGAATCAGGAGAACCTGGGGGGAGGAAGAGAGAAAAGGGTGAGAGAGAGAGAGAGAGAGAGAGAGAGAGAGAGAGAGAGAGAAGGCGGGGTATGGAATAAATGTTAGCAAGCTCTTTAAGGGCAGCCAATCTTAGACAGGTATCCTTTCCATCCCCTAGTTTAAATTTAGTAGGATCAAATCAATATCTATTCAAGCAAACTAAATCTTAAGCTTTTATTCTGTTCCAGTCATCTAGTTTGTGTGATGGCACAACTCCAGTTAACAAGTGAGGCAACCAACATAGAAATAAAAAATCAAAAACAAACAAACAAAAAGATAAGGAATAGTGATAAAGCTTCCAAGAGAGAATTTTCTGGCTTTGCCAAAAACTGCTGTTGTGACTCTAGACCAGTGGCTCCCAAACTTTTTTGGCCTACCGCTCCCTTTCCAGAAAAAAATATTACTTAGCCTCCTGGAAATTAATTAAAAAAAATTTTAATAGCAATTAATAGGAAAGATAAATGCACCTTTGGCTATTACCACTCTCCTGGATCGCTGCAGCACCACTTTGGGAATCACTGTTCTAGACATATCATTGGATTTTTCTATTTCTTCATCAATCAGCAGCATTTCTGAAGTGCTTACTATGTGCCAGGCAGTATGCTGGTGATACCAATACAAAGTAGAAAGGAGTATAGTCTGTGTAAATGGAATTAGCTCAACCTCATTCGTTCTTTAGACTTTAGCCACCAGGAATAATGTCACCCTACCCAACTTAGAATTAAGTGGGGAGGGGGAAGTCTGTGACCCACATGTGATAGTAAGTGACAAATCAAAAACAAGCGACTGCCCCCTGGGAAGTCCAAAACAAAGTTGAAGCTGCCATTTGTCCATGTGAAACTGCAGGTGGACGTAGGAAGTATAAAATATATATCTTTTAAATATGATGGTAACTTCCTGTGAAGGGTTTTTTGGCGCTTTGAACTTGGTACTGAAGGAGCTCAGGTGAGACCTCAGACGGCTTCCCTTTGAATTGTCATGTGGATAAGTTAGGCTGACTCTTTCTCTTCCCTTGGAGTTTCTGGAGGCTCTAGTCTTAAGGAGACCTCTCTTCTTAGAGGAGACCTTGTGGCTAGAAGCCTTGTTTAATTAACCTCTGTGCCTCCCTGGTTCCGGCCTCTGGTCTGGGCCAAAGTTTCCCTCTCTCTCATTTTCCCTACCTTCAACATTCCTAAGTGTAAATTAACCACCATAAAAGCCATCCTGATTTGGGCCTCCTATTTGGAAGTAATCGATCCCTGGCAACCAAACTTTAAATATCCACTCCAACTATAATCTTCCCATTTTTCCCTTTACAAGTCCCTGCCTTCAGGACACTTACTCCAAACAACAGAAAAAGGGAAATTGAAAAGGAGAGGAACTGAAGATGAAGCAGCAGAATTCAGGGAGGCTTGTTCCTAATGTTCTATGATTCTCATTCAATGTGTTTTCAAGCTTCAGTCTGCTAAGACATCCCACAGTTTAATGGCAGATGGATAGCTCAAACCGCTAAATTGTGACTGCCTTCTTAGCCAGTCAGTTAAATATCGAGCATTCAATGAATTCAGCTTCTTACTTATCTGGGCAGGCTGTTCCACAACAAACATGAAGGCATGCCAACAGCCACCGAGACCATGTGCAAACTGACAGATACAGCCCTATTTGTCCAAGCTCCCTCCCTCTCCATGAAGAAATAGTGTAAAAGGCAATTAGTACTTTCCTCTTTAAAATATTCTTAGCTACTGAAGCTCCAGCTTCACATTAGGAAATTTCAACTAAATAGTCCCAAGGGATATAGAAGATAACCCCTGATGGGAAACCTTGGCCCAGGAGTTAGAGCTAACGACCCAGCACATTCAACAACTAAACAAAATAAGACAAGGAGGCATGCCAGAAACTGGTTTGAAATAAGAATTGCTTTAGGGCAAAGGGTTATGGTAATTGTCCATTAATGCACCTGTTAATTTTTTTATTTTTAAGTCTGAAGGACAGCCAATTCACAAAGTAGTAAGAGGCTGCACAGACACCCAATTCCATGGCTAGAATTTTGGGGCAAGCATGAAAAATGCAGATGTGACAAATATACCTCAGGCCAGGCAGACTCCTGCTTCTTCAGTATAATGTTACTTTCAAGAAAGGGGGGGAGGAAGGTTGGAGGGAGAGCAAGACACGTAACAGGTAAAATGCTATTTCCTAGAAACTATTCTGATTAGGGCAGGAACAATAAGATATTCTTCACCTTATAATTTGTTTCCTTGAGAATAATTGGTCACTTTGTAAAAGCACATTTAGAAATCTTCCTCCCCTTGCAAAAACAAAAACAACAAAAACAAAAACAAACAACCAATCTCTTGCTATTATTCTATTAATAAACATCTTCTGGTATCCAACTTTTCCCTAGCATTTTCCAGTTTATATGAAGCAATGCGTAGTAACTGACATAGGTCTGGGACTTCTTAAAACTCAAAAAGTCAAAAACCTTTTCAACATGGCATCAGTGTAGCAAGCATTGTTGGCATTATATGGTAAGACATTAGAATATAAGAAATGGATTTCAAAATTATCAAGGTTGGGTGGGGCTGCTGGATAGCACAGTGGATTGAGAGCCCAGTCCTGGAGACAAGAGGCCCTGAGTTCATATCTGGCCTCAGATACTTCCTATCTATGTGACCCTGGCCAAGTCACTTCATCTCCATTGCCTAGTCTTTATCACTCTTCTGCCTTGTTACTAATACATGGTACTTTGTAAGATGGATGGTAAGGTTTAAAAAAAATTATCAAGGTTTGGGTTGATATCTATATTAATCCTGTCAACTATATATGGCAGTTTAATTATAACTATTATTATAAAAACATATTTTTCTTTTATAATAATGATATTTTAAAGGCAATTTTAAAAATAGATATAATTTAGAAAAATATTTTTCCTTTGTGATTTTATCAGTGTTGGAGCTCTTCCATTGTAGACAACTTTGGAAGTTGATGGAGAGCATTGAGATTGAAGGACTGCTCCATGGTCACACAGCTAGTATAGATCAGAAGAATGCGGTCTTCCTGACTCCAGACACCTTCCTGTCTCCTATAATCCATGATATTACAGTATATCTTGACACATGCTTAACAATATCAAATTATTTGAGAATATTCACTACCTCATAATGAGGCGTTCTGTTTTGTTTTTAGTCATGTCAGATTCTTCCTGATGCCTCTTGGGGTTTTCTTAGTAAAAGATACTGGAATGGTTTGCCATTTCCTTCCCCAGATGATTTTTACATTTTATAGATGGAGAAACTGAGTCCAAATAGAGGTAAGTGACTTCTCCAGGGTTATACAGTTAATGAGTATCTGAGGCTGGATTTGGACTCAGAAAGAGGAGACTTCTTGACTCCAGGCCCAGCAGTCTGACCTCTTCAACATTTGGCTGACCCTATCAAATTAGCTAATTAGTCAAATATTCATGTCATTACCTATACTTATACACACAAATATTTATCTCCTTCCTACCTATAGTCATAACCACAAAAACATATATATATATATATATATCCATCCTTTCTGAGGCTATGGGAGGCCACTAAAGTCAGACAGGGCAAGCTCTGTGTTAAGGGGTAGAGAGATATAAGGAAAGGCAAAAAGCATGATCTCTGCTCTCAAGGAGTTTTCTATTCTATTCAGGAAAAGAATATATGAGTAACAAAGTACAGACAAAATATATACTGAGCAAATGGAAAGTAATCTTAGAGGAAAAGTGCTAGCTGAGTGTGGAGACTAAGGACTCTAGGAGCAAGCAGGTGAGTAATGTTTAAAATCAAAGCTAACTACCCTTCCCCACTCTACACCCTGCAATCTCACCCCACCCCCCAGACAACATCAGCCCTTTCAGTCTGGATTACTTTCCAGTTATGAGTGTCAATCAATGTAACAGTGAAAAATGATGCTGGGGTGACCTTCAGGAACTGCCTCTTCAAGAACCACATACATACTCATCATCATATGACTGACTGCTAATAGTTCTGAAAATGATGTTTCCAAAGGACTCAGGACACCAATCATAAAAATTCTGATTAAAAAAGTTTACTGATAATCTATACTAAGTTTTAGAAGCAAAAGAGCAGGTAGCCCCAGAGCTTCTACTATATGTGCTTGAAGGCAATGACTGGATAATTGATAACAATCTAAGGACTCATTTTACAACTCCAGAAAAAAAAACAGAAACAAAAATGGTTAAGTGGGTTTAGACACTACTAAACAGCTCCACTTTTCTTAAACTCCCAATGGTTAGTACTTATAGTAAAATCCAACAACTAAATCTTCATGTTTCTAATTCCCTCCAACTCTGATGAAACAGTTCCTATAAACTGATAACATTGTCCCATTTAGATTGCACAAACACAAAGTCACGTTATATTTAAAGTGTTTTAACAACATGCTAGCAAACTTGGGGAAGAGGAAGAACCACCACTGGGTTATTTCCTATTAAAATGACAAAGTGGGTTAAATAGTGGATGGAAAGCCAGACCTGGAGATGGGAGGTTCTAGGTTCAAATCTGACCTTAGCCACTTCTTAGTTGGATGATTCTGAGCAAGTCACTTAACCCCAATTTCCTAGCCTTTACCATTCTTCTGTCTTGAAACCCATGGATTCTAAGACAAAAGGAAAGAGTTTTAAGGAAAAAAATGACAAGGTAATGAATAGGTTTTGCTAGGCAACTCAGCTGTCAAAACTGAAGGAGAAATAGGTACTAGGTGCCTCCACTCCTATGGTTCACATAGAAAACAAATATTTTTGCTTGCTATTAATTTGCACCCGGAAACAAATGGGCAGACAAGGGCCATATGATATGATATGAACAAGAGCAGGTTTTCATGTGCATCCTTCATATTTGCCCTAAAATCTAAATGACAACTAATCAGCTGAGCTCCAAGTTTACCCTTCACTCTTATATCAAGAGGCAGAAGAAAAAAAACAACCATTTCCCGGGGGGAAAGAAGTACTTTTCTTTAATCTTCCTGCAGCCCAAACTATCAACTTAAAAAAATTTTAAGTACATCAAAAATGATACTGCGCACAATGACTATCCAGCCAGCAGATTCAAAAGTAATCTGACCACAAATTATTTTTCAAAACAACCCATAAGTTTACTGTTGTCATTTGAACAATCTTAACTCTTAAAAATCATAGCCATGAAGCTATGACTAAATTGAAGTCAAAAAGTAAGAGGGGGGAAAAAGACAGGTGAGGTTCATTTTCCTTGGCTAAGAGAAATTCAGCAACTAGATGAGTAAAAGCATCTGGGAGTTTACACTATTTACCATTTTAGTTGGCTATCTTGTGATGTGGCTGTTTTCACTCTGAAAATGCCTAACACATAAAAGAAGTCCAAGCTATCTACCCATCCACAATTGATTTAACTTGAAAGCTCATTCTCAAGCTCTAACATAATGAAAATTGGGTGGAAGTGGTGCTTGGGTGTTTTTTGTTTGGTTTTTAAGCAAGCTTTAAAAACAGACATGAAAAGGAGTCCCTTGAGATCCTCCAGATTCCAAATCCCTATGTACACACGAAAACAAGTTTTCCATCACCCTCCCAACTCTCCTTTGGCAGGTAAGGTCACACACTTCCAGAAAAGATCTCCACTGTCCTTTGGGCCAGTGACTCCATCCACCAGGGACATTTTGCTAGGGCCAGGAGCTCTTCTGGACATCCGGAGAATGCCTACATATGGCAACTGGTGTGAAATGCTGCATTTGCCCTCTTCCACTACTGTTCTCATTTTCAGAACAAGCCCGTGTCCCGGGCAAGCTGTGCTTTGAGTGGGCTGGGGGCCTATGTTATCTGAGGGACATAAGCCTAACCCCTAATAAAGTAGTAGTATTTTTTAAGTTGGGAGTTTCACTGTAGCTTCAGCATCCAGCAAATCCAACAATTCCGGTATTGGGGGAGGGAGGGTTATTGGGAGACTACAGTCATGCCACCCTGATAATTTCAAACAGCTGAGATGACTGGCCCACTGGTTCCTTGAAGCTGGGTGGGCAGGGAGTGAGTGACCTTCCGTCCCAGCAGTGCCCACAGCCCGAAGCACGGGCCGGCTGCTGACACGCGCGTAACCCGGATAAGTATCTACGCAAACACAGAGCTGCCTGTCCCGAGAGCCTCTCACTGGATGCTTGCGGGAGCCGGCGCTACGCTGTACTGCCCTGCCCAGCAATGCACTGGGCGGCCCGGGCCGGGGCTGGGCTGGGGACGGGGAGGAAGAGGAGAGGAAGCGAGGCGGGCGGGCATCAGACTGGCAGGCAGGCAGGCTGGTTGGCCGGCCTTAGCCGCATGCACAGGAAGCAGCGGTCCGAGCCAGGGGTTAGGCTTGCCTCGCTGCAGCTGGATGGGGCCAGGGGAAGTGGGGAAGGGGGAGACATGCTCAAGAATGGAGGGAAGGCGCATTCATGTCCCTGCAGTTTCTCTTCTCCAGGGACCAGGGCAGGAGGGGAAGGGAAAGGAAAAGAAGACAACCGAGGAACCCTCCCCCCATACTCCCCCGGCTCTCCGCTTGACTCCCGCAGGATGGAGGGTGCCACGGAACCACGAGCCAACACAGCCTCGGGATGGGGGTGGGGGGCATGCGAGCGGACCCTTCTTCCCCTTTCTCAGCCACTCCTTCACTCACCTTGTTGTCCCTAGGCCGAGCCCGCCCAGCCGGCAGTCAGCACAGTTAGTTACTGTCTGCCAGTCCTTGAGCTGGATCCTATTTAAGGCGCAGACAGCTAGCGCGGCTGCTGCTGCTGCCGCCGACGTTACTGGGTTGGCTGCGGCTGAGGCTGCGGCGGCGGCTGCTGCTGCTGCCGCTCCAGAGAGGCTGCTGCGTGGTGCGCGTGCCGCACCCTCCCCCACCCTCCCCTCCCCTTCCCCGC
>NC_058135.1:63184696-63199488 GCF_016433145.1 Gracilinanus agilis
TCTCTGTCTGTCTGTCTGTCTGTCTGTCTGTCTGTCTGTCTGTCTGTCTCTCTCTCTCTCTCTCTCTCTCACACACACACACACACACACACACACCTTACACAGCATCCATTTTACCACAAGTTCCCACAGTTTCACCACAGCCCATATCTTCATATTCTTCTAACTGGACTTCTTCAATGCACTGAATGCGAAACAACCTTGGTTGTTAGAGCGGAGTACATAGTTAGAGCAGAGTACAACTTCGACATTCACCTGGGAAGTTATTGGTGCTTATTCCCCATTGCTAGATAGCCACTGGTTTATTTTAGGATCTGGCTTTAGTGGGATCCATTTTATTTTTTTTTAAAACCTTCAGCAGACAACTGAATACTTCCAATCTAAATTTCAAAATGCAGCTCTTTTACGCTGGTCTGACCAAAGTCCCCACCTCCCTCTATAAATTCCAGTGGGTCCCTGTTACCTTCTGGGTCAAATATAGATTTTTAGAATTTAAAATCCTTTACAAATGAGATGACTTTTGTAAAGCACTGTGTCTGAAACACAGTAGGTGCTTAATAAATGCTTGTTTCTGCTCCTTTCCCTTCACAACCTGGCCATTTCTACCTTTCTGATCTCCTAACATTTGACTTCCTTTCACATACTGTAAAATCCAGTAACCCTGGCCTCCTTCCTGATCTGCCAATGAGTCTCTCCTTTTGCTTCCTTAAGTTTGCACTAACTGCCCCCTATACGCCCTCATCTCTGCCTTCTGCCTTCTCTGGCTGCCATTAAGCCTCAATTCAGATCCTACTTTGAGCAAAAAATCTTTTCCTGCTCTTCTCTACCATATACATATGCATATATGATGTTCATAGTCTTTTGCATCTTCTCTTCACCATTCAAATATAAGTTCATTGAGGTCAGGGACCTCAGGGTCTTATCTAGTGGCCTTCATGTAATAAGTGCTTAATAAATGTTTATTGACTAGATTGGCCTTTGAACGAACCAAAGAAGCTTCAGTAAGCTATCTGAGGGTAGTGACTGCTTATGCTTTTTGTCTTTCTATGTCTAGCACCATAGCACAATGCCAAGTAGGCACAACGGAAACCTTGCTAAATGCTTATTAATTGATTGATTGATTGCCCCTCCTAACTGAGTTTCACTAGGCTGCCTTTATAGGAATGAGAACATCAAATTGTAGAAGATTTAAGGAGTATTTCAGAGCCAACTGGACTGTGGACTCTTCTTGCCACGCTGCATTACTGGTACCTATAATTGCTTGTTGATTGATTGATTCCAATTGCTTTTGGCGAGCAACTCAATCACAGAGGATCCAGGAGTCCTTCTCTTGCATTAAGTTACACTTGGGCTGCTTGTGTTCATAGCATAAGGCAAAAACCACGTTTTCATATTAGACTTTCTCTTGAGCAACAGTCTCTTTGTAGTTTTGTTATATGTTACTTGTAATCAAGTATTTTAATGCAGATGACTGTAGGGATCTCAAAAACTCAAATTTGGGGCAGCTGGGTAGCTCAGTGGAGTGAGAGTCAGGCCTAGAGACAGGAGGTCCTAGGTTCAAACCCAGCCTCAGCCACTTCCCAGCTGTGTGACCCTGGGCAAGTCACTTGACCCCCATTGCCCACCCTTACCAATCTTCCACCTATGAGACAATACACTGAAGTACAAGGGTTAAAAAAAAACAAAACTCAAATTTGTTCAAATCAATCCTAGTCTTTCTGACTTCTGTTTCTGTCAGTGGTATCACCATTTATTTAGCCTCTCATGGTAGAAATCCTGAGGATGCCTTTGATTTCTCTCTTCTTTAACTCTCCTAACCAGTTGTCTGATTTTGGCTTTGTCACATCTCTCTAATCAAGCCCCTTCACTATTCCTGTTGTTCTAGTATAGGCCATTATTATCAAGCTCTTGGATTAGTGCTAAGGACTATTAATGGGTCTTTTCCCATTCTAATCCCTAATTTATCTTATTCTTAGTCATTTGTTCCTGACCAGAGAGGCATCATGGTGCAGACCCAGATTTGTCTTTCCTCTCTGACCCTAGGTAAGTAATCTCATAACTTCTCTGACTCTCAAGTTTCCTCATCTTTAAAAATGGAGATAATACTGGCCTATCTTCCTTTCAGGGTGTTGTGAAGAGTAAATAAGATAAGGGGCAGCTATGTGACTCAGGAGATAGAATTCTGGGCCAGAAATTAGGAAGACTCATCTTCTCCAGTTCAAATCTGGTCTGAGATACTTGCTACTTATTTGACCCTAGGCAAGTCACTTAACCCTATTTGACTCAGTTTCCTTATCTATAGAATGAGTTGGAGTAGGAAATGGCAAACCACTTCAGTATCTCTGTCAAGAAAACCACAAATGGGGTCATTCAGACATGACTGAACCAAAACAAAACAAGCAGAAAGATTAAATGAGATAAGATGTGTAAACTTTCAAACATCATATAAACATCAGTGATTATTATTACTTATACCTAGACGTAAAAACATCAGTCTGTTCAGAAATCTTCAGTGATTTCTTGTTCAATTATCAAATAAATTTCAAATTCCTTCAATAGTCTGGTACCAACCTATCTTTCTTTCATTTTTTAAATGAATGACTGTGATTTATTCCAGTTTTCACCCAAAATAATGTACTAAGAAATTCACATTGACTGTGGAATATATCTTAATGTGTAACATCTCAGTGAAATATTAATTTAACTCTAATTAATTTTCTTATGTCCTATTACTTCTTCCCATAGTCCAATATTCAAGCCTAACTGGACTAATTCTTTTTCCCTTTGAATATTTCTTATTTTCCACCTCTCTGTCTTTGCTCATACTGTCCCCTATGCCTGTCATGTCTTCCTTCCCCATCCCCTTCCTGCCCACCCCCAAGAGCCTTGCCTGTTGAATTCCTAATTCAAATGCCATGCCCTCCACGAGGCTTTCCCTTGTCTTCCCCTTCCTCCTTAAACTTCACACAGCACTTGGGTATGCAATTTTTCTTTTTATTAGACTTCATGAGGTTAAGAATCATGTCTCATTTAAACTTGGTATGTTACCTAGAATCCAAAACAGTGGTCTGCACACAATAATCACATAGAATCTCTCTCTCTCTCTCTCTCTCTCTCTCTCTCACACACACACACACACACACACATACATTAATCAATTTTATGCCACAAGCAGAATATGTTGTACCTACTTAATGCATTTATTACATTCTAATTTATAGCATCCCTTTTGTTTGTTTTACCTTTCCATCATTGCGATGATTTAAGAGCATTAGATTTGGGCTCTGGATAACAGGGTTCAGAAGTGTTTTAAATTTTGAGAATTAATATTATTGTTGCCACTCTTGTTTTCAAGTCCCAGACCAGAAGCAGATTAAAGTTGTTGAACAGTTGCAAGAGAACTCAAGATAAAACAAGGAGCTCCCAGCTGGTATCTTTCTTTTAATCTTCTTTTCCAAGATAACAATAGCAGTTAACCTCTCCCAAAGAATGCAGGTACTATGGTACAATGTTTCAGAAACAGCCTGCATTTATTATTAGCTATTTAACAGTTCATTTCTTTCTGTACTCCAACTAGCTTGCTTTCCTATTTCCAAAAATACCTCCACTTGGACATCTTCCACTAAATGGATCTCTTTCATTTATTCAGCAGATATTTATGGAGAACCAACTAAATTCTATTCAAGCTTGGGGAAGTGGTTGTCAGTAAGTCAAGGTCCATATTCTTAATTCTTTTACATAAGTAATTATTTAACACAAGGTAGAAAGTAACAAGTGTCTTGAGAGAAGTACAAAGTGCTATGGGAGTTAAGAGAAAAAGAGATCTGGTTAGTAGAATTAGGGAAGGTTTCATGGAAGAATTTGCCTTTGAGTTGGGCAAAATATTCTTATGTGGAAATAGAAATGATGAGGGCAACTGAGGTGGAATGAATGTCAAGAAAAGTCACAGCAGTGTGCTCCCCTTTTGTCTGCCACTAGCCAGGCAGAGTTGGACTGTAAGGGAAGGAACAAGAGAGAAGTCACAGGGGTGGAAAATATGAGGACCTACTTGAGGAACAGCAAATAAATCATATGAAAGAGAGTAATGCAAAATGTTTAGGTCTGTAGGTTGGGAGCAGGAGGAATTTCTATACCGGCCTAAGGAATAAGGATTTTTATCTGATTACCAATGAGTTATTTCAGGATTTTGAGCCAGGAGCCAATATAATTTTTAAAAATCTGGCAGCAATATGTAGGTTTTACTGGAACACTTATAATCCTAGGAAAATGTGTCTTTTATTCTTGACCTTGATACCCTACCCATCTACCATTCCATCCTCCTTGCAAAACTTGAAAACATTATCCATATCTGATGCCTCTACTTCCTTACCACTCCATTTTCTTTAACTCCTTGCAATCTGATTTCAGTCCTCACTACTCTCTTGGAACTGCTCTCTTGAAGATCACCAGTGACTTCCTAATTGATGAATCATATAGTCTCTTTTCAGGACTCATCTTCTTTGAACTTTTCATGACATGAAATACTGTTGACTCCCAATTCCTACTACTAAATGGATTCTCTTTTCTTGACTTCAGAGACACCACACTTTTCTGCCTCTGTCTAACTTTTTAATGACTAACTTTTCTTTCTCCACTGCTCCTTGTCTTCTTTACTGTCCTTACTCATCTGTTAAGAAGACTTTCCCTTAAGAATCGATTCTCAGCCCTCTCCCCTTTACATAGTATTCCCACTGTTAGCACTCTGGACAGGGGCAACCAGGAAGATGAGAATTCTGAGCTGAGACAGAACTTAAAAGTATTAATATTGAGTCCCTACAAGCTGGGTTTCATTAACTTGTCATTGCAGGAATTGCAGGAAGGGAGATTAACAAGGAGGAAGTATGAATTTCATCTAACAATAGTTCAGTACTGGTTACTACTGTGTAATCTTCTTGCTGCTTCATGTCCTCAAGGCCTAGTATAATGCCAAGCAGTATAAAGAGGGTTAAGAAATGCATTTTGATTGATTGACTTCATTGCTTTTGGAAGTCAACTTAAAGCAAAGTGGGTCTTCAGGGTTTGGGAAGACCACGAATGCATAGACCAAGATCTCTCATAGGCTTCTGTGATTTGGAGGTATTAGTAAATGTCTACCCAGGAAGGCAGCCAGGGAAGCCACTCTGATTACTGGCCTCCCTGGCTTCCTTTAAGTCCTAACTAAAATTCTACTTTTTACTGGAAGCCTTCCCCAATTCCTTTTAAATGAGTACCTTCCCTTTATTAGTTATTTCCTATCCATCCTTTATATATATTTGTATGTGTATTTGCTTCATACATATTTATTTGCATATTGTTTCCCCCATTAGATTGGAAGCCCCTAGAGGTCAGAGCCTGTCTTTTGTCCCTTTTGTATCCACAGTACTTAGTACAGTACCTGGAATATAAATGTTTGTTGACTAATGGATATACATATATGTATACATGTATGTGTGTAGACAGAAATCTACCTATATTTTTCTTCTCTCTGAGTATGATGGCTATTCTTTTTGCCTCTACTTTTGCTAGGGGACAATCTTCCCATATTAGATGACTCTGTGATGATAAAATTTTCCTTGAAAAAAAAAACCTGTGACTTCATCTCTAACACAAAACCTGTTCATCAACCTTAGGGGTGTTTTGAGAGTTCCACAGGTAATAATACCATCAATACCTTGAATCTGATATCCATAAACTGCCAGAGAAGTACCTCCATCCACCCCACTCCACCTTCAATCTCACTGGGAGGCCTGGCACAAATTGTGCCTGGACTCAATTTGGGTGCTGATTTAGCTTTTACATATGGACATGGCAGCCAACACATAACAGTTCAGATATTATGTCTACTTTGAGAATTCTTCAAGCAATACATATCCAATCAGAAAGAAAGAACTTAGTAAGGGTGCACATGACACATCAAAGCCAAAGTAATGTGCTCTTATGGATGACAAGACCTTTACAGAAGCCTTGTAATGCTTACTTACAGATAAGCACATTACTGTTTCTCAAATTTTCTCCATACTGTATATAGACTGCCAGAATCAGTACTATAGAAAGTTATCTAAATGGAAGCACTGCAATCCTCAAGCCTCATCAAGAGGACAGAGATTGATGACCTATTGAGAATCAACTCTCTTGACCTGTTGACACCCCGTTACATAAACTAAACTCTTGTCAAAACTTTTCCCAGTTCACTTCTAATCCCTCTTTGATCTGATTTTTTCCCTCAACTGAAACCGTGCTCCCCCAAATTACCCATGATATCTTAATTGACAAATCTAATACCTCTTCTTATTCAAGCTTTTAGAACTCTATAAAGCATCTGACTCCATTGGCCATCTGATATGAGATACTCTCTTTCCTCTGGGTTTTCATGACCTTTTGTCACTTGATTCTCTTTCTATCTGTCTGGCCTTTTCCTCTCAATCTTTTATAACAGATCATTATCCATGTTTTCATACTGAATAACTTCGGGTATATGCCAGGACTTTGTCTTGTATTATCTTCTTTTTCCCCCCTACATTTTTATTTGCTCACCAGTGGGTTCAAATATCATCTCTATGCAGATGAATTCAGGTCTCTATATACAGCCCTAGTCTGTCTCCTGAATTCTGATCCCACATAATTATATTCAAACTGGATGTCCCATAGGCAACTTAAATTCCACATGTCCAAACTAAATACTTGGAATCAATAGAATCCTGGAGTCAAATCCCACCTCTGACACTGTTAGATATGTAACTATGCAAATCACTAAATTGCCCTTTAATTCAGTCATATAAAATGGAGATAATATTTAAACGGAGATTTGTTAAATGGGACTTTGTTAAACACAATTAAAATGCCAAATATATTAGTTATTATTATAAAGTATTTCCCCTTCCTCTGGGCACCTGTGTGTTATCTGGCACCTGTCCATTGGTTGCCGGTTTGATCTTCACTCTTAAGTGATTGATAATTATGATGGTTTTCTTTTAGAAAGCCTAATTTGCATTTCTAAACTTTACCCCTTCAATTTTGGTAGGGTTGGCTGGCTGAGATGTTGACATCCCATGGAAAAAACAACTTCTATCATGCAAATGATTCCCAAGCTTACTCTCTTCTCTTGGGCTTCAGATCTATACCTGAAATTGATCACAGTATATCATTATGGGGAAAGCTCATCCCTGCCACCACATGGGGATCAATGGAAGAAAATAAGGAGGTTTAACTAGGAGAAGAGAACCTTTAGTGGATTTACAATGGCTATCTTTAGGTTTTTTAAGACTTGTATGCAGAAGTAAGGTTAGGTTCCCATTTCTCAGCCTTAGAGGGCAGAACAAGGGTTCTGCAATGGACAGGAGCTGTAAAGAAGTTGGCTTGTGCTCAGTGTAAGGAAAAATTGTATAATAATGAAAGTTTTCCCAGACTGGTCTGTGCTGATGCAGATAATAATGAATAAATTCTCCTCCAACCCTCAACTCCTAGGCTTTCACTCAGAGGCTAGAGGGTCAATTTTTGGCAAGGTTCTAGAAAGGATCGTTGGTTAGTTACAGGTTGAGTCAGGTGACATCCGAGATCCCTTCCAATGGGGAGATGCTGGGATTTCCAATAAGATATCGACATGTCTCAAATTTGTCTTCTTATTGAAAGACAACCAGCTATTGTGTATACCCTTTGATCCAGTAATATCACTACTAGGTTATATCCCCCCAAAAAAAGATAAAAAAGGAGGGAGGACCAATTTGTACAAATATATTTTAGTAGTTCTTTTTGTGGTGGCAAAGAATTGGAAATTGAGGAGATGCCCATCTATTGGGAAATGGCTGAATAAGTTGTGGTATGTGGTTATAATGGAATTCTGTGCCATAAGCAATGACAAGCAGCATGATTTCAGAAAATCCTGGAAAAAATAACATGAACTGATGCAAAGTGAAGTGAGCAGAACCAGGAGAAAGAACAATGTATACAATAACAGCAATTGTGAATGACTTAGCTATTCTTAGCAATATGGTGATCCAAAACAATTCTCAAGGACTCATGATAAAAAAATGACATCTGTCTTTCAGAGAAAAAACTTATGGAGTCTGAATACAAATTGAAATATACTATATTTCACTTTCTTTCTTCAGTTTTTTTAGTTCTCTTTCACAAAATGACTAAAATGGGAAAATGTTTTACATTATTGCACATGAAAAAAGTCTATATCACATTTTTGACATCTGGGTCGGGGAACAGGAGGGAAGGAGCAAGGGAGGGAGGGAGAGAATTTGGCTCAAAATTAAAAAAAAACCTCAAAGATCAAAATTGTTTTTACATATAATTGATTAAAAAATTTATAAAGAAAGACAATCATCTAAAGTCCATTAATTTTATTCTTGCTATTTCTGTCAGTGGCTTTGCTGTTAAGCCATCCTTCTATTTTAGAAACCTAGGATTCTTCCATCACTGTTACTTTCTATATCTAAACAGTTATCCCTCCATTCTTCCTCTTCATCACCTTTTCCGTCAGCCATCATCCTACTCTACACTTTCATTCCCACTTTCCCAGACCATTAGAGTAGGCTGTGTCAGACCCATTTTGCTTTTGTACAGATACAGCCTTGTCACTCTTCTGCTATAAATTCTTTGTGGCTCCCTATTGCATACTCCTTTGCACGATATTCAAAGACTTTGACAAAAAGAGTTTTTAACCTTTTTGTGTGTTATGGATTGCTTTGGCAGTTTGGTGAAATCTAGGGACCCCTTCTCAGGATAATGTTTATTTTTTATTTTAAAATATTTTTCCACCTTTACATGATTTATCTTATTTCCCTCCTCTCTTCCCTCCCCACTCCCAGAGCTGACAAGTGATTATACTGGGTTGTACAAATGTTATCATTTCATACCTATTTCCATATTATTCATTTTCACTATAGAGCAATTTTAAAAAGCCTAAACCCCAAATCACATACCCATATAATACATGTGATAAGTGATGTTATATGTTTTGCTTTTGCATTTCTACTCCCACAGTTCTTTCTCTCAATGTGCATAGCATTTTTTATATAAGTCCTTTAGTAGTGTTTAGGATAATGTTTTTACTTTAAATGCTTAAAATGACATCAGATTAAAAAGGAAACCAATTATATTGAAATGCAGTTGTCAAAAATGTTTTTTGAGAGTTCACAGACGCAAAAAAGCTTTTGATAAGTCAATTTGATAAGATACATCCACTCCCATTTTTTTTTTTTTATAAACCCTTACCTTCCATCTTGGAGTCAATACTGTGTATTGGCTCCAAGGCAGAAGAGTGGTAAGGGCTAGGCAATGGGGGTTAAGTGACTTGCCCAGGGTCACACAGCTAGGAAGTGTCTGAGGCCAGATTTGAACCTAGGACCCCCAGTCTCTAGGCCTGGCTCTCAAGCCACTGAGCCACCAAGCTGCCCCCTATTCCCATTTTAAAAAAAATTTAGAAAGCATAGGAATAAATGAATCTTTCCTTAATATTATAAGAAATATCTACCTAATATCAAGAGCCAGCATTGTTGTAATAGGAATAAAATAGAGATTTTCCAATAAAATCAGAGGTTAATCAAGGATGCCCATTATCAACATTACTGTTTGATATAATGCTAAAAATGCATTCTACTGTAATAATGCAAGAAAAAAGAAATTAAGGAAATGAACACAAAAAGAAAACAAAATTATTCCTTTTTTTGCAGATGATTGTAGGTCAATACAGATAATTAAAGAAATATTAATTTTATGAATAGAGCAACATAAATAATTGGAAAAAGTCAATTGCTCATGAGTACACTGAGCCAATATACTAAAAACAATACTATTAAAATTAATCTACTCATTTAATGCCATACCCAGCCATCAACAACCAAAATATAACTTTATAGAACTATTAAAAAAATAACAAAATTCAAAGGAACAAAAAGTCAGCAATTTCAAGGTAAATAATGAAAAAAATGTGTATGAGAATGTGGAGAAAGGAGGGGAACCTAGGAATAACAGACCTCAATCTATGATACAAAGAAATAATCATCAAAACAATTTGTACTGGCTAAGAAAGAGAAAGGTGATTATTAGAACACATCAGGCATACAATATACAGAAGAGAATAAACACAGTAGACTAGCTTTGGATAAACCCAGAGATTGTCATTATTGGTGCAAAACTCATTATTTGACAACATTTTTGGGGGAAATGGAAAATAGTTTACTAAAAGCCAGGTATAGACCAATATTTCATATCATATATCAAAATAAGCTACAATGAGAATGTGACTTAGACATAAAGGTGACATGACAAACAAATGACAAGATAAAAGAAGAAATTGTTCATCAGACCTATGGATAAGGGAAGAGTTCATAAGAAAGTATGATAGAAAGTGAAAAACTTTTGCAAAAACAAAACCAATGCAGCTATAAGGGAAAGAGAAGCAGGATATTGAGTAGGGAAGGGGAATTTTTTAAATCATTTCTATGATAAAGGTCTAATTTCTCAGCTAGATTGTTAATTTGAATTTTCAAGAATAAGAGCTGTTGCCATTTTATAAATCAAAGAATATGAACAGGCATTTTTCAGAGGACAAAATTCAACCTATAAATAGATATGAAAAATTCTCTGAATCACTCATAATTAGAGAGATGCACATTAAAATAACTTTGGGGTTCTACCTCATGCCCATCAAAGTGACAAAATTGACAAAGTAGGAAATGATCAATGTTGGAGAGATTTCAGGAATAAAGACATATTAAAAATACACTGTTGGTAGAGTTCCCAAAGCAGTTGTAAGCTACCAAAGCTTTAGGAAATTCTGTATTTGTTAAAAGAGAGGGCTTCTCTAGGAATAGAAATTAGTAGATATTGAAGAGACCATCAATAAACATTTTAAAGGCAAAAAGAAAACAAAGAAATACAAAAGAACATAAATAGAACTGTTTTGTTGTTACTTTGTTAAACATATATAGAGAATAGGGGGTAGGGACTGGACTTATGGCTTTATTAAAAAGGGTACTCTTTTGAAGAAACTCCCTCCATCAACTTAGGTTATTAATTTCTTTGCATCTTAGAGCTTTTGTTGACCAAGAGTTGCCTAGATCACTGAAAAGTTTAGTGATTTCCCCAGGGTCATATAGCTATATGTGTCAGAGGCAGAACTTCCAATTCAGATCTTCCTGACTGAAGTAGGCTTTGTATCCACTGGGCCACACTAATACTCCTTAAAAGCAAACTGTAGTAGGGCAGCTAGCAGCTCTTTAGATTGAAAACCAGACCTAGACACAGGAGGTCCTAGATTCAAATATGATATCAGACATTCCCTAACTGTGTGACCCTGTGCAAGTCACTTAAACCTCCAACACTTAACTCCAATTGTCTAGTCCTTACCATTCTTTTGCATATACAGCATTGATTCTCAGATGGTCTCAGATGGAAGGTAAAGGGTTTTTTTTTTAAATTTTAATTTTTAAAGCCAACAATACACAAGAAAAGTTTACACATTCTTATACATTTCTTCTGTCCATTGTATATTTGTCCATTTGTAATTCTGTCCATTGAAATGTGTCTGGTTATAGATCATTAGGTTCATAATAAAAAATTAAATTTTATCATTTTTTAAGATGTCAGTTTAGGCCTTGGGAGAGAGCAGGTTGGAGATGTAGATTTGGGAAACACCCACATAGAGGTAAGAGTTGAATTGTAGGAGTGGATGGCACTGCCAAAAGAGTGGGGTGAGAAGAGAAAGTCCAGGCACTGAAACTTGGGAAACATATTTAGGGGTTAGGAGGATGACAGAGAAGGAACAATTAGAACGTTAGCAGAAGTACCAGGGTAGGGAAGTGGCTTAGAAAACAAGGGAGAAGAAAGTTTCAAGAGGAAAGAGATTGTCTTTAGTGTCAACTGCAATGATGAGATCAATGAGTGTGAGAAATAAAAAGAGGATTGGGGGAACTAAGAGGTCACCGATGGCCTTCAGAAGAGAAGTAAAACAGAAACCTGACTGAGGTGGGAATGAGTGAATGGATGATGAAAAAGACAAGAAAGTGAATATAAATGACTTCTTTAAGAAGTTTTAACAGTAAAAGGAAATAGAAAGGGTGGTAAGGTCAAGGGAAGCCTTTTCATGTTTTTAATATAGAGGAGGCTTATTGGAGAGAGAGAGAGAGAGAGAGAGAGCCAGAGAGTCAGAGACAGAGAGAGACACAGGAAGAGATTGAGACAGAAACAGTAAGAGAAAGGCTGAGGGAAGGCAGAGACAGATTGAGCTAATAACATATGTGGATCTTGTTTACTCTAAAGAAAATGAGATAACTCTCTCTGTGACACAAAATATAATTGGTGAAGCAATAGACATTTTGAGGTTGAGAGGCTGATATTTCTGATGACCTCTACACTTGCAGTAATTTTGGAGGTAAGATCATCAGCACAGAAGAAGGGAGTATGGTTGAGGATTTGAGAAGACCTCAGTTTTAATTCCAGTTTCCCAAATAACTTTGCCAGGTGACTTTGGGAAAGTTAATTCAACTCTGTTCTTCTCTTTCTTCAGCTGTAACATGAGGTTACTGGATTATATGATTTTCAAGGTTGCTTTTGACCTTGAAATTCTATCAATCTATCATCATGGAAAAGATTTGAGATGGAGGTTCTGAAGGAGGGGCTAGAGAGATAACTGGAGATGAACATAAGGATTATTGGAGGTCCATTTGGGCTTACATATAGCAGAATCTGTGGCACAAACAAAGAGCCCAGTTTTGTGGCTTTCTTCAGATCACTAAACAGCCTTTATAGCATAAGTAGTGCTGAATTATTCAAAATTGCTGAGCAGCAATCATTCCTGAAGATTAATCTATTCATGTTGTGGGAATTTTGGATTAGAGGAAGGAAAAGGTAAGGGGTGGGGAGGCAAGTTAGGAGACTTTAGCAACAGTCTAGGCAAGAGGTAATGAACTAGGGTTAGCAGTGAAAATGGAAAGGTGGAAACGAGTGGGTGAACGGGTGGAGTTTGGTGACAGATTGGATGTCCACCTCCTAATGGCTATTTCCTATGGAATGTCCCAGAGACATCTTCCACTCAACATGTCTAAAACTGCACTCACTTATTTCTTCCCCCGGGACCTTCCAAACTTCTCTATTTTTGTAGAAAACACCACCACTAACTTTGTGATCCCAGCGTTATACGGGCTCCTCACTCTCACCTCGAATAACCAAAAGGTTGCTAAATCTTATGTTTCAATCTTTACAGTGTCTCTTGCATCAGACCCCTTCTCTTCACCCACAGGGACAGCAGTCATCTTAGTTCAGGCCCTCATTACATCTTGCCTAAATTATTGCAACAGCTTTCCAGTTGGTGTCCCTGCCCACTCCAGTTCATCCTACACACTGTTGTCCAAATAATTTTCTTTAAGTGTAGTAGATCTTACCTCTTCAACCATCTTCGGTGGCTTCCTCTTGCCTCTGGGAGAAAATAGACAACTCCTTGGTTTAGCTTTTAAACCCTCATACCACCTGGCCCCAACCTATCTTTTCAGCCTCGTTGCACATTATTTCCTCTCCCACAAACTGCATTCCAGTCAAACTGGCTTTCTATTCCTCACTCATGATACTTCAGCCCCACTGTCTTAGTGACGTGGCCTTCTCCATACCTTTTTCTCTTCTCTATATCTTTGAACTACTTGGGTCACCTGTTTCTGGAATGTTCTCCCCCCACCTCCTTATTTTCACTTCATAAAGTCCCTCTCTTCCTTTAAGATGCAACCAAGGCTCCATGCTCCATATGAAGCCCAGCCTAATTCTCCACACCCAGTCATAGTCTTCCCTTCCAAACTACTTGGTATCTAACTACTTTGCATATATTTGTATTTTTAACTTTATATTTAGACTATATTTCTATTTTAAAAAATATATACTTGTCACTCTTCATTAGATCATAAATTCATTGAGAGAAAGGATTCTTTCCTTCTTTAAATTTGCATCCATCTACCTAGCATTCCTTACACATGGTAGGTGCTTGATAAATTCTTCTTGATGGGTCAATTGATGTGGGAAGTTGAAGATGAAAGATCTTAATCAGAGGTGACTAGGAGAGTTATATGTTCTCATAAAAAAAGAAATAAGGAAGAGGAGGAGGTGTTCAGCGAGAGTGAGAGTTAAGCTTTAGTCACAGTATACTGTTGATCATGGAATGCTCAAGTTGGAAGAGAACAAGAAATGTTAAATATGGGCTTGGAGTTTGGGAAAGAAGCCAAAGTTTAGCTACAGATTCTGGAGTTATCTACATAGATGCATTAGCTGATGGTGGGGAAAATTGCTGGGAGAGAGAAGAGGGAAATATTTAAGAATTGGGAAAAGAACAAGAAGCCAGCAAAGGAAAGAGAGAGAAGGATCAGTGAGGGAGGTAAGAGAACTGATAGTATAGATTGTTACAAAGATTTTTTTTTAAAAGTAGTGATGGTTTATGGTGCCAAATGCAATGGAGAGGTTCAGAAGCATTGGGTTTGGTGACTGAAAATTCACCGAAGATTATGAGAGCAATCTTACAACCAGATTGTAAGGGTTTAGTGACTTAAGGTGGAGGCATTGAATCTCAACTACTGTCCTAAGAAAGTTTGGCATTGAGCAAAGGAAAAAAAAAGGCAATAGCTACAGCATGGTCTAGGAATAGTTTTCATTTTTATTTTGTTAAGGTCAAGGGATTCCTGTAGGCAATTCTATAGGCAGAAGGGAACGAACCAGTAGGGGGAATAAAGAGGGGGGAGAGAGAGAGAGAGAGAGAGAGAGAGAGAGAGAGAGCTGTCTCTTATACA
>NC_058135.1:63199826-63229303 GCF_016433145.1 Gracilinanus agilis
GAGAGAGAGAGAGAGAGAGAGAGAGAGAGAGAGAGAGAGAGAGAGAGAGAGAGAGAGAGAGAGAGAGAGAGAGAGAGAGAGAGAGAGATTACAAAAGAATAATTAAAGAAAGGTTCAAAGGTTGTGGGAGGGGAGGGGCTAAATTTTTGAAACACCTTTCTCTTCCTTTTTCTCTCTCCCCCTCTTTCCCTTTCTCCCCCTTTCCTCCATAACTCTGCATATCTCTTCCCCTCCCCTTCTCCTCATTTCCCTCTCTTATTCTTTTTTCCTCTTCCTTCCCTCTCTCTTTCTTCCCACTCCCACTCTCCTCCTCTCCATCTTCTCACTTTTCCTTTCTCCCCCTCCTCTGTATCTCTCTGTCTCTTTCCTTCTCCTTTTTCATTTTTACCCTTTTCTCTGTATCTCTCCATCTTTTTTCACTCCCTTCCACCCTCTCTCAAAATATATCCCTCTCTCCTACTCCTCCTTTCCCTCCCTGTTCATTTTATTCCTTCCTTTTTTCAGCTTTCTTTTTTTCTCTTCTCCCTCCCTTCCTTCTTCTCCCTCTCTCTTTCCCAGAGAGTAGAAGTATTAAATGAGTAAAAATAAAGAGAAATTGAGTATGGAGGAAGAAGGGTGAGAGAATTTACTTCACATATCTTCTTTTTTTCTTAGTAAAGAATAATGAGGACAGTTTAGATCCTGAAAAGAAGAATGCTTGGAAAGGTAAGAAATGGAAGGTCATAGTTGACAAAGGAAGGACTAGGGGCAGAACAGAGTGTTCACAGTAAATGAATAGATTAGGCCTTGAGATGGGAGGTCCTGGATTCAAATGTGGCCTCATATACTTCCTAGATATGTGCTTTTGGACAAGTCATTTGACCCCCATTGCCTAACCCTTGACACTTTTCTGCTTTGGAACCAATACACTGCATTGATTTTAAAGCAGAAGATGTGGGCTTAAAAAAAAAAAAAAAAGAAATGAATCAACTGTGGAGACAGCATGAATTCCTTTTCCTTGATTTAAAAAAGGGGGGAAATATGTTCATTTCTCTTTTAAAAAACAAGGATATTCACTTAAACTAATATTTTGATTTTATCATTGGATTCCCTGATACCCCTAACTTAAATTGGTTTAGAGATGCTTCTTTGATAGTTAGCTGGGTGTTACAGATATTTGCCCACAGAAACTAGAGGTTCTACAGTATTTGGAGGCATGCAGTGCACTTCTAATTGGTGTTATGGAGCAGTAGTGGGTTGGCGGTGTGAGAAGAGTTGTTTAATCACTCCTTAATTACCTCTCTTCCCCTCCTCTCTCTTCATATCCTATTAATTACTCATTATAAACCAGGTGAGTTTTCCAGGATAAACAATCATTTTTCTGAATTGAGAAGTTGTAATAATAAAAAGAGTCTCCTTTTGAACTTTCCGTCTTTTAAAGCTAACCCTGGGTCATGGCTAGTAACTGTTTTTTGATCAGTGGCAAACAAATTAGAAAATCCCTTTTTAATTCAGTCCAAGGTGTAATGTAAATCTTGATAGTTGATGTGGCATTAATTGGAGATTGTTGAGAGATTCTAATGGGACACCTAGATATAGTAGTGATCCCAAAAGGTCAACCCAAATACAGCTAGTATAGTAAGAGAATGTGTGGAATCTTTTTAATTCAAATCCAAGATAACGAAACAGTATCCCAGGCCTAACAGCCTGAACTAAGGAATATGTTGATTGGGGAACACAGCTGACCCTTGTCCTAACTGAAGCCCTAGTAAGTTGAAGAAGGTGACTATATTCCTTAGCTTGATATACTATAGACCTTGGATATTTGGTCTATCAAGACTAATTAATTAATCGACTTGTTCTGACTGTGGATTTAATCTTAACTGTTGGTTGAAGGAATATTGGAAATAAAACCCCTTTCTGGCTGTCACAGAATCCAGTCAACTGAAGCCTTTCCTTGGACCTTTGAGAATTCACAGGCAAGTGGCTTCTTGGAAAGATGGTTTAATTGTTGAAGAGTTTAGGGAAAAGGGGAATTGGGTAAGATGGAAAGTGGGAATTGGGATTTTCTAAGTAAATCTATGTTGAATAGCTTGTTGTTGAATCTTCAATTGATTATTATTCATTAAGGATCTTGGTTGGCTGATAGCCTGGATTGGCCTGATTGGCCCAGCCTTAAATCAAGGCTTGACCCTGCTGATGATAGATTCCTTTGCAGATCTTCTTGATAATAATAAATCAGAGAACTGAGGTTGATGAGATACAGTTGAATCAATCTGTAAGCTAGAGTTGGTTCTGAGTAAAGAGAGAGTAAGCTATGCCTAAGCCCTTCTCCACCCTTGCCCAAGTAACTCCAAAGTGAGACCAAATATCTCCAAACTGAGACCCAGATGGGTTCAAGTCTGTTCCTTTTATAGGCAAATTTCAACTGCCCTGGCTCATGCCAGGCTCACACCACCTCAGTTCATTCTGCATTCTAAGCAGGTAACTGCCTATCACTCTTGACTCAACATAGCTGTCATTATATTTCTTTACAAAGGACTTTGGGAGCATCTTCAAATTTTTACTATTAAACACTCATTTGTGTGTGTGTGTGTGTGTGTGTGTGTGCATGCGCAGCTTTCAGAGGACAGCTCTCTCTTTTAGATTTTACTGTGTAATCATTTAAAACATTTTTCCATATTAGACACTTTGTGGAAGAGATCTCAAATTAAAATTAAAAAAGGAAGAAAATGAAATATAGTATGCCTCAGTCTGCATTCAGATTCCATCACTTCTTTCTCAGAGGACAGATGGTGTTTTTCATCGTGAGTCTCTGGGATTGTCTTGGATCACTAAGAATAACTAGATCATTCACAGCTAATCATCAAGAAATATTGTTGTCACTGCATACAATGTTCTGGTTCTGCTCACTTCACCTTGCATTAGTTCATATATGTTTTTCTAGATTTTTCAAAAATCATCCTGCTTGTTATTTCTTATAGCACAATAATATTCTATCACTATCATATACCAAAAACTTGTTCCGCCATTCCCCAATTGATGGATAAACTTTCAATTTCCAATTCTTTGCTGCCATAAAAAGAGGCCAGCTCTCTTTTCCATAGTTAAATTGTTATGATCTAATCAAGGTAAATTTTTTTAAAGAAAAATCTCCTTATGTTTTATTCTGAAGCTAACTTAAAAAGAAGTTGAGAAAGCATCATTTTAAGTTTTACACATTTATTAAGTTACATGCATTTATTATAGATTTGAAAGAATTGCTGCTTTTTGGTTTTCTTAAATTCTGAAATTTAACACCAAAAAAAAGTATTTCCATTTACTCAGCAGAATCTAAGAGGTGAATTATACAAGAAGTTGTGAATCTCAATTTTTTTTTTAACCCTTACCTTCTGTCTTGGAGTCAATACTGTATATTGGCTCCAAGGCAGAAGAGTGGTAAGGGTAGGCAATGGGGGTCAAGTGACTTGCCCAGGGTCACACAGCTAGGTGAATCTCTATTTTAAACTGCTTGCTTTAAAAGAAAGTAACTAATAATTCCATATGTTACTTTTAAAACTGTCCTGCTTGTCTGACTTCTTTCTGATCTTTCTTCTGCTCTCATATGGGCATTGAAAAATATTTAAATGGCCCTATTTTTCTTGGCATCACCATTGCTAATTTCCTCCCTCTCATCCCCAAATTAAAAGGAAAAAAAAAACAAGAGAAAGAAGGAAGAGGGAAAAAAAAACCCTTCAATAAAAAATATAGTCAGGTAAAATTCATCCGCACAACGGTCATGTCCAAAATATATGTCTTTTTCTGGATATTGAGTTCATCACCTTCTCTGTCAGGAGTTGAGTAACATGCATACTTCTTACTGGGTCCTTGGGACATGTCATGTGGTTCAGATTTCTTAAGTCTTTCAAAGGTTGTTTTTCTTTGCAGAAGAAAAACATGATTGATCATGTAGCTCAATATGGATATGATTAGGGTTTTGATGTTAAAGGATCACTCTACTGCAGATATGAATAACATGGAAATAGGTTTTGAACAATTATACATGTATAACCCAGTAGAACTGCTTGTCAGCTCCTGGAGGGGGTGGGGAATCATGAATCATGTAACCATGGAAAAATATTCTAAAAAAAAAAGTTGCTTTTCTTGATAATGTTGTTGTCCTTGTAGAAATTGTTCTGGTTCTGTTCACTCCTTTCTATACCATTTGATGTTATCCAGGATTCTCTGAGATAGTTTCATCATTTCTTATGGCATAATAATTTCCCATTCTATTCATATACAACAATTTGTTCAAGCATTCCCTAATTGATGGCATTTCCTTAATTCTGTTTTTTTTTTTTTTTTGCTCTTTTTTGGTTGTTCTTTAATCTCTACTTCAGGATTGGGAAGTTTATTTTACTTTTATGCTTCCTCTTAATAGTTCACCTATACTCCATCCCTCATGCCTCCCTAATGAGTCTGATATATCTCTACACTAATCTGTTTATGTATATTGTTTTCCTTAAGCCATTTCAGATAAGAATAAAGTTAAACTGAGGATGCTTCCCCATTTCTTCCTCCATGTTTGCATACTCCTTATGCCCCCAATATAAGAAATGGTGGTTTCCATCCCCTTCTTCCTCCTTTCTACACTAGACTATCTACACTATACCTCTTTAACCCTTCCTTCTCTTTCTTTAAATTCTCAGAGCAGAACCAGTCCACCCCTAGGGGCTCTGTTTTTCTTATTTAACTCTCTCAGTACCCCTTGAGATTATAGAAGGAATTAAGATAAGACATTAAGGTGGGAGCAGCTAGGTGGTTCAGTGGTTCAAAAGCCAGACCTAGAGATGGGAGGGCCTAGGCTCAAATCTGGCCTCAGACATTTCCTAGGTATGTGACTCTGAGTTACTTAACTCCCATTGCCAAGCCCTTACTGCTTTTGTGCTTTGAAAACAATACACAGTATTGATTCTAAGATGGAAGGTAAGACATTTTTTAAAAAATGAAGCCATTAATGTTCTGAAGGGACACTTATTTTTTTTCTCCCATTTGAATGTTAAGCACAGCATCATCCTATGACCCCTTCCAATTACTTCAATTAATTTAGGAGTCACTATTATATTCCTTGGCTTGAAGAAAGCAGTACAATGTCACAGAAGCTTCTAAAGGAGGGGCATCAAACAGAAATGGGACTTCTAAACCCTACCTGAGGATCTCTGTGGCTACATATTGACTTAAAAAAAATCACATTACCATTATCCATTTTATTGCATTTTTATTTATTTTGTTAAATATTTCCCAATTACATTTTAATCTAGTTTAGACCACACTTGGGAGTGTTGTGGACCCCTTGGGGCTTGTGGGCATTATGTCTGCTACCTCTCATGTAAAGGATCTTACCATCTTTGGGGAGTACAACTTGAGTTTGGACTCTGGACTGAGTACCCTCTAGGACAATGGCAAATACTTTGGATGAACATACAGCTTGTCTTATGCCTCACTTGAGATGAATAATTACCGATCTTTGAATAATATTAATTTTAGTAATTAGAGGGCCATTACATTTTTCAAGTGATGTTGCATTATAGGCACCTTGTTAGAGAGCCTCAAATCAAGCATTAAGAATATAATAAGGTTCTACAGGGGTGCATTTCTTCTCTACTAAGTCATGTACTTTTTATAGTCGATTAATACTAAGCACAGTGAGATCTTGTACTCATTGTACCTTTCAGCAACTTATTTTATTATAAAGATGTAGTGTGTTATAATATCACTCCTGCCCTGGAACGTGATCTGAACTTTTCCAGCATGGTAGAATCTGTGGGGTCTTGTTGTCCAACAGCAGAGCCTTTAAGAATCCAGGGTCTGTCATGTCAGCACCATGCCAAGGGCATTAAGGCATGAAAACAAATTAAGGGATAAGTGTGGGGCAATGGACAGGCAGTGGTCTTTCTTTACAGACAATATAATTGTTCACTTACAAAGCCCAAAAGACTTAGCAAAAGCCAAAATATGAGTGAAATGATCAATAAATTTATCAAGAAAAAAATGAACCCACAAAAATGATATATATGTATATATTTGTATATTCCTCAAAGGGAGAGAAAGAGAATTAAATAAAAAGAGAAATATCATTTACAATAACAAAAAATACTGAATATTTAGGATTTAATCTACTAAGACATGCAGAATTGGTTTTAACAGAAATTAAAGAACAATTGAGAGATAGCACTTGTGTATGGCTAGTATGATCAATTATAGTAAAAGTGTCAATACTTTTCAAATAATTTCTATATTTAACACAATAACAGTCAAACTGATCATACCCTTTCACCTAGAGATCTCTATAGTAGGACTACAATTAAATTAGAAATATTATAATTATGTAAGAAAAGAAGGCAAAATGGTATAAAAATTGTCAGAGATGCTTTATGATAGCAAAAAATATTGGAAATATCATGTAACCAATAGTTGGGGAAAGTTTGAAGAGAATTATGGTGTATCACTATGATTGTATATTATGATCAGAATAGAATATATTATCATAAGATTGTTTTCCCAAGAAAGAAGGCACTGCTGCATCTAAGCAATGATATCAAACTCACTAAAATAAACATTTCTAAAACTATCAGAAAGAAGAAGTGAAACTGGACCCTTTATTGGTGCCTCTTTTTTAGTGAGAGTGCTTCCAAAATTTTTCCATGTGACATATTAGCTCCATTTTTTCCAAGCACATTTTTACTGCTCTATTTTTTAAATTTATTAATAGAATTTATTTTTTTAAATTTATTAATGGTCTGGCCCCTCCTCACCCTCCACGCATCGTGGAAGGCATTGTCTGGGAGATAGATATATTCATACAAAGTCTTTCATGTTTTGCACCTTTCAGTTCATTCTTTGGAGTAACATTTACAATTTATTCTTCCAGTATTAATACTATAGCTCTGTATGTTGTTCTCTATTTATTTCACTATTTATTATCTTGGGTAGTTCTTTCCAAGTTTTTAAAATTAGCCTGCTCATCATTTATTATGGTACAGTAGTGTTCTATCACAATTATATACCATAATTTGATGGGCATTCTCTCCATTTCCAAATCTTTGCTACCACAAAGAGAGCCATCATAAATATTTTGTAACATATAAATCCTTTTCCTTTTTACCCTGATCTCCCTGGGAAACAGACCCAGCAATAAATGAAGAGGTTTATAAGTCTCTAGGTATAATTCCAAATTGCTCTCCAAAATGGTTGGATCATTTCTCAGCTCCACCAGCAGTGTATTAGTGTTCCCATTTTCCCCATATTTCCTCCATTTTAGCCAATCTGATAGGTGTGAGATGATATCTTAAAACTGTTTCAGTTTGTATTTCTCTAATCTGTAGTGATTTAGAGCATTTTTCCATAACCTATACATGGCTTTGATTTCTTCTTCCAAAATTAAAATTATTTGTTTAGTTTTTATTATTAATAGAATTTATCCACAAATATCCCAGCCTTTCACCACTCTCCCTGCATCAGAGAAGGTATCATCCAAGAGATAGACATATTCACAAAAATTATGTCTTTCATCTTTCCACCTTTCGATTCACTCTCTGGAGGTAACATTCACAATTTCTTCTTCAAGAATTAAACCTGTAGCTCTGTAAGAGTTTTCTGGTTCTACTCATTTAGTTTTCTAAGTTCTTTCCAAGTTTTATTAAAATTAGCCTGCTCATTGTTTCTTATTGTGCAATAGTATTCTGTCACAATTATATACCATAGTTTGTTTAGCCATTCTCCAATTGGTGGGCATCCCTTCACTTTCCAGGTCTTTGCCACCATAAAGAGAAGTGCTAAAATATTTTAGAACATAAAGGTTCTTTCCTTTTCCCTAATCACCTTAGGAAGTAAACCTAATAGTGGTATTGTTGGGTCTAAAGGTAAAAGGTATACACAATTTAAAAATTCTTTGAACCTAATTTCAGATAGTTCTCCAGAATGGTTAGATCAGTTTACAGCTCCAACAACAGTATAGCAATGTCCCCATTTTCCCACATCCCTTCCAACATTTATCGTTTTGTCCTTTTGTTACTTAAGCACATGCTTTAAATCAGGACCTTAAATCAGATATGGAAAGCTTTGGAACTGATTTGCAAATCTTTACAATCTTGATGTGTCCATTGGCTAGTCTTAGTTCCTAATTAATTTTTGTTAATAGTTTGCATATGTGTATGTTTGTGGATCTATGACATATGCATAATAAACACATTATCTATGTTCATATACATATAGAAATATGAATATATAGAAGTTGCCAAGAATATTCAGTGTAGCTCTAGAAAAATGCCACGCTTCCTAGTGATGTACCATAGGCTAGGGACTTTTGATCTCCCCAGCAAGGGAATTGGATAATTACAAAATTTCAGATGTTCCCTATAGTGGTTCTCTGAAGTAGCTCTACATGGCTATTTCCTATGGCCACCACTTTCTTCTACATCTGTACCACTTGGTATTATTTAGTCCTGTAGTATGATGTGAGATACAGGACATGTCAAGAGTCTCAAATCTCAATGTGCTCTCCAAAGAATATCAATTCTACCTGTGTTATTTGTGGATAAATCAAAGCAGTGCTGGAATCAGTCAGTATAGACAGAGAGCAGAGGCAGTCTTCTTTCTTATTATATGTAAGTAGCCCAGTAGATTCTGAACTTACCCACCCTTACACATAGGTTGGTTCTTTCAACCCACCCAACAGGTTGAGACCGTCAGAGTGAGGCTGGCTACATTTCCCTTTCAGGGTTCAAAGACTACCTAAAAGAGTTATGGGGCTTTCTTTAATGCTATTGGCTTGAGTCTCCATTCCAGTGTGTTCTCTCGGTAACAGTTATTCAGTATCTGTTAATAGCTCTTTAAAATCAGCAATATCAATCAATGACTAAGAGAATATAGCAAGAACTGAATTACAAACATATCCTTTCATTCTTTTTTTTTTTTTTAAACCCTTGTACTTCGGTGTATTGTCTCATAGGTGGAAGATTGGTAAGGGTGGGCAATGGGGGTCAAGTGACTTGCCCAAGGTCACACAGCTGGGAAGTGGCTGAGGCCAGGTTTGAACCTAGGACCTCCTGTCTCTAGGCCTGACTCACTCCATTGAGCTACCCAGCTGCCCTCCTTTTATTCTCTCTTTTTTTTTCATTTTGTTTTTAAACCCTTGTACTTTGGTGTATTGTCCCATAGGTGGAAGATTGGCAAGGGTGGGCAATGGGGGTCAAGTGACTTGCCCAGGGTCACATAGCTGGGAAGTGGCTGAGGCCAGGTTTGAACCTAGGACCTCCTGTCTCTAGGCCTGACTCTCACTCCACTGAGCTACCCAGCTGCCCTCCTTTCATTCTCTTTTGAAGCACATTTTGCACACTTCCACCTCAGGCCTTGGGGAAGATGGATTCCAATTTAAAGGAGTTAAAGAACCACCAGGTTCACTTTAGGGTCCAGCAGAGCCAATGGGTGAATCCATCTCTTGCTTGTAAGACATGGTATTCCAGCTGTTGGATCAATCCGTTGCTATGCTGGGTTAATCTCCTAAACCCAAGCAGGTTGCTCCGTAGCATCCTGGGGTCTGCATTGTTATGGTTTAGTTGTGTCTGACTCTTCATGACCCTATTTGATGCTTTCTTGGCAAAGATACTGGAGTGGTTAGCCATTTCCTACTTCAGCTCATTTTATAGATGAGGAAAGTGAGGCAAACAAGGTTTAGTGAATTACCCAGAATCACACAATTTGGAAGTATCTGAGGCTGGATTTGATCTTAAGTCTTCCTGATTCCAGGCATGATGCTTTACCTACTGAGCTGTCTAGCAGACACAAACATACAGTTGCATGACCTTGGGCAAGTCTCTGATTCCTTAGATTTCAGTTTCTAGACCTGGAAAAAGAAGACATTGGGTTAGATGATATGAAAGGTCCCTTCCATAGAATATTTACATGTGGGGAGGGAGAAAGAGGACTGGCCCCAGTTCTGGGATCCTCTTCCTTTTGACATCAAGCCACAAAGTGAGCCTGCTTCTGTAAGGAGATGATGACACAGAATGCAGTACCCTGGTTCTCCATCTCAGAGCACACATAGATTTTCTCTGTTCCCTCTCCACTAACTGAGTCATGGAGAAAGGCCTTTTAACTAACAGCTGAGCCAGACTATGTGAAGATTAATCCCATCTCTCTCTATCTTTCCTACTGGTGAACAAGGCAAAAAGTGCTGTGGGCTTCAGCCTATCCTCACCTTAGTGCCATGTGGCCTGAAACATATGAAACTCATATTGTTTCTGTCCCTAATGTGTCCACTCTATTATTTTTGAATGAAGGAAGATTGGAAACAGAACGATCTTGTAAGCTGGGTCAGAAGACTCAGCAGAATTTGCCATCAGACACAGCCATCTACTTTCTGCAGAGATAAATGTGATAGAGAGAAGAGAGGTGTTGGGGGTGGGAGTGGGGTTAAAGTTTATGTGTATTTTTGCAATAGCTCCTAAGTAAATGTCTCTCTACAAAAGTTAATTGCTACTCACTGCCACCTAACAAAGAAGGAACATAACTGATGGGGGCTCAAGTTTATGATACTAAAGATAAGAAGATACCTTTAAGCCCTACAGGTATTTTAGAACTCTGAGGGGTAGATGTAGCTTGCTTGGCTCTGGGAAAGTGAGGCATAATGTATTTCCTAAAAGGCAAACAGCAATCTATGGTAGATTTTTGAGCTAAGGAGTACATGGTATAATAGATATGGAACAGGATCTATACCTAAGAAGTGTGTTCAGATCCTACCCCAGATATTAGCTTTATTATGGTGGGTTTTAATTTCTTCATCTGTAAACTGTTGGGCTGAACAGCCTCTAAGTTTTCTTCTAAATTTAACTCAATGATCCTCCAAGTGACCAAGTGAATAGGGTATGTTGATATTGTTAAATGGTTCTCCCATTTAAAAAATAATTAAGCTTTAAGAAAAACTTATGGTTAGACTTGGGGAAATTGGAGAATATCTTCAAAGGAATAATGGGATAAGAAGTTAAGAAATGTATTTACATAAGAAATGTATTCAAGGACTGATGAGGAAAAAGAATGATATCAGGTTCAGGAACTAGATGACTCTCCATTTATAATGGATTCTAGAAGAATCGAGCTAGAGGGTCTTCTGGTCTTATCATGAAGTCCCCAGGATTTTATAAGGGTTCCCATTTTGTCCTGAAATGAAATAGTGACAGGAGAAGAGGAAGGGTTAAGATCTTAGCCTCTGCTATGAATTCCCAAATAAGATGTCAGACTGGTATGGGCAAGATTTCACAGGGTGGGGACTAAATGACAGACAAGCTATTCGGGCCATTATTAATTTGCCAGAGTGATGAAACAGGGTACCCCACCCAAGGGTATCTTCAAATAGCCCTCCCCACCCAGCATGGCTACCCATCCTACAAGTGGGGGAAACTTTTTATTGTCATTAGTCAAGGGGGAAGAGGACAAGAGCCCATGTCCCTGGTCCAGGATGCATGGTCTTCTCAAGGGTATGATCCAGCTTTCTTAGGGTATCAGGGAAGTCCAG
This sequence comes from Gracilinanus agilis, assembly GCF_016433145.1. NCBI lineage: Eukaryota > Metazoa > Chordata > Mammalia > Didelphimorphia > Didelphidae > Gracilinanus > Gracilinanus agilis. The sequence continues at coordinate 63,211,357 of NC_058135.1, forward strand.
GGAAGAGACCAGGTGTAGTGGAGATGACTTGTAAGTACAGTATCCTATGCCTCAGTTAGCTTGGCACAGGTTGGGAGTAATCATATTTGAAATTAAATTCTCCCTATTGTCCTTTCTCTTTCTAATCCAAAGGTCCTTCATCTAGGCTCAGAGCCTTAAGATGTCACTCTCCCTTCAGTCAGTCATTAAGTATTTATTCCTGACACTGACATTTATTCATGTGGACAATATGGATATGCATGTCACTTACTGTTCTAGGAATCTTGCAAACACAGAATGGAGTGGCCTGATTCTCCATCTCTCCAACAATGAGAGATAATAATACCACCCACCTTAAAGAGCTGTTTTGAAGATTAAATGAGATGATATTTAGAGAGAAAACAATTAAGACAGGAATTGACATATAGTAGAAGCTTAATACGTGCGTGTTCCCTATCCCGACCCATTTATTTCTCCCATAATTTGTAGCTTAAGGCTCAGTTCCAATTCCATCTCTTCTGTGGGGTCTTTCCTTATCCCTTAGGAAAATTGCTAGTGGTCTTCCTGGATTTGTTCGTTTGGAGGTTTCTCGGGAGTAGAATTGTGAATCGTTTATGTTGGTTTTTGCCCTAAAAGCGTCATAGAGGTAGAGCTAGAAGGAATCTTAGAGGGCAACGAATTCAAATTCTCATTTTACAGAGGAAACAGAAGCCTTGTCATCAGGGTGGGGTTAAGTGATATATACAATATGGCCACACAACTAGTAAGATTCTGAAGCAGGATTTGAAACTAGGTCTATCTGACTCAAAGTTCAGTGTTCCATGCATTACAGCAGAGGTATCAAACCCAGCCATGGGTGGCAGGCAGCTCACATCCAACACTTCCTGGGAACCAGATTAAAATGCAATTGGGAAATATTTAACAAGATAAATAGAAATATAATAAAAAACGGATGATGCTCATTTATGTTTTTCTAAGGCAATCTGTTGGCATAGGGATCTGTATGTATGATAGATAATGTGGCCCCATCCCAACGCCTTTATTTGTCTTTGATCCCACTCCCCTATACAATGCCGATCCATGAATATAAGTTTCTTGATTGTATTTTCTCTGGTACCTGGTGAGTGTTTGTTGAATGAAGGAGTCACAATTTGACCCTCAAAGAGCGAGAAAATATATAATACAAATAATTACAATAAAAGACAATATGTGATTAGTGTTACATGAAATATAAAAATACAGTAGGGCCTAATTTTACTCAAACTCAAGACAAGTGAATTCAGATATAAATGATTGGCAATCAAAAAAATAAAGGAAGGAAAATACAAAAAGATAAAATTTTAATTATGTGCTAAATCTATGCCATTTTCCCATGTGGCATAGTCTCATAGCCCACTTGTATTCTTTCTGAAAAGTGTTAGTGTGAGTCATTACATTGTTTTGGGCTGAATACTAGCTCCAGCATAATAAGTCTTTTCCTGAAGTTCTTGCTTGTAACATGTTGTGTCTTAATCAGAGCAGTGCTTCTCTTTATTTTATTAACACTATATAGCTATTAATAATGGCCCCAAAGGGGGCAGCTAGGTAGCTCAGTGGATTGAGAGCCAGGCCTAGAGATGGGAGGTCCTGGGTTCAAATCTGACCTTAGATGCTTCCTAGCTGTGTGATCCTGGGCAAGTCATTTAACCCTTATTGCCAGCCTTTATTTTTCTTCTGCCCTGGAACCTACACATAGTATTCATTCTTAGACAAAAGGTATGGGTTTAAAAAAATTATAATAATGGCCCCAAAGTTCAAGTGCAATGATTCTGGTAGCTCTGATAAACCTAAGAAAAGTTATAAAGTACCTAAGTATATATAAGAAATACTTATTAAATAACTAAATATTGTTAAATAATAAAAAATTAAATATGTTTCTTTTTTGGACTCACTAAATATGCCTGACCCAGTTTAGAGATTGTCCTCCATGCCAAACTCCACACACTACAAGTGTGGTTGCCACTTTCCCTTCTCAAGGATTCACAACACATGTGTGTAAGTTAAAGGTGAAGGTAGGCCTAGGGAAGAAATATTTTATGGAAGACTACTTTGAAAAGGACAAAAGTAGAAGCATCTATTCAAGACCAAAAAAAAAGGAAATGGATAAACTATGATGGACATATTGAGAAATCAAGTATTTCCATGCTTGCAAAAGGACTAGAGATTAGAAGGGAAGAGGGGACATCCTATAAAAAAAAACAACTATCGTTAGCTGGACTAATGAAAGGGCTTTATTTGTCTTAAATGAAGGAAGAGAGGAAGTTGAAGTGGCTTAGATCCATAGCTCTGATGAGAATCATTTAACAGGAGAATTTTACAGTCACAGAAAACTAGAAATGTCACTCCAACAGCTGTGAAGGGAGAATTAAAAAATCAACATTTTGCAAGAAACTGGAGTGTGCTTTATGAATGACTTAAGAGATGCTTACAAAGGCTTCGTTTTAGCCCTTGGGTTTAAGTAACATTTGAGAGAAGTTGTTTCTGCAATTTCATTTGAAGCAATACCTTTCCGGAACCAGATCAGTTGCTTCTTACCCTCAGGATCATAGGAGTGCCCTTGAGGAGTTGGGGAAGATGATCTAAAGTTCTTTGTTCACATCCATAGTCTACTTTGTTTCCATGATTGTTAGCCACTAGTTATTGGTACCCAAATTCCATTTAAGCAATGAATGCCAATTACCTTTTACAACCGGATATTTAGTGAAAAGATATTAGCAAGAAGAGCAGGACACGTATCTTCTTTTTTCCCCCAACAGCTGGGTCTAGTCTATACAAAGGATGTCACACACAAGGCTTGATGAAGTAGTCATCTGCTCAAGAAGATTTTTTTGGGGGGCTAATCCCCTAAAATTAAGCATTCATTCCAAAACTTCATCCCTATTCATAATATATATATATGCATATATATATATATGCCAACTCATGTAGTCATAAGTGGTCCCCAGTTTTTCAGGACATTCTGGTCCAAAAGTTTGTCAAATGTTCGTGATTTAGAAAGTAGAACACATCTCCATTTAAATAATGTTATAAATTGAAAAGGAAACAGAGTCACTAATCTACTCATAAAGATCCCTTTGGGATACATATTGACTTAATTAAAAAAGGCAGTTATCTGTGTTTTGTTCTTTTTTATATTTAATTTGCTAAATATTTTCCAATTATGTTTTACTCTGGTTCAGGCTACACTGCTGAGTGTTGTGGGCTGCATGGGGTCCATGGGCTGTGTATCTGAAACTTCTCTATACCATCATAGTATGTAGTGAGTGTGGGCTCAGACAATGCATTTTCTACTTTATATTCTTCCCACCAAATTCCCTTCCAATGGTGGTGCAACTGATAGGTGGATGACTCTTTACCTCTGCTCTTGCTTATTTGTTTGGACTGGGTGGCTAGCTAAAGTCTTTATTCTTCATTATCTCAATAGCCAGCATAGAATCTCCTCCACAAGTCTTGGTGGCTCTCTCTCTTGACCCTTACAAAGTTCACAAGGCCAGAGTAATTACCAGTCACCTTCTCATATAAGCTGGAAGGAATAGTCGAGACAGAAACAGAAGCAATGGTAGGGCCATGTTGCTTGTGAGTCACATTGAAACAGCCTAATGCAGAGATAAAGGCCTGAGGACTTAGAATTTGCCAGGCATGAAAGAAGGCAGAACCAAGAGACTAGCCTCTGATGACTAATGCATTTCGAATACATCTTGGTTCCAGCAACGCATCCAGTTGAGGCACTGTCCCTTCATCATATGAGTAGAGGGCCAGAATCAGCTTTAGAACACCTCTATATTGGGGAGTGGGGCACTTTCCATTTGCCTCAAATATTCCTTGAGTATTTGCATATAGTCGGTATGTAATTATTCACTTCTTTTGGGGGGATTTGCTAAAATTTTATAATTTATACATCTAGATTTGCTATAATTTTATAATACTAATTAATGCTTTCTTTGATTTGCTCATCTCCTCAGCAGTTCCTGCATTGAGACTTCCTGCTTTCTAACAGGGACCAGGCTCTGGTCCCTGCTGAACTTTTGGCTGGAGTAGTTGGCTTTCATTGGTCTGGATCTGGGCTCCTTGGTTTTTTGTCCTGATCTTCACCATCCAGGCTCATCGGAACCTAGGATCTTCGAGTTTCAGAGCACTGGTTATTCATGGCCCTTTCTGACATATCCTGACAGAATGCTAGGAAACTTGGAGCCTGAGTGCTGGGGTTCTCCCAGTTTGACAATTTAAGCACCAAAGCATCACTCTGGTTACAAAATACCACACTGTTTGTTATTCATTGGACGCTGCTGTTCCCATTCTGAAGAGCTTTTAAGGACCCCACTCTGAGCTTTTTCTGACCCCCTGGGGACTTCTCAGGGTAGCCCTCTGCCTTTTCTGCCTCCAGTCACAGAGCCTTTTAGGCTACACATGTCCTGCCTCTGGTTGTTTGTGCTGGACTTGTGGAGAGAAGTCCTTTCCTATTTGACCATGGGTTCTGGATGACCTTTTGTGCAGTTCTCAGGGTTGGAGAAGACTCTCGCCTAGTTTCTTATTGTTTTTCTTTTTGATTATTCAATCTAGCACAAACTTCAGGGTTTTGCTGGAGTAGATGCATGGGAGCTGTCCAATCTACCATGGGCATTGTAAAAAATAATGTTGGAAACTGATTAGATTACCCTTATAGCATCCATCATGGCAGGAAGTCCTGCCTCAAACTAGCTCCATCAGCCTGCACAAGTTAGTTTTCATATCTGCCACTTCAATTCCCATTTCTATAAAATGAGCATGATAATAACACCTACCTCACAGGTATAATATGATACATATTTTTATGAATTTTGAAGTAATGAATTTCATGAATTTTGAAATAATGAACCTTAAAGTGCTATAAAATGCTATTGTCATTGTTGTTTGGAATCTAGAGCTACCAGGCTCTCAAAGATCATGTAATCTCCCCCTCTTGTTTTTCAAATGATAAAACTAAGTTAGAGAGAGAGCTGAATGTCAATAGTCACAGAATGGAGATTAGAACCCAAATTTCCTTATTATAAATCTACTATTCTTTCCACTATAGCCAAGTTTTCCAAGTGTGGTAAGTGGTGATATTCCTTCTGAGCATGTTGGCTATTGGTTGTGACCTACTCTCGACTTGTAGGCACAAGTCAATTGTTGTTAGTCTGTAATGATAATGCTATTAATGGCCCTGCTATTGATTGCAGAGAGAACTGATGCATTACTAAGAACTTGACATATGATAAAACTATATTGTATCTGGGAGATGTTGCACATTTCTATTTCTTAGCGTCACGACACTAGCTACAATTTTTCTTTTTTTGGCTATGTCTGGTTTGCCTAAACTTAGTTTGTCTACAAGTCAATCAGTCAACAATCTAGTTAATATGTATTTGTTAAGTATCTATCATGTACCAAGTACCATGGTAAGCACTGGCGAGGCAGCCTGAAAGATCCGATCAGTTTCAATGTATTTCTCATGACATTTTAGAACCTACTTTTAAGAGGGTCAAAAGTCTATAATCCCTTTTAAAACTCACATAACTCTTAAATATCTCTTAAAGATAACTCAATAACTTCTTTTTTTTTAAATTAAAAAAAATTTTTTTAACCCTTAACTTCTGTGTATTGGCTCCAAGGCAGAAGAGTGGTAAGGGTAGGCAATGAGGGTGAAGTGACTTGCCCAGGGTCACACAGCTGGGAAGTGTCTGAGGCCAGATTTGAACCTAGGACCCCCCATCTCTAGGCCTGACTCTCAATCCGCTGAGCTACCCAGCTGTCCCAATAACTTCTTTTTGATCCTTTATCTTTCATGTTAGTATCAATTCTCTTTATTTACTTATTTGGTTATTTACTTAATTTGTTTTTTAGTATCAATTCTAAGAGAAAAGAGCTGCAAGGACTAGGCAATTGGGGTTAAGTGACTACTTGTCCAAGGACACCCAGCTAAGAAAGTGTCTGAATCCAAATTTGAACCTAGATCATCTCTGCTCTAGGTCTGGTGCTCTCTCCACTGCTACCCCAACTCAATAACTCTTAACGATCCATTTTGGTCATCCTCTTGTTTTCTAGAAAGCCCTTAAACACTATGTATATATAGAGCTCATAGAGCAAAGCCACAGTCTTGTCTTTGGAAAATTAGAGGGGGAAATCAGATGATCCTTAAGCTTCTTCCTAGCTCTAAATTCCAAAACAAAAACTATAGCCCAGGAGAGAATTTGCTAGTTTCCCTCCAAGTAGCTATCCTTGACTATTTCCATTATTGGGAAGAGTTAAAGTTATCTTATAATCCTGGTGCCTTGGCAATGTCATTAGACTTAAGTAGCCTGGGGTGATTTTTTTCCACCCTTATGTAACAGCAGTCTGGCCCTAGACCAAGGAGGTTGGGTTGCCCTTTTCCTCTAAGGGGCCTCAGATCATAAGCATGGAATCAGGTTCAGTCCTTGGAGTCTGGCCTCTAATGAGAGGGAGTGAAGGGGAAAGAGGACATTGACAGCAAATCACTGCAACTTGCCAGAAATACTTTCAGAAGAACAAGTCTAAGACAGGTGAATGGAATCCGACTTGCATTCATGCCTGTTGAATTTAAACTGTAGTCTAGCATGTCAAGCTCTGGAATTATATGAATTAGGTTCAATCTTGAGGACTTTTTCAAAAATCATAATTCTTTCATTCATTTTGATCTATGCAGAGGTGTATGTGTGTGTGTGTGTGTGTGTGTGTGTGTGTGTGTGTGTGTGTGTACACAGACCCAAATAATGAGATTCAAAGACTTAAAAAAACCCCAACCCAAACCCTTACCTTCTGTCTTAGAATCTATACTAAGTATTGATTTCAAGGCAGAAGAGTGGTAAGGGCCAGACAATGGGGAGTAAGTGACTTGCCCAGGGTCGTACAGCTAGGAAGTATCTGAGGCAAGATTTGAACCTAGGACCTCCCATCTCTAGGCCTGGCTCCCAATCCACTGAGCCACCCAACTGTCCACCAAAGCAGATATTTTTAAGGTGGAAAGTATAAGATAGTGACTAGATTTGTGATTTCACTGGTTTAGGAAAGTCATTCTACCAATTCAGATCATCATTTTTTCTCAATCATCAAGAATTGCCCAGAAAGTGTCAGGTAGGGGGGCACAGTGGATATAGTGCCAGGCTTGGAGTTGGACAAGCCCTTTTTGCCTAGCCCTTGCCCTTTCATCCTAGAGATATTACTAGGACAAGAAGCAAGGGTTTTTTTATTTTTAAAGAAATAAAGAAACTTGTCCAGAGCCCTGAGAGGTTAAGGGATGTGCCTGGAGTCACAGAATCAGGCTGTATTAGAAGCAAGATTAGAAGGAAGATCTTAGTTTCTCTAGCCAGCATATCATCATGCCTCTTATACAAAGAACAGGCAATTTCAAGAGGGAGACAGCATAAATAACTGGAACTTCAGGAAAGATCCAGTTAGGAGACACTTTGAAGGAAGCCAGGAATTTTATCATTCCATCAACAAGCAAGGATCCATTAAGTTTCTCCTGTGTGCCAGATATTATGCTAGGTAGGTGCCAGAAATACAAAGACAAAAGTGAATCAGTTTCTGCCCTCAAAGATCTTTCATTCTAAGAAGCAGATAACCTATCTATCCATAAATACATACAGACTAAAGGCAGCAAATGAGGGAATGAATGAATAAAATGTATCAAGCAATCATCACTTACGTAAACTACTGTGCTAAGAGCTGAAAATATGAAAAGTGGAGGCAATCTGTACTCTCAAGGATTTCCTGCTTGAACACAGGAAGGGGCCACATGTAAGTCAGATGCAAGGTCATTTTCCTAAAGCCAAATCTGATGCTGAATTAGTTGGTGATGTCAACAACTTTGGTGGCAAGAAATTTATTTTCTCAGGTCTCCAGTATTGTGGCTATTGAAGAATTGGGGACCATAGCACCTTCCAAGGCAGTTAGTTGTGTCTCTATAGCGGCTGATTTCTTGGATGATGACTATGGGGGTTGGGCTGGAGGTAGGATCAGTGGTCTGAGATGGAGTTGCCAAATATGGGGCCCACTGCACACCTGCTGCTGGAATCAGAGTAAAATATAATTAGAAAATGTTTAACAAAATAAATAAATATATAAAATATATTTTAAAATAAAATATAATGTTAAAATGTGGTTTTCTAAGTGGCCTTCAGGGATTTATATGCATGGTTTAGTGGCCCCTGTTCTTGTTTGAGTCTGACCCCACTGGTCTGGGAGATTCAGTTATTTCCAAGGCTCAGCAAAATGCAAAATAGTTGGGGGTGGCAGGGGTGGGGGGTTCACACCAGCAGATGGTGAAGGGGTCGGGAAAGACTTCATGTAGAAAGGGGTGTTTTAGTTGAGTCTTGAAGGAAGTGAGAGGTTTCATGAAGAGGAAGTGAAAAGGCAGAATGTTCTATGCATGGGTGATGAGCCAGTGCTAAAACAAGGGGATGAGAGATGGAGTGATGTGAGAGGGGCAGAGAGAAGCGCAGTTTGGTTGGACCATTGAGTGCATAAAAGGAAATGACATGTCATGAGGCCACAAAGACAGACAAGAGGGGGATAGGATGAGATTTCTCTGATGCAGCTCCTATTCTCTCACCTACAACATGAGATTCATCTAAAAGAAGACTAAGTTTCCGCTAGCACTAGTTTAATCTAAATTTGCCTGGATATCTAAGCGTACAAAAAATCCCAGCCATGGGGAGTCTATGCCTCTCAGATTTGATGGATTTCTGAAGACTGTGCAAATTATCATGCTTTCACCAAATTATTGCTCTGATAACTGGATGCATTTCCATATGAAGATGAAAGGGGACATGTCCAAAGAAGTGCCACTGTATCCTTGTTGCCTAGCTTTGCTGTATTAAGGCAAATAAAACCTCCTTTTGTCCAGTGATTAATGAATGAATGCTTCATTTCATTACAATATCGAACCTGAACAAAGAGTGTACTGGTGTTAAAGTTGCCACCAATACTGAGCTAAACCATGAAGGATTTGAAAAGGGAAACAGAGGCGTTTACATTTGACCCCAGAGCAGGGGACATTATCTTCCCCTGCTCTGGGATCAAATGTAATCAAATATATATAAAAACATATTTAATAACATGTGAAGATAGTAGATATCAAAGAGTGCAGAGTCACTCAATTCCCAAGCTCTTATTAAACTTTTATTATGTGTCAGTCACTCTACTGAACTTATAAAGAAAGGCAAAAGCAATTCCTACCCTTAAGATGCTTACAGAAAGTTAGGAATATTCCAAGCTGTATTTCCAAGGCTTGGCTCCCTTCTCAACAAAAGCAGTTCTACAATGACTATCCATGTAACAAATCATGAATAAACCCGTTTATCTAAGTCAAGAATGAATAGAAATGGGGGCAGCTGGGTAGCTCAGTGGATTGAGAGCCAGGCCTAGAGATGGGAGGTCCTAGGTTCAAATCTGGCCTCAGACACTTCCCAGCTGTGTGACCCTGGGCAAGTCACTTCACCCTCATTGCCTACCCTTACCACTCTTCTGCCTTGGAGCCATACATACATAGTATTGACTACAAGACGGAAGGTAAGGGTTTAAAAAAAAAAGAGTGAATAGAAATGAGAGAAGATTTTCAGATGAGAATATACCAGATCATACACAGAGTGAATGAGTTCTCCTCCTGGGAGTAAGATATGAGAGGGGAGCAGTGTTTGGGGGTGTGTGAAGAGATCAAGGGGAGGCCAACATTTAGTGAGGCAAGGGGAGAGAGGGAAGAAGGAGAATAATCCGGCAAAGAAGACTGAGAAGGGACAGTCAGATTGGAGAACCTAACAGTAAAAGAACAATATTATAGAAGTAAAGGACAGAGCATGGGAGGAGGGGGAGAGGAGATGCAGTGGCTTTAGTAGCAGAGATTACTGGAAACATTAGAGAGAACAGTTTCAATTGAGTGATGGAGGTGGAAGCCCTTGTAAGGTATGGAGAAGTGGGTGAGAAAATGAACCAGTGTATTCAGACAACTTTTTAAGGCAGTTCTTTGTGAATGGGACAACAAAGAAAGGATGATGGCTTGAGACAATGGGGGGCATGTAAAGAATTCCTAAGGATTGGGGAGATGTGGGAGGGAATGTTGGTAGGTGACTGTTATGGGTTCACTGGATAAAGAAAGTCTGAAAGGAAAGAATGGTCTAAGGCAGAAGTATCAAATATGCAGCATGCAGTTGACCACAGTCTCAAGTGCAGCTGACCCAGATTAAAACGAGATTGGGAAATATTTAACAAACTAAACAAAACATAGATGTGATATTTTAACACTAGGTCAATGCACAGCTTCAGGGATCTTTATTTACAGATCAGTGGCCTTCTTTTCTACTTGAGTTTGCCATTAATGACCCAAGGGCTACTTTCTGGAGGAAATAGAATTAAGAACCTCAGAAGAGAGATTAAGGAGGTCCATTTCTTCATCAAAGGTAGGAACAAAAGAAGAAAGGACAAGGGGTTTGTAGCCATAGAGAAAAGTGGAGCTTATAGTGGATGGCCTCTACTTTCTCAGAAAATGAGCTGAGGTCTAGGTCTGAGAGGGAGGGTAGAAGACAGGGTATAGAAGGTTTGAGGAGAGAGGAACAAATTAGGCTACCTCCTAGAGTAGAGAGTCAATCCAGGATGACTAAAAGGATGGTTGTATGGTAATGAGTGTCCACTTGAAAATGAATAACACAAGTTTGTAGTGAACTAGGCAGTTCAGTAACATGATTTTCTACAAGAGCACATCTAGACCTTTAATAGAAAGGAGAAGAAGAGAGAGGAAGAGAAGGGGTCTTCAGATCCTAGAAAGGCATTAGAATAACAGTGCATAGACAGATCTCTCTGTAATCTCATCAAATCAATCAGACAGCTCCCTTAATCAATTCTCCAATAACATGAATCTTTCTGCCTGTTCCGTATAGGCACCTGAGGATCTCACAAGATTATATTCTGTGAGGGATGAGACCTGCTTGTTTCTGGCTACAATTTTCTTGAAATTCTTCATAATCCCTGGATTCTCTTTGCATCACTGTCTTAAGGAATCATAGATCTGGGTTTCCTGTCTAACCTTATTTTTATAGGAGAGGGAAATGAAGCCTAAGTAAGTTAAGAGACCCATCCCAGGAGAGATACAAGGGAGTAAGAGGCAGAGTGGGATTTTTTTTTAACTCTTGTTTTCTATCTTAGAATCAATACTGTGTCACACAGTAGGTATCAGCTCCAAGTCCTGGGCTCTATACAATGTATCATGAAGATGCCAATGCCAGACAAGCAAGAGGGTGGTATCAAGCCAAGCAAAGAATTATTTCCATTTCTAGCTCGTCTGTGAGCACAAGTTTGCTTTTATGCCCAGCTCTTCTATAGTTTGTGTGTGTGGTTGTTGTTGTTGTTTTTAAACCTGTTCACTTGATAGAGAGATGATGGACTAAATATTCAAAATAAAACAAGAATTTTTGGACATGGCCAATTTGGAAATTAGTTTTTCTTGAGTATACATATTTGTTATAAAGTTTCAATTTTCTTTTTCTTTTTCTTTTTTTATAGGGAGGAAATAGAAGGGAGAAGAAATAAATGCTTACTAATTTAAAAAATAATACTTAGTATCAATTCTAAGACAGAAGGCAAGGGTTTAAAAAATACCAGCTATAACTATTATTGATCGATTATAGCCTGATCTCCAGACCTCATATCTCACCAGCCCCATTTTGGACATTGTTGTGATTCTTGATTTTTGGCCATATTTCTATTTCAAACACCATTTTCCCTCAACTTTCTGGCACACAGTTCTTGGCTTGTTTCAGCTAGGATTCTGACCTCGCCCTTCATGTACAGAAATTTCAGCTTTGCCAGTTTTCTACCTCCTCTCCCCTTTGTCTCCAGTTTCCCAAACTGTTCCTAGTAGCTCACTGAGTAGTTCACAACAACCCTAGCTAGCCTTAGTTAAGAAGAAGTGGGGAAAATAAGGGTAAAATGTTGCTTACTAACTGACCAACAGAGGCTTAAGACAAGAGACAGAGAATGAAATGATGTCAAGAAAAGGGCAGACTGTGAAAGAAAAGATCAAGAAAAATGCAAATATGAGGAAAAGGTTTTAAAAAAAGAATGATCTTTCAATATTCCTCAGGACAGCTTTCACCTCCCACTTGCTACATCCCACTTATTCTAGCATCTCCTTACAGAGATTCAGTTGCCTGGGAAATAGAACACTTGGTCAAGTGTCCCAAAGTGGGAAATAATTAATGAGGCAATAAAAGAGATTTAGACAAAAGAAAGAATTATATATGCTCTATTACATCACAAGGAAAAAGCCAGAGGGGAAAATACCAAAGGGAGGTTGGATTTGTCTTTCCAGAGGAAAGAAGAGTTGACCGTGGGGACACAGAGAGGAAAACCTTGGTTTTAGAGTCATGGTAGATACCTGGGTTTGAAACTCAGTCATGTCCTTCATAATTTGGGACCAATGGATTCACCACCCCCCCTTTCCCCAAGCTTATTTTCCTCTTCAGTAGAATGCTGATCATATTAAGCTTATCTATAGATCTAGAGCTGGAAGGCACCTAGTCCAACCTCCTTAATTTACAAATCAAGCAACTAAGGCTGAAAGAGGTCTTAAGCAACTTGCCCAAGGTCATATAGATGGTAAATGGTGGAGCTGGGATTCAAATTCCAGTTCTGTGACTCCAAGTTACATACTTTTCTTCCTTTCCCATTTGCCTTTTGATGCTAGTCTTCTAGGTCCAAATGGTATGATAATGGACTAAAGTAGATTCTTGCTGTCTGTGTGTGTGTGTGTGTGTGTGTGTGTGTGTCTGTCTGTCTGTCTGTCTTTCTGTCTGTGTGTCTGTGTGTGTGCCTGTGTCTATGTCTGCATGTGTATATACCATGAATCCCTTTGGCGATAACGGAGCCTATTGATCTGTGATGGCAAACCTATGGCACACATGCCAAATATGGCACACAGAGACCTCTTTGTGGACATGTGCAGGCCCTTAACTTGGCTGGCTGGGAGCCTGGCCTTGTACCCAAATGCAAGGGGGGGGGGGTTTGGGGCATTAGTGCCTTCCTGTAGAGATTGACCCTGTCCCCCAACCCCACCCCTGAACAACAGGGGGTGGGTGGGGCACTGACCACAGTCAGGAGGCATGGCACACAGTCTTGGGGGGTGGGCATGGACACACAGTATGGGTGGGTGGGTTGGGCATGGCACAGGGTCCCTATTAAGTTTCAAAAGATTCACTATCACTGCTATAGACTATCTTTCTAGGCAATGTTATGTAATACATAAAATCAAATACACACACTTGCAAAGGAAATTAATTATATTGAAATAAAGTTGTACTTTTTTCTCATCCAAGTTCACAGACCTTCACAAAATCTATCTTGGACTCCATGTTAAAAACCTCTGAACTAATGTAACCTATCACCTCCTTTTCCTGGATACCATGCCTCTCTTAAAGCTGCCTAAATTTCTGGTTTGTTTGTTTTTTTCCTAACATTTCATTTATATTGCACTTTCAGCCCATTCTAATCTCCAGATCTTTTTTATATGAATTATGAATTATTGTCTAGCTATATCTTCATCATACTTTTCCAAAGTTGATTTTTTAAAGACCAAATGTATGATTCTATATTTATCCCTCTTAAATTTCATCCCTCAAAAACAAAACCCAAGTTTCTTCCTATAAGAAAGATCAGTCTTTTTATTTTTTGAACAATATTCATTGATCACTGTTGAATTATATGGCTAAGTCATGGAATACTAGAGTGTCTGAAGAAATAAAGTTGAACATTTCCCAAAGCAAAATGGAATACACATGGTGAATGAGTGGGCTGTGACACATTACTCATGAAATTCTGTACAGATTGTGCAAGAACTATGATGTAAGAACTATCATCAGAGACATGCATGACCAAGAAAAAAGGCGGCTTGTCAGTTATTCAATACATATTTATTAGACATTTATTAATGTTTATTAATTACATTTTAGTTAAGTTAATTAAATTTAATTATTTATTATTTAATAAATAATTATTTTGCACATGCCAGACACTAGAGCTTATACTATAATAGGGGAGGATAACATACAAAAAGAAGATGAAAAGTGTTGGGGCATGAGGAAATCCAGAGAAGGGCAGCCAGGTAGGAAATGCTAAGATGGTGGCCTTTGGTCCCCTTTTTAAATGGAGCATTTAAGTCTATGATGGCAAACCTACAGCACATGTGCCAAACATGGCACACAAAGATCTCTCTGTGGGCACCTGCACCATCATGTGCCAGATTCAATTTCTAAAAAAGTAGAGGGATTCGAATGGAGTTGCTCTCTTCTCCCTCTCCACCATGCCTTCTTGCTATCTGCCCAGCAGCCCAATGGAAGCGCTTACTCCCTCCCCTGAGTGGAACACATAAGCCATTCTCCTCACTTTCTCCCTCCCCTGTCTGGGATCAGGAGGGGACAGGGCACAACATGCAGTCTGGGAGCACGGCACGTGATCTCTAAAAAATTCACCATCACTGATTTAGGTGACACTCTTCAGTGTCTACCCTCCACCCTCTCCAATCAGAAGTAGAGAAGGGTCCTTAGGAGCAGGAGATAATGAACTGCTGTGAGTTTCAGAGTTGATAAGATTTACATGAAGATGGTTTTGTGGAAAAAATGATAAACAACAGGAGAGCAGCCAGATGGACTGGTGATATACTAGGGAGGGAAAAACATGGACAGCTCAAATTATGGCTCCATTAGTAGCCATAAAATATCAAGAGATATACAGAAAGATCTCTAGCATATTGGAAGAATTTGAGTAGAAAATTTAAAGGAGGATTTGTACAAGCGTCACATAGGAAGATAGCACATAATCCATCATTAGGTGTGCCCATATCAATAAGATCAGAGCCCCATGAAAGTAAAAAAAATACATTTCATTTTATTAAATTTGTTCCAAAGGCAGCTAAGCTAGTAACACAGTGGATAAGAGCACTCATTGTTTCTGGAATCAGGAAGACAGGAATTTAAATCTGGTCACAGACAATCATTGGCTGTGTGACTCTGGGCAAGTAATTTTACCTCTGTCTGCTTCAGTTTCCTCAACTGTAAAATGGGGATAATTACAGAGTTGTTGTAAGGATCAAATGAGATATTTGCAAAGAGCTGAGTGCCATGCCTGGCACATAGCACTTCTTTCCTTCCCCATAATTTAAGACTTTTGAGATCTTCTGTCTGCTGATAAGCATATCAATAAAGATTGTGATAAAGAGATAGAGTTCAAAAATCCTTCAAAGTGGTTTTCTCTATACTTTTGTCACTATATTTTCCTTTATATGATATATGTACATATGTATGTATATATATTTTCCCATTCCCTAATTCATTGGGCATTGGAAGCTAAGTTGCCCAGTGAATAGCATACTGGGCCTAAAGCAGGAAGACCTGATTTCAAATCAACTGTGTGACCCTGGGTAAGCCACTTAACCTCTGTTTGTTTTAATCCATTGAAGAAAGAAATGGCAAATCACTCCAGTAACTTTGCTAAAAAAAATTTCAAAAATATTTTTTAAGTTGGACACTATTGTACAACAATAACAATCGTCAGGTACCCCTCTTAATTTCTAGTTCTTTACACCAGTAAAAGAGCTTCTATAAACAATTTTTTCACATATAGGTCTTTTCACTTTCCTTAGACCTTTTTGGTAAATAGACATAGCAATTAGTCTCCACATTTTACAGGAGACTGAGATCTAGGAAGCAGGGAATGACCTGCCCAAATTCACATGGGTGGTTAGTGCCAGAGCTAGTACTTGAACTTTACTTCGAAGTACAATGCTTTCCCCCCTATATTACACTTTCCTCATGTTCTCTTGCTACATGTGGATGTTCTCTGCACTACAACATATTACTATACCATGGTGATGCCAGGACAGATAATTCCCAATACATATTTCTTTTTTTTTTGTGCGTGTTCTATTATATTTTTATTTATTTTCTTAAATATTTCCCAATTAAATCTTTATTTATTTATTTGATGGTTGTTTTTAAAAAATTCAGAATATTTTCCCACGATTACATGATTCATGTTCTTTCCCTCTCCCTCCAAACTTCCCTCCCCCTGTAGTCGACATGAAATTCCACTGGGTTTTACATGTATCGTTGATCAAGACCTATTTCCATATTATTGATAGTTGCACTATGGTGGTCGTTTAGCATCTATAATTAGCACATGTGTTCAAGCAGTTGTTTTTCTTCTGTGTTTCTACTCCTACAGTTCTTTCTCTCAATGTGGATAGCTTTCTTTCTCATAAGCCCCTCAGCATTGTTCTGGATCATTGCATTGCTGCTAGTAGAGAAGTCCATTATGTTTGATTGTACCACAAAAGTTTTTGTACAAACAAAACCAATGCAACCAAAATTAGAAGGGAAGCAACAAATTGGAAAAAAAATCTTTATAACAAAAAACTCTCACAAAGGTCTAATTGCTCAAATATATGAGGAGCTAAAACAATTGCACAAAAAATCAAGCCATTCCCCAATCGATAAATGAGCAAGGGACATGAATAAGAGATTTTCAGATAAAGAAATAAAAACTATCAACAAACACATGAAAAAGTGTTCTAAATCTCTTATAATTAGAGAAATGCAAATCAAAACAACTGAGGTAAAACCTTACACCTTGCAGATTGGCTAACATGACAGCAAAGAAAAGTAATGAATTTTGGAGAGGATGTGGCAAAATTGGGACATTAAAGCATTGCTGGTGGAGTTATGAACTGATCCAACCATTCTGGATGGCAATTTGGAACTATGCTCAAAGGGATATAAAAGACTGTCTGCCCTTTGATCTAGCCATACCACTGCTGGGTTTATACCCCCAAAGAGATCATAAGGAAAAAGACTTGAACAAAAATATTTATAGCCACGCTCTTTGTGGTGGCAAAAATTGAAAAATGAGGGAATGTCCTTCAATTGGGGAATGGCTGAACAAATTATGGTATCTGTTGGTGATGGAATGCTATTGTGCAGAAAGGAATAATCAACTGGAGGAATTCCATGTGAACTGGAATCACCTCTAGGAATTGATGCAGATTGAAAGGAGCAGAATCAGGATACAGAGACTGATACACTGTGGTACAATTGAACATAATGGACTTCCCCACTACATATTTCAAAGGATACTCAGGTCTGGGGCAAAAGAGTGAATGTAAAAAATCCTAAGAACCCAAATCAGTGTTAAGACAAAATTTCCTTACTTCTTTCCCTAGTTCTCTAACAATATAATGCTAACTTTACTACTAATAATATATAACATTAATGCAAGGTGTCTCAAAAATCTTAGTGTAGAAAGCTTCCCCAAGGACACCCTATCTAGTGATTTAAGGTTTATGGAGTTGTTTCTATTGATTATCTCACTTGAAATTAACCTCTACATACCACCACACACAAATCACTCCTGTCCTATCTTTTACAGGGCACAGCATACATCAGAAACCATTCCCAGCTTTACTCTCCACATGAGCCTGAATACCAGAGTTCAGTGCCTGCTGGCTTCTACAATAATCAGAGAAAGAGGTTCCTGAGTCAAGTATGACATTACTATGAGCCCCAAGGGCTAAGTGATGTGCAATTTTAGATCTGGAGTGGAAGAATTCAGGTATATACACAGGTCAAAGATCATGGCCTGGATTCCAGGACACCATGCCCTGTTCATAATGAATACTTAAAATGCTTATTAAACTGAATTGGATCCACAGAACACTGATGTAACCCAGTTACATCATCTGAGTCTTTCTGGATGGTATACAAGAGGCTCTTTATTTTGGTGGGGACCAGCATAGTGGACATGGGCTATATGAGGATGCTTAGGGTCATACTGTGTGTGTGTGTGTGTGTGTGTGTGTGTGTGTGTGTGTGAGAGAGAGAGAGAGAGAGAGAGAGAGAGAGAGAGAGAGAGA
>NC_058135.1:63229530-63244704 GCF_016433145.1 Gracilinanus agilis
GAAGAAGAAGAAGAAGAAGAAGAAGAAGAAGAAGAAGAAGAAGAAGAAGAAGAAGAAGAAGAAGAAGAAGAAGAAGAAGAAGAAGAAGAAGAAAGAAAGAAAGAAAGAAAGAAAGAAAGAAAGAAAGAAAGAAAGAAAGAAGAAGAGAAAGAAGAAAGAGGAGGAAGAAGAGGAAGAAGAAGGAGGAGGAGGAAGAAGAGGAAGAAGAAGGAGGAGGAGGAGAAGGAGGAAGAAGAAGAGGAAGCGGAAGAAGAAAAAGAGAGTTAGTTTTAAGCAATTAACATATTTTATCAGTAATAGATTATGTCTCTCTGCCAAGTTTATCTTTAATTTTATTTCTTCCTTCTGTCTAGGTGGTCTCTATATTGGTGATTCTCAAACTTTTTGGTTTCAAACCCTTTTATTCTCTGGTATAATCCAGGCTGGTAGATCCATATGGACAATATTCTTCTTTTCAATATAAAATCCTATATCTAATTTGAAAGGTGCTACTCGATAGACAAATGTTGGTTGTACCCTGTTCCTGGACAAGGTCCTATGATTTCCCTATTTATTTTTAAGCTTCAAAATTATTGAAGACCCACCCTCCCTGTTCAGAGATTTTGTTTATTTGGATCAATTTATCAATATTTACCACATTAGAAATTAGAAATTACTATTTAAATAGCTTTGACATCTAAATGGAACCATGCTTGAGAGCTATTGTCAATCAACCAGTCAACAGCATTTATTAGTCACCTGTTCTGTGCTAGGCACCGTGCTAAGAACTGGAGAATCCAAAGAAAGACAATAAGCCCAAACTACTGTCAAGGATTTCATGGTCTAATAGAGACAGGTCTACACACCCATATTACTTTCGTTTCTCTTGTTGAACCTCACCTAAATGCTCTCAGATGTGCCTCTCAAATTTTGTTCCTCAATTTTTTCATGTTTCTGTATTCCTTTTTTTTAAACCCTTAGCTCCTATTTTTAGAATCGATACTAAATATTATTATTAAGTTCCAAGACAGAAGAATGGTATGGGCTGGGCAATGAGGGTTAAGTGACTTGCTCAGGGCCTCACAGCTAGGAAGTGTCTGAGACCTCATTTGAACCCAGGACCTCCCATCTCCAAGCCTAGTTCTCTATTCACTGAGCCCCCCATAGTTGCCCTGATTCTAATTTCTTGAAAATCACTGCTATTTTATCATTTGCATGTTATAGTTGTCCAGTCATATCTCAGTTATCATTACTAACCAAGTGATTACTATGTCTGCTTAGCCTCCTTGCGTTAGGTTCTGTGGTTCACCTTAATTATTACTTTGACTTTGTAACTTTGTAAATAGATACTTGAAATCCTGAGTTTTATTGATGGCTGGATATTTTCTCCTATGAAAGACTGATTAGTCTTTTCTACTAAGAATTTTTCTGTCTTACCTCTCAGATATCTGGGCTGGGCTCAGATCCATGTGGACAATATTCTTCTTTTCAATGTAAAATCCTATATCTAATTTGAAAGATGCTCCTCGATAGACAAATGTTGGTTGTACCCTGTTCCTGGACAAGGTCCTATGATTTCCCTATTTATTTTTAAGCTGTAGTTTAGAAATCCAAATTTTGTCTGTGTATACCATCTTCTTAGTGAGGTCTTCACTTCCCAAAACGGATTTCCTCTTCAGAAGCCCCTTCCCTGCCTTCAACCAACCCCAATGAGAAAATCATCGTCTTGGCCTCTACTGCGAGTTTTTGTGTGTAGGTCATGATTTCCTTTGGCTGACTGGCCATGGATCTCTTCTCTTCTCAGAGTAGTGTTTTTAAAGAACTGACAAATGCTAAATCTTAACCAGTTAAAACTAAAATTTGTGTGATTAAAGATGCAACTTCTTTCCATCCATGTTGTGGAACTCCGTGAAATCTATTGATGAACTAAAGGGTGTGCTGGGGCCAGCCTGACCTGGAACTGATTATTAAATTTTCAGTGTGACAATGTATACTTTAGAAACCCACAAAAACTATAAATCGAGATTCAATTTATGGTTTTGCTGATTGTCTAAGTATTGGAAAAAATGTTCAAAAATGCAAACAAACCTAACAGTGCGTTTGGGGTATATTTTCCTCCCGGAGAGCTGACTGTTAAATATTTGTTTACCAGCACGCCCCTACCTCAGCAGGGTCCTGCCCTAACATCTTCAGTCCTAGTAGGATGTTAACCCTATCAAAAGGGACGTTGGACCCTCTTGTTTATTCTCAGGAGTGGTAATCATCCGATTTGTATTCATTTTTTTATAACCCTTATTTTCTATCTTAGTAACAACTTTAAGACAGAAGGTTAAGGGTTAGGCGAATGGGGTTATGTCCAGCCCACTGAGGACCACCTGGTTGGGAGTCCCGAGGGGTAAGAATGCAGACAGACTCAGGAGGGATGGGTGGTGACTTAGTTTATTGATTTGAGGTGCACAATTTATAGGTAAAATGATGTAGGCTAAAGAATTAGGAACAATGAAAGGTAATGATTCACAGGGTAAAGATAATGAACAGTTACTTCAGTGATCATAGACAAAAGTTTTCTATATGTAATGGATCAATATGTCAACCAGCTGCGTTTAGTACTTCAGTGAGTGACCCCCTAAGCAGACTCCTAATGAAATTCTTGCCCTAGTGGTTTCTTGGCAGGACATCTGGTAACTTGAAGAGAAGAATGGGTTGGGTTCCAGCTAAGGGGGAAGACTACGTGTCTTACTGCTTCTAAGCTAATAGCTGCCCTGAAACCTGGCATTCTGGGGTTCACTCTCACTACTTGGGGCTACAGGGTTAAATGACTTGCCTAGGGTCATACAGCCAGAAAGTGTCAGAGGCCAGGCCTGGTGACTGTGCCATAGTGGATAATCATCAGATGTTTTAAATCTCAGGAGTTTTTAAATTATTTTATTATTATTTATCTTGCAACCCCATTCTGGTTATATTCCTTTGTCCTCTAATTTGTCAGGATGAAAACCACTTCTGAACCCTTCATGTAGGGAGTTAGCAATCTCCATTATGCATCTCTTCTTCCCTTTTCCATTATTGCACATAGTCTTTCCTCATTGGCACCTAAACATCCATATCATCCTTCTGGGGAGCACCAGAAGCTGCCTCCCACTAAGACAGTGGAGAGAACAGTATGTCCATTACTTGTCTTTCAATGTTCAATGGCCTTTTTAAAAAAAAAATTTTTTTTTATTTAAACCCTTACCTTCTGTCTTGGAGTCAATACTGAGTATTGGCTCCAAGGCAGAAGAGTGGCAAGGGCTAGGCAATGGGGGTCAAGTGACTTGCCCAGGGTCACACAGCTGGGAAGTGTCTGAGGCTAGATTTGAACCTAGGACCTCCCGTCTCTAGGCCTGGCTTTCAATCCACTGAGCTTCCCAGGTGCCCCTTCAATGGCCCTTTTTGCCTTCATTCTCTGTGTCAAATTCTTCTGATCTCCCAAAATCATATAGGACACCACATAGAGAATAGCAAGGGTCATTAGGGGTTATCTAGTCCAGTCCCTTCCTTTTATAGTTAAAGAAACTGAGGTCTGAAGAGGTTAAACCAGCCCGCCCAAAGTCCTGTGGATAACCAAGCTGAGATTCCAAGTCAGGTTCTCCAACTCTGTCCATCTCCAGGGGCCAGATTCTTGAATGTCTTAGATGTCTATGTGTGTGTGCGATTGAATTCCCTTTTGTTTTCCTTTTGAAACACCTCCCTTATTTTTTTTTTTACCTTAATATATATATATATATATTTTTTAAACATTAATATTCATTTTTAACATGGTTACATGATTCATGCTCCTACTTTCCCCTTCACCCCCCGCACTCCCCCCACCCATGGCCAATGCACATTTCCATTAGTTTTGTCATGTGTCCTTGATCAAGACCAATTTCCAAATTGTTGGTAGTTGCATTGGTGTGGTAGTTTCAAGTCCACATCCCCAATCATGTCCACCCCGACCCATGCGTTCAAGCAGTTGCTTTTCTTATGTTTCCTCTCCTGCAGTCCTTCCTCTGAATGTGGGTAGCGTCTTTACCATAAATCCCTCAGAGCTGTCCTGGGTCATTGCATTGCTGCTGGTACAGACGTCCATTACATTCAATTTTACCACAGTATATCAGTCTCTGTGTACAATGTTCTTCTGGCTCTGCTCCTTTCGCTCTGCATCAGTTCCCGGAGGTCTCTCCAGTTCNGTTCTTCTGGCTCTGCTCCTTTCGCTCTGCATCAGTTCCCGGAGGTCTCTCCAGTTCGCCTGGAACTCCTCCAGTTTATTATTCCTTTTAGCGCAATAGTATTCCATCACCCGCATATACCACAGTTTGTTCAGCCATTCCCCAATTGAAGGACATTCTCTCCTTTTCCAGTTCTTTGCCACCACAAAAAGCGCAGCTATAAATATTTTCGTACAAGTCTGTTTATCTATGATCTCTTTGGGGTACAAACCCAGCAATAGTATGGCTGGATCAGAGGGCAAGCAGTCTTTTATAGCCCTTTGAGCATGATTCCAAATTGCCAGCCAGAATGGCTGGATCAGTTCACAACTCCACCAGCAATGCATTAATGTCCCAATTTTGCCACATCCCCTCCAACATTCATTACTCTCCCCTTCTTTCATTTTAGCCAATCTGCTAGGTGTGAGGTGATACCTCAGAGTTGTTTTGATTTGCATTTCTCTAATTATTAGAGATTTGGAACACTTTCTCATGTGCTTATTGATACTTTTGATTTCTTTACCTGAAAATTGCCTATTCATGTCTCTTGCCCATTTATCAATTGGGGAATGGCTTGATGTTTTATACAATTGCTTTAACTCCTTGTATATTTGAGTGATTAGACCCCTGTCAGAGTTTTTCGTTATAAAGATTTTTTCCCAATTTGTTGTTTCCCTTCTGATTTTGACTACATTGTTTTTGTTTGTACAAAAACTTTTTAGTTTAATATAGTCAAAGCCATTTAATTTACATTTTGTAATTTTCTCTAGCTCTTGCTTGGTTTTAAAGTCTTTCCTTTCCCATAGATCTGACAAGTAAACTATTCTGTGTTCACTTAACTTGTTTATAGTTTCCCTCTTTATATTCAAGTCGTTCACCCATTCTGAATTTATCTTGGTGTAGGGTGTGAGATGTTGATCTAGACCTAATCTCTCCCATATTGACCTCCCTTATTTTTTGAAGGAATACTGCATTTCACATGATAACCTGGAGAGTAAAAAATGGTATTCTTTCAAATATTTCTCGCTCAATTCTAAGAGGACCACCAAGTTTTTTTTTTTTTTTTTTTTTTTTTTTGCTTTCACTGTTATTGATTGACACAAGCAGAAATGCAAATGTAGCATGTGCAATGGAGGTCACTTAGATATTTACCTTACGCTTCATACTTATCAGAGCCCAAACCATCAGTCCTATGTTGTTTGTTCTTGTTCTACTTTTTAAATTTTGTTGTTTGTTCTTGTTCTTCTTTTTGAATTTTGTTGTTTGTTCTTGTGGCTATTTTTCATGGTTAAGTTTTGCCTCTTCATCAAGCTAGAGGCCCAAAGAGTGAGGTTTTATTTATAGCTTTTTCTTGGGAGATGATGTTAGCTTGCTCAGTAGACTTTGGCAATTAGAAGTTTCCTGGCAAAGCCCTATTGCAGGCAGAAACTACTCTCTACAGCTGTCGTCTGTCTGTGTGTGTGTGTGTGTGTGTGTGTGTGTGTGTGTGTGTGTGGGATCTCAAACCAAGATCAAATCACCAGGCATTTCACATCTTTTACCTCTTTTATCTCCACTCCTGATCAGATTTTAGAAACTGCCTCTCATATTGCTATTTCTTTGCTGCTCCTCTTCTATTTATTAATTAAAATTCATTTATTAGCTAGAATGTTACCTTAAGGGCGGGGGCAAAACTGTAATCCTTTGAATCCTTATCCATAAAATAAGAAAATAATCTCAAAGTTCCATTCTAGCTTTAGCATTTTATGATTATAAAGAAAAGAAATTTTTAAAAGATTTATTCAGATAGATGTATATATTTTTAAGATCTTTACCTTCTGATTCTAAGGAAGAAGAGTGGCAAGGGCTAGGTAATTGGAGTTAAATGACAAGCCCAGGACCACACAGCTAGGAGATGTCTAAGGTCAGATTTAAACCTATATCCTTCAGACTACAGACCTAGTGCTCTGTCTACTGAGCCACCTAGATGCTCCAATAGATTTATATTTTTATTGCAGAGAAGGAAGGTTAGAAAGAAGCAGAGACAAAAAGGGCAGCTTTGAAAGCTACAAGTTAGTTTTATATGCTGCAAAAGAAAAGTACTGTGCTTAATAGAGATACACAGTTTTGTTTACAATCTACATTTTCTATATGTATATATATATATATGTAGACATGCTTATTTGATTTGTTTATTAAGTTCAGAATAAAAATTAAAATATTTATAAATAATGAGGTAAATTCTAAAGAAAGACACACTGGGGATCAGTATCTCAACTACACTATTCATTATAGACTAGTTCCCCAAATTAGGTGCTTAAGGCCATGGTTGTCATCGCAGCCTCAAATGGTTAATGTAAGGACCAAATAAGATGATATTTGTAAAAGTTCTTAGCATACTGCCTGGAAATAGTAGGTGCTTAATAAATGCTATTTTTCCTTTCCTTCCTTTCTTCTTAGTGAAAAGAACACTAGCTTTTTTAGTCATGACCTTTCAAACGCACAAGTTCAGAGACTCCATTCACTTCTCCTAGAACATAAAAAAAAAAATACACATAAAGGCCTGGGCCTGAAACTCATTTCCTTTTGAGGGAAAGCATCTGGCCTCTCCTTTTACAGCATGGTCTCACCCCAAAGGCTGTGAACAGAGTCACCTAGATGTCTTAGACTTGTGTGAGGCAGAAAGGAAGGAGCTGAAGCTAGCAGGCTTTTATGAAAGTCTCTGAAGCCAATCAAAGAGTCTCTTCTTCACCATGGTTAGCTGACTGGAACCATATAGAGAAAGTCTATGCATGCTCTGCCATCTCTCTGAGACACTTCTCTTACACCTCACCATGAAAGGGAGCTTCCCAGTTTCTTCACATGGGAAAACCGTACCTATAGAGAAAGGCAATAAATAGGCTTTGTGTATGCACCAGAGTTGGGTTACAGCTTATCACACAGAAGCAGTGGGCAGGTGGGATTTGTAGACCAGTTGGATTCTGAGTTCAAATGGACAGTGGCTTGCTGTGGGACCCTGGAAAAAGCACCTCTCATCTCAGACCTTCTGTTTCTACATCATATGTATATGGAAATAACACTTCAACAATCTATTCATGGGGTTGTTGGAAAGAAAGATATACACAAAGGTGTGATGTTGGACTTTCCTGCCTTATGAAGCAGAGTATACTTTCCATATTTTAGTCTTTCCTTGAGATTCATGATCAAACAATAATGATCCATTTATAATAATCCTCTGAATTGTTGAGATATAAGACTTGGGATGAGTCTTCAAGCACCATGAAATTTGATTTGGTTGATAAATATCTGATATGAACTTGTCTTGTGATTTTCCCTGTCTATCAAGGGCTAGGCACTAAAAAGAATTTGAATTAATTGAGGGTTCTTCAATGCAGAAGATGGAAATGAGTGGGGAGAAGAAATAGACAGAAGACATGGGTTGGGTATGTCTAGAAAGGACGGGTCACAGGATAGGAGAGGAAGGTGCCCAGAAACTGGAGATGGGAGGACGGATAGGAGCTACATGTTGGAAATACCAGTGCCAGCTAGATTGTGTTCTATTGGAAGGGGCAGGAAATGCTTCTGTGAAAGTAAGGAGAGGAGAGGAGAAGGGAAGGATGCAGCATCTCTATAGAGTAGGTCCAGATATTCTTGGTTCTGGTCTGGAGGAGTCTTTTTGGTGGGCTATTGACCTAGAACTAGGCTGTTTTCAAAAGGTGCTAATTAACCAGCCAAAGGGGAATGTCTTACTGTTGTGCTCTCTCTTGCTCTCTCTCTGTCTCTCTCTCTGTCTCTCTGTCTCTCTCTCTCTCTCTCTCTCTCTCTCTCTCTCTCTCTCTCTCTCTCTCTCTCTCTTTTAACCTCATCTGACATTCAAGGAAGATGACCTTCTCTGGGCCTCCAGTTGGGAGGGAACTTCTATTCTCTCTCACTTGGAGCTAGTATGCAGTTAAAAGCACATTGTTGCTTCTGTTCCTATTGTGCCTATTCTTTGTTCCCTTTAGGAAAAGGACCTTGGATATAGCTATGACCTCATAAGCTTCAAAAGGTCAGGAGAGCAAATCTCCAAAAGTATGGGAGCTGGAGTCCATGCTAAGGTTTGCCATGAAGGGCAAAGATAGACTACATTAAGTGAGCTCCTTGCCCCAGCCCACCAGGAGCAGAAATGCTCCCTTGCCCACCCATCAGCCATGGCACGCTTGGAAGTGAATATGATGGAGCAAATGAATGGTGCAAATTGCATTATATCTGAGGCTCCTCTCCCTACAGACTAAGGTGATATAGGGGAGAATGTGCTCCTGGATATGTGTAAAGAAAATGTTTATACTTCTGTTAATACTATACCTTTAAAGTAAATGGCTCGTTGCCAAAGCCATTTGATGCACAGTGGTTAAAGAGAACTGAGGAACTAATCAATGTGGGGGAAGGCCAGGTAGAGGAACATAACACAATTGGAGATCAAACTGGTAGCATTAGGAGATGACTTCCTCAGCCCCTCAGGGGGTAGATCCCTAGAATCCTGCAGAGGAATGCAGCCAGCTTCCCTCTGGAAGAATAAATTTAGCTTCCCTTGAGATCCAGGACCTAGCAATATCTAAAGGTCATTATCTAGAGTCTTGCTACAGAGTGACCACTGCCAAAAGACTTGGGCTAAAAAAAAAGGTATTTTACAAGCAAAGTGAATATTATCAATGGCCTTTGACACCTGGGTTTTGAGACTAACCCTCAAATCCTTTCAGACACCAGATGCCTGGGCCCCTTGCCAGCCAGGAGACCTTGCTTTTGGAATCCTAACATTCCCACACTGTTGACCCATATCTCCAGACTTGAGATGTCTCCCTGTCTGCTTATTCTACCATATGATAAGCAAGCCTTTGGCCAGGAAGGCCTTCCTTTTTGCTTATGCTGCCTTTACTCCAGGAACCATTACCTCTAGAGATGGCCTTGCCCAGAGCAGGATGTTCTGCCAACTTCTCGACATACTCCATAGAGAAGTTACAACTGCAGCCACTGTACTGGTCTGTCCATGGCCGCATCCCCAGCAGGAGTTAAAGGGAAGATTAGGACATAGATTTTGTTATAGATATTTGTCAAGACTTTCCACATTTATTGAGAAATTCTTGACTCGTTGGGGTTGTCAAAAATCTTACCTCTGGATTTAGTAATATTTTTCTATATTCTATTTACTTAGAGACTGGGCCTATGATTTCACTGGTACAGGGAACTCTCAGGCAGAAAATTCCCTCTCACAGTACAGGTTGCCACTGCCACTTGTCTTAGAGAACTGCCTAGAGTACTGAGAAGTTAAGAGTTTTGCCTAACATCATAGAGTCAGTATATGTTGGAGGTGACATTGGCATCCGGGCCTTCCTAGTTTTGAGGCCAATTTTCTATTTATTATGCCATACTACCTACTTTACTCTTATTACAGTAAAAAGAACTAAGGAACTGGAGAAAGATGACTGGCAAAAGAACCCATTTCTCTACTTCTGCTCTCACCCCTCCCACAGGCTCAATCAGGACTGACCCCACCATCATTGAAAGGATATTTCCATCAACTACAGAGTTCAACAATGAGGTATCAATTCTAAAGTTATCTCTTTTGTCTCACAAGTATTCTACCCCATCAGGTACTAGAAATATTTCCAGTGCCTCTGTGAGTCCTAGATTTCTCTGAGAACTAGCTCTTTTTGTTCCTCCATGAGTCCTGGTTCTGGTAAAGAGATCGTTGGATGAAAGTCCTGATCTATACATCTTTGGTTTAGCAGAAACCTGGGGAAGAACAAGTGGACTACAATTCAGTGAGGGATTTCATCTGATTAGCCATAGAACATATCCCCTGGGTTAAAGAAATATCCCTTAGACTTGTTCTGGAAATAAGGCAACACTTGTTCCCTATACCATCTTCTTGTCATAGAGGTGTGACTTGACCACTGTAGGTCCAGTTTTGTGAACATGTTGCTGAATATATCTGGTATAAGAATTCAGGGATGAGAACAATGGGTATTTGTCCCTCATCATACAGTCCACTATATCTAACTGGCTCCACACCATCAGACCAGCCAGGCCATGCTTCATATCCCATTCAATTTGCCCAGATCATCTTATTGCTATCTGTCTTGATGTCTGCAGCCCATTTTCCACCTATTGATCTAGGAACAGTAATCAAATCAGTATGATTATTGTTTTTATATCAATGATTATTACTTAGTTAAATGGACCTGGAATGCTACGCACTGGCAGTTAGAGTTAGGGAAATACATTGGAATGGGGGCTTGAACTTATAGTATTAGAAATATTAGAGACTCCCTTAGGGACACCCTAAATGTTTGGAGCCCTATAATTCCACTCACCGTTCCTGTGATTTACCAGATTAAATCTCCCTTCCCATCCTTCATTCACCTACATTCATTATCATCTTCTATTGGAATGAAAATTCCTTAAGAGCAGGTACTGCCTTGACTTTTGCATTTACATCTTTACATTAGCCTAGTTCCTGGCATGTTAGTTTGGGGTAAATAAATGTTTAGCATTCATATCATTGGGCTAGTAACACGGAGGGACTAGTAAATCAATGCAGATTCATAGTTCTTCCTCTATTCTTTTTCCTGTTTCTAGAGGAGAGGTAGAGGGTCAGATGAATTCCTTGGGCAAGTTTTGTTCAGGATAATGTGACCAGATTATTTCAAGGGAATTAAGCATCCCAGGGATCAGGTTTCATCCATAGACTAGCTACCAATGAAGTAGTAACACCTCATCCTCTGTGGTATGAATCATGTTCTGAGATGACCAATAATTTAATTAGAGGGACACAGGTTTGTTGGATTCAGATAAGGACAACTAATGGGTGATGAACGGTTTCCCATGAATTTTGGTGGCAACATACAGAGAATATTACCATCCTTGATTCCCAAGCAAGAGAATTAATGTGTCTGCTGACTGTTCCCTCTGCACAATTGGAAATAATGAACTCTTGTGTTTCCCACACCTGCCATCTTCTCCAAGCCCTGCTTGGGCAGTCGGCCCAGTAGCAAGCTGGTCTCCTTTGGTATCAGCATTCCCCCTTGGAATTCCACAGAAATGCCAGGGAAGGGAGTGTTTAAAATCATGCCTTATGTTTGTACTGTGCATGTGAGTTTACAAAACACTTGTATATCCATTATTTCATTATTATTGTTTTAGTTTTGTGTCACTACTGTACTTTATTGCTTTGGAGTGGATTTGTGATTTCATTGGTATGTGGAACCAATGAAGAAACTCCCTCCGCTGATTCTGGTCCACACCTGCTCTTCAATTAAGTGTCTTCCAAAGACTTGATGAGAGTCACACTGTATATATGCCTGTAATGTCAGAGGTGAGACTTTAACTCAGGTCTTCTTGGCTTTAAGGCCAACTCTCTGTCCACTGGACTATGATGCTTTTCATTTGCACTATTCTTTTTTAAATAAGAAAAGAGATCAACCTAGCCCTTTACACTAAACAAAATGGATGGAAAATACATGTTGCCCAGATTACTAGAAGCAGAAGGATGGGCAGCAGATACAGTTAATGCATTAGAACTGATGATGATGGGCTGCAATGGGAATTGGATAGGAGGAAGAGGTGATGGGATTACATTCAGGATATTGTCCACTGCTTTCAAAGATCTTAGCCTACTCTTGAGAAAGCTCATGTTCTGAATGTCAATGGAGATTCTCCCATTGAGGTTGTATGACTGAATCATGGAACACTGGCATCTTGGCAAAGTCACCATTGTAGATAGAATATCCAAAGAACAGTGAAAAGATGGGGAAATGAGGAGCATGGGGCACAGTGCTACCAAATGATGATTTGTATGGGAGAAATGATATAAAAGGAAGATATCGTCATGGATCCGTATGATGAGAAAAAGAGCTGGTCAGGTCCTAGTGAGTTAACAGAGAGCCTCAGGGCTGCCCTAGTATCCACACTGGGAAGATGATCCTTGGCTGTGGGAACCAATGGGGTATGCTTTTGGTAGATGGAATTTGTTTTGTAACTTAGAATTAATCTTGTACCTTCATGTAATATACCTGACATCATATCCCTGAACAAATAAATCAATGAAGGCAAGTATAAGGATTAACGTGTAATGGATTAAGAGTTGGCTTCAGAGTCAAGAAGGTCTAGGTTTCAAGCCTGTCTCCAATAGATATTGGGTTGTGTGAGGCCAGACTCAGCCCTCAGGGGCAAGATGTCCCAGTTTTATCTGAAACATTAAAATGTAATTGTGAAATAGTAAAAAAATAAACAAAATTACAGCACAGACCACATCAATTTGTGGCTTTCTAAGTCAACATGTTGTCTGCTGAAGTCCATTTCTATTTGAATTTGATGCCTCTGTTCCAGGCAACTCTAAGGCAAAAAGTTGCAGATTTTGAGTAAATCTGCTTCCTCATCAGGAACTCTCTACTCTACCTGGTTCAGCCTCTGATACAAGGGTGAGGAGACCTCCAATTCTAATCTCCTAGCTAGTGGGGCTTAGTCCTACTCTGTAGTATGCCCTGATGAAGAAGGGAAGCCTAGGACCTGAGCTTATATCATTATGTATAACCTGAGCTAAGTACAAGGAATACAAATAGAAAAGGCAAGAAAGCTCCTGCCCTAGAGGCAGCTAGGCAGAGGAATGGATGGAACATTGGGCCTGGAGCCAGGAAGACCTAAATTCAAATCCAGTCTCAGATACCTTAGGTGATCTTGGGCAAGTCACTTGACTTCTGTCAGCTTCATTTTCTTCAACTGAAAATGAGAATAATAGAGGCTTCTAACTGTAAAAAGGGAACAATAAATAGTATTTACTTTCCAGAGTTTTTGTCAAGATCAACTGAGAGATTTTTAAAGTACTGAAAGTAGTCCCTGGCACATAGCAGATGCTGAATAAGTACATATTTCCTTTCCTTTCCCTTCCCTTCCCCGTGCCCTCCAGAATCTCAGATTCTAATAGGGAAAGACAATATACAGAAAGGGGATTGATGGCCAGGAAGGAAGTCTGGTCTGAGAAATAGCAGGCCTTTTCCAGGAATGGCACTATTGATTGATTAGTGTTCCCAGATTTAGGGATGGAAAACTGGGCAAGGAAGGCACCAGGAGCCATGGTAGAAGATCCCTAGATTTGTTTCTTTCACTTGATGGCAGTAGAGTGTGGCTACTGGTCTGGGAACTGGAGTTGAGTTACCATCACCCAAGTAGGCACCATGGATGCTTTAACTCTGGTTCCTCCCAGGGGCTGTCTAGGGCCCTCCACACAGGCTGATCAAGTCTTTATCTACCTCCTCTGCCCTCTGTCACTATCCCAATAGTCTTATATCATTGAGATGCAACAAAATTGGATGTCACCAAGGCTCTAGCCCCTAGGCCACTCTTCCTTTCTTCATCATACAGAGTGGGTCCAAGGGACTGGAATTGGAGGCATCTTCACATTGAATTCCCTTATATTCCCAGAATTTTCTCATCTTTAAAATGAAGAAGTTGAACCTGATGACCTCTAACTGCCCTTCCAGCTTTAGGCTTATGCTCATATAATCATCTCACATACTTCTATATAGTAATGGCTTCCCAAATTTTAGTAGAATGAATTAATGCCTCTATGAATAGTTGACACTTTATAGACTTTGGGGTTTTAAAGCACTATATTTTTATGCTCTCTTATTTGACTCTGATGACATCCTATAGAAGAGATATTGCAAGAATTATAAACTTTATTTTACAAATTGGGGAACTGAGGCTCAGAGAAGGGGGTAATGTCCTCATTCCTATGCCTAGGAAATGGCAGAAATGGTATTAAGTTTCTAAACCAGGTATCCTAAAATAGGGCTCCAAGACTAGGGCTCTTAGAATCTTTTAATTCTTTTAAAAATCTTTTCATTCTAAACTTAGTTGCTATCAAGGAATAATAACAAACAAACAAACAAAATGAAAAATGAGCCCACACACTCCAGTGAGGATGCATTGGGCACCTCCTGTGTTATTAGCAACACAATCACCAAAAAATGACAAACCATACCTGTTTCCATACGTGGAGGGTGGGGATATCACATTTACACAGACTGTGCATAAAATTGCAGACTCCACATTTTTTTATATTTAGTTGAAAAAGTACCCACCAATATTTACAAAATAATCCTAAGAATCCCTCTTTCATCTGCCTGTTCTGACGTCTCTTTCCTTCGAGGCAGGATTTTGTGATCCTCAGAACCTGGGAGAAGATTTAGACTTTAAAAGGGAAGTTTTGCATTTTCATTTCCCTTCCCAGTAACTGAATTTTCATCACATCTGCTGTTTTCATTCAGATACATTCATGACCCTCACTCTCCTTCCTCCAATCCCCAAGGCAACTTGCTCAATTCATTTTCCATTTCATAGTTTTCTGGAACTTTTTCAACTGGACTAGAATCCCTTCCTTGGTCGCATATTGTGGAGAGTCTGACTAGACATTCTGGCTTGTCCTGGGTTGAGTCATTAAAATCCATTTAACAGCTTCCAATCCACTTATTTCTTCCCTTGGCAGGCAGTGGGATGCTGACATCTGTGCCCGACAAGCAACTTTCTCTACAGCTGTTTCTCATACAATCTTTCAGCTACTGAAGAACACAAATTTCTTAGAATCTGAACTGGAATGGGCCTCAGGAGTCATCTAGCCCAGCTTTCCTCTTTCCATAGGAGAAAGCAGATTCTCAGATAGTGGAAGTAATTTGCCTCAGATCACACAGGCAGCGGGTAAGAGCCTGAACCCATGTTCAGGCCTTCCAACATATCCTTCTAAGCCCCAGCTCAGAGCTTTTTCCTAGCACATCATGCTGCTTGCCTAGAGTATGTCTGAATGGTGTCACAGGAGGCAATAAGGGCTGTAGGTGTTGAGAGAGAGGGGGGAGAGAGAAAGGCAGAGAGATAGAAGGAGGGGGGGAGAGAGAGAGAAAGAGAGAGAGAGAGAAAGAGAGAGGAGAGAGAAGAAGGAGAGAGAGAAGAGAAGAGA
>NC_058135.1:63245016-63275542 GCF_016433145.1 Gracilinanus agilis
AGAGAGAGAGAGAGAGAGAGAGAGAGAGAGAGAGAGAGAGAGAGGAGAGAGGTGAGGAGAGAGGGAGAAAGTTGGATGAAAGGTGGATTCCAGAGGTGGATGAACAGTTCTGAAAAGAGCTTGCCAAACCCTCACACCAGGGAGGGGCACAAGTTCTCCCTGAACACCCCATACAATTTAGACACTCCTATGGATTAGCCATCTCCAACTCTCACCTGTGCCTTCAAGAAGATACAGTATGCACAGCACTCACACCCTGGAAAAATTATGTTGGCAGATGGACTAAACCAGTTTGAGGGTAAGTCAAATCCACTGGTGAGTTAGGGGAATGTCTGCTCCAAGCATATGAATGACGGCTTCCCCTATAGAAATGGGCATATATAAATGGAGATTTTGAACCTTGGACTACATCCCCCATAAGTCCCTTGGTATTTCCCAAAATTCACTTTAATCTCTCCTGTGCCTTCATGTTTGCATGGTCACATTATTGTTTTATAGTTGGCTGTAGCTCCTCCCTCTTCCTCTTTTGCTCTTGGGAGCAGGCTGGTTAGTACCTTTTAGCTAGTATATTTTTGTTCATTTATTATTTATAAATATAATACTTTGTATTTTGCATATTAATCTTAATCTCTATAGGCAGATGAGAATAATTTGTTCCAACAACCAAGAAGGCAGCACAGCAAGTACTGTAGATCACTTAGATCTTGGTCAGACGTCAAAGTCACCTACTACATCCCAGGCCATCCACAGTCATCCTGACTATTGGCTTGCCATTGGACTTGGATGACTCTGGAAGAGAGAGTGAGGTTGATGATTTTATACCACTCTGCCTCACTTCAATTCAATTCATGCACTATTTCAGACACTATCCCATAATGCCACTTGCATTATGAAATAATGCACAGTTGCAGTAGTAGTAGCTGGCATTTATAGAGCGTTACAGTTTGCAAAGCATTTTATGCATGTGATCTTCACAACAATCCTAGAGGTCAGCACTATTATTATTCTCTCCATTTTATAGATAGGAAAGCTGGGCCTCAGAGAATTTAAGTGACTCACTTAGTGTCACATAGCTAATAAGGGCATAAGATAGGACTGAAATGCAAGTCTATCTGATTTCAAGTCCAACACTGTGCCCTCTGCCATACCGCCTTTTTGGAAGAAGTGTGCTTTGACCTGGATCTTTCTTTGTAACTTAATAAATTCTGGTTGAAAAGATCTTGCCATCTACCCTGAATTTCTTCTGCTGCTTCTCCTAGAAGGGTTTCCTTTCCTGGCTTGGTGACTGCAAGATGGGCTTGACACAATAGGACCCTATCAGGATCTCAGAGTTGAAAGGACTTTCAGGAACCACCTATACCCAAATGAGAGTATAACAGACTAAGCAAATGGTCTAGGGATTTTGCTTGAAGATCTCAAATTAAGGGGTATCAGTGACCTCCTGAAGCAATCTGTTAAACATTTGGGTAGTTCTGATTGTTGGAATGGTTTTCCTTATCCAGTCTGTATTTCTTTGGTGTATCCTCTAGGGTCAAGAAGAACAAATCTCAGACTTTCCTTCTGACAGCCTTTCAAATACCTAAACAGTAGTCATGCCTCCAAACCTATCCCTTCCCAGTCTGTTACTTAGGTATCTAGTACATAGGACCCCAAAATGTTAGAGCCTTCAAACATAGCATATAACACAGAACATGGCTTGTACAGCTGGAAGGCACCTTAGAACAAAACAGATTAGAAAATAAAAGATTGCTGGAGCTTAAAGGAACATTGAAACAGAGAATATAAAAATATACAAGCTCAGATTTGAAAGGGATTTTAGAACAAAAAAGCAGCATGGTGCAATGGAAAGAACTGTGGGTTTAGAGACAGAGGACCTGGATTTAAATCCTCATCCTGCCAATAACTACTTGTGTGACCTCGGGCAAGTCATCTTCCTCCATAAAATGAGGCAGCTGGGTTCTTTTCTAAGGTCCTTACCTGTGCAGAATTCATCTATTCATCTGGGAACCTGGAATCTTAGAACAAAGAATGTTCTATCTGGAAGGAATGTTAGAACATAAAATGTTTAAGCTGAAAAGTTCGAACTGTAAAAGTCCTAAGAAGTTATTAGTTCTAAGGCTCTCATTTTACAATCTGACCTCAGACACTTCCTAGCTGTGTGATGCTGGGCGACTCACTTAACCCCAACTACCTACCCTTTATTGCTCTTTTCCCTTGGAATCAATACTTAGTATTGATTCTAAGATAGAAGATGAGAGTCTAAAAACAAGGACTTAAATGACTTTTTAAATTTACTCATTCATTCTTGAAGCTTTTCATGGGTAATCTATGAGCAACTGCTACTAGTCTAATCAATTCACTTCTAATCTCCCAAAGATAGTAAACAAATAAAGGACTGGTATTGGCTTCTGAAATATTACTAATTGCTGATGTAGGAACAACCTGTATATAATATAAAAATGGCTTGTAAAGAGCCTGAAAGAACCATATAGAAAGTATTAGCTGGTTTTTTCAATGGATAATGCCACAAACAGATGGTACGGGGGCATTCTGTTATTCAGTATCCACGAAAAAAATATTTTCTTTTTAATTGATAGCAATGTGTGGGATTAAGGACAAATTTTCTTAATTGGTAGATAATATTTTCATAAGAGGCCTGCCATGAAATTCCTTTTAAAAAAATTAAGTCCCTCCCCCTTATCATCAAACATTTTTTCTCCCTCCCACTTTTCTTCCCCTTCTAAAAACAGGAAAGGAAAAGAAGAGAAAATTGTAATAAATATGCTTAGTTGAGTGAAAGAAATTCCCATATTGACTATGGCCAACAATTGTGTCTCATTCTGTGTGGTCATCTCTCTGCCATGAGGTCCCATGAACTTTGTGGGAGATGTTCAGATTGAAGGACTAGGATTGAGAAGTAACAGACTTATGGTTCAGATTTCTGCACTGGCATCCATAAAAACAAACAAACGAACAAAAAACCCCCAAGAGAATTGTGTCCAGTGCGTTAACAGGTGGCTTGTCTGTAGAAGACATGGACAAGAATTGCACAGGAGGAAAAAGTGCGGCAGGGTGAGTTCTCAGTGATGAAGAGAAAACCCACACTGAGGAGATCATTGATCCACAGAAGTTTTCATGTAGAAGCATTCTCAGGATATACATTTATGCTTTATTCTTTGTTCTCTCTTTTGTGCCATTTGTGGAGTGATACCTTTAAAACACCTTGGAATCAGACAAGCATGAAGGAAAACCCTGTCACTTACATCCTGGCTCCAGGGTGACTAGCAACCATGTTCTCCTTGTCTTTTGTAATGTGTTTCTTTGGCTTTTCCATCAAGGTACTTTCATAAGGAAGTTCACTAATGATGAAATGCCTTCTTCATGGTCTCGAGGAAAAGTACCAAAAGCCCGTTTTCTTGACATAGTTAACATGTTCTTTCTGAATCATAATATCCATTTAGACTTTCAGTGGAATAACACCGGGTTGGCCATGTCATTGTTGGTGCCATTGTCTTGACCTCTGTCACCAATGGCACCAGATAATGCTATGAAATAGAGTAGGACTTTTCTCCCCCAGGGTAGTTGATTTATCAGCCCCTGACTAGGCAGTAAGGGATTTCAAAGGGGGTACCATACCATGTCCCCAATTGTCAGTCAAATAGACTCCTATCCCAAGTCCTTGAGAGTCGTCCGTCGTCTCATAGACCAAGAACCTTGCATAATGTGTCTTACTTTACTTTAGTGCTTTTCCCATTAAGATACTGCTGGCTTTCATGAAACATCAATGTGGAGACTTATGTAAACTCTGAAGAAATATATCTCCCTGATGTTGACTTTTCCCAGAAAGAAAATTTTAATGGCAAAAGGAACCTGTAGAAATCAAAAAGTGGAGCCCAAAGGTCAAATCCACACTGCCAATTTCATGGAAAAAAAAAAACAATTTCAACAGAGATAGCAAGTCCTTTGCTGAACTGGGTTGAAGTTTATGACTTCTAATACATTAGTTTTAGACATTTAGTAGGAAATGTCACAACTCACAAATAATTGGAAGCAATCATAGAACTGTAGGGCAAGAGATAGATGGAACTATCAAGACAATCTCATCTAGCCTTCATTTTCTAGATGAGGAAATGAGTTTCAAGATAGGTGAAGTGACTTGCCCAATCATACAAAAGCATAATTTGAAGCCAAATCCAACAAAGTCCTTTCTGCTTGTTTTTAGTGCTAATGTTTTGTTTTTAATTTAGCATAAGTATGTTTGGTCCCTAATTTACTGATGAAGATTTAATCTAGTAAAAAAAATAAAGATTTTTAAAAATTCTTTTTTACTTTTCAACGAACAATAAACAAGCATTTGTTTTCTCTCTTTTCTATCCCACCCTCCCAATTGGGGAAAATAACAAGGAAAGAACAAATCTATGTATTATACTGCCTAGGGTCCTGACCAGTAATGGACACAACAGGTTAAAAGCTTTAGGTTTCAGACTTGAGATAGAAGCTTGTGATATCTCTGGCTCTAGAAAAATATCTTTCTGAGATGCCCATCAGAGAATTTCTTTTGTAAAAACCCACTGGTTACCATCTCCTTTCTTATGTATTCCAAGTGCCACCGCCTCTGATGCCCTGCTTATGTTCTCACATCCCTCGTCTAAGGAAAATGGAAGTAAATGTACAAGTCAGATTGGCAGAGCCAGGCTAGACCTGCGCCCAATTCTCATCCCAGCTGCCTACTTGTAGTATGTGCCATATTTGAACACTGGAGTGGTATGTACCAAGAACTCGGACCAATGAAGACACAAAAGTATTAAACAGTAAAGAGCGAATTCTGTGGGAAAAGAGCCCTGGCTGTGGAATCAGAGGACTTGAGTTTCGATTCCACCTTAGTTGTTGACTACTTTTGAGTAATCCATTGACATTGATCTTCTCTGACTCTCGGCTTACTGATCTGTAAAGATGAGAATGTTGAACTTGCTGTATGGCATGACTGCCGCTGAGGTCAGGGGTTGTCGGTCTTTCCCCTTAGTTCCAATTCTTCATGACCCCATTTAGGGTTTTCTTGGCAAAGATATTGGAGTGGTTTGCCATTTCTTTCTCCAGCTCATTTGACAGATGAGGAAATGGAGGCAAACAAGGATAATGGACTTGCCCAAGGTCATACAACTAGTAAGTATCTGAAACTAGATTTGAACTCCAGAAGATGTGTCTTCTTGATTTCCAGCCCAAGGCTCTATGCATTGCACCACCTAGCTGCTCAGGAATCAGAGGACCTGATTAAAAAACCCATCTCTGGTATTAACTACTTGTGTGACCTTAAGTCAATGACAACTCTTCCAGGTCTCAATGTTCTTTTCTGTAAAATACAGGAGAAAGGGTAGATCAGAGGAGCTATGAGGTCCCTTACAGATCTATCTATGATCCTGGGACTTCTCAGCTGAAGCAGCCTCTCACCTGCACACACTCTCCTGACTTGCTCTCTCTTTTTTTAACCCTTACCTTCCATCTTAAAATAGATATTTAAGCCATAAGGCAGAAGAGGGATAAGGGCTAGGAAATGGAAGCTAAGTGACTTGCCCAGAGTTACACAGGTAGGAAGTATCTGAGGCCAGATTTTGAACCCCAAACTTCCCATCTCTTGGCCTGGATCTCTATCCACTGAGCCACCTAGCTGCCCCTAATCCCTTTACTTTTACCATAGTTCTAATGACTATTATTAAATACCATTTCGTCAATTAATCAGCATTTACTGTGTTCCAGACCCTGTGCCAAGGGCTAGGGAGGAAGAGACAAAAGAGAGATAAATAGTCCTACTCTTTAGGAGCATCCATTCTAAAGAGGAAGATGATGGGAACAAATAGTGTTAGTGACAGAATATGTGTGATAGCCATAGAAGATAGTAGGGGAAGGGGTGCCCTACCAAGTGAAGGGATGAGGAAAGGCTTCGTTTAGAAGGTAGTATTTGTTTTGAGCCTTGAAGGAAAGCAAAGATTCTTATGATAACCATAATGATGAGAGCTAGCAGTCACTCAATACACATTTATGAAGTGCCTTATGTGCTAGGTACTGTGCTAAGTGCTTCAGTGTTGTACATATCTCATTTAATAATGCTTACAACCCTGTGAGATGGGTGCTATTATTATTCCCATTTTGCTGATGAGGAAACTGATGAGAGTTATTAAATGCCTTGCTGAGGGTCACAGAGCTTGTGTATGAGGTAGGATTTGAACTCAAGTTTTCCTAGTTCCAACCTCAACATTCTATGTATTACTTCAGCTACTAGTTCTCTTTTGAAAGTGAGCAGAGAGATCTGCCCAGACCTAGGGGTGGTCAGTGCAATGAACAAAGAACTTTATATTTGATCTTGGGAGCAAGAGGGAGCCACTGGAGATTATTGAGTAGGTGGGTTTCACCATCACACCAGCACTTTAAGAAATTCCTTTGGCAGTCGTGTGGAAGATGGATTATTGGGGAAGGAAGTGGTGACAAGCAGGAAGACTAAGTAAGAAGCGGCTCTAATGAGGTGGTTTGGGAGAGAACTGAGAGGGCAGTTCTGTGAGAGGAGAGAAGGGAACTTATGTATTATTTGTTATGTAACTGAAAGTGTAAAATTGGCAACTGATTGGCTTTGTGGGAGAACGAGTTGAGGATGACTCCTGGAATAATTGCCCAATATGGGAAACTTGTGGTACAGTAGAAAGTATCACTGGGGTTTGAGGTGAAAAAAAATCCAGTTTGAATCCCATCTCTATCTACCACCCAAGTGACTTTGGAGAGGTCTCAGTTTCTTTATCTGTAAAATTAGGAAATCTAAGTAGAGGATTTCCAAAGTCCTTTCCAGCTTTAACTACTATGATCCTGGGGTTCTCATACCTAAAGATATGCCAGTTTCATTAATAACAAACTACTCCCACCAGTTCTCTTCTTTTTCTCTAGGGTCCTTCCATACCCCAAGTGCAGGCAATAGTGACTCACTTGGATTGTCCCTAAGAATAGAAGTATTTAAGGATCTCCCAGTTCATTGTGCTTGGCTCCATGGGCCCCACTTTCTGCCTCTTCTGAACTCTGTAGAGTTCCAGTCATAGCATTATAGATACAGAACCAGGAGAGACTTCAGAGGCCATTTAATCCAACAACCTCATTTTACAGATGGGGAAACTGAGGCATATATTTGGTAAAGTGACTTGCCTAAGGTCACAAAGGTATTAAGTAGAAGAGATAGGATTAAGATACAGGTTCTCAGACTCCAAACCCATTGCTCTTTCCACTGTAACATCTATGAGAATTAAACTAAGGCCTCCCTCCCTTAATCCCTCTGTCCTCACATTATCTTCCCCTTCTTGCTTCTTCTCTATAGGAGAGGTAATATGTGAAATGTGTAATCAGTATTTTTTAAAACCCATACTTTCTGTGTTAGTATCAATTCTAAGACAGAAGAGCAGCTAGGGCTAGGCAATGGGGATTAAAGGACTTGCTCAGGGTCATACAAAGGCCATATCTGATCCCAGGTCCTGGAGTCAATATTCACGTCCATTGTGGCTTATTAGAGAGGTAGTGCAGTTTAGTAGATAGAATGCTGACCTTGAAGCTAGAAGGACTTGGTTTCAAGTGTCATCTCTGATATACACTAGCTCTGTGATACTGGGCAAGACACTGGATCTCAAGGCAAAGGATTATAAATTGCAGAGAAATCACTGGCATATTAGTGAAGGAACTTCCCTTATCAGGGAGTTTTCATTAGGTCCATCATTCCCAGTCCTTAGTTCAGAGATTCCCAAAGTGGGCGCCACCGCCCCCTGGTGGGTGCTGCAGCAATACAGGGAAGCGGTGATGGCACACAGGTGCATTTATCTTTCTTATTAATTGCTATTAAAATTAAAAAAAAATAATTTCCAGGGAGCTAAGTAATATTTTTTCTGGAAAGGGGGTGGTAGGCCAAAAAAGTTTGGGAACCTCTGTCTTAGTTGCTTATCACCTGCTCTTCAACTGAAAGTTAGGCCCTAATAAAACAGAGGTAGGATGGCAACGACATGATCTGGCTTTAAAGATGGACTGTGTCTCATTAGGAAGAGTAGGTAGCTCTGGCAGGATGTGTGTGTGTATATTGGTTGCTTGGTTGGTTGGTGCCCTTTATACTTGAAGAGGACCAAAATCACATCACCGCTATCTTTTGATTCATTCATAAATTGAATTTAAGTGTGGCAGAGTTGGCCACATCCTCTCTTCCAGAGTCATTGAAGTTTGGTGGCAAGACAAAAGTCAAGAAGGCTGGCAATGGCTTGGCATGTAGTGGATGGATGACCTTGGCTTCTTCTAGGTCCGACCAAGCCCTAAGCACTCCACAGCTCCAATGGCCATTGGAACAAATTGTTCTCATCTGCCCCTTCTGCTGGAGAAGTCTTCACATGCCTGCGGTAGTCATCCCCCTAATTCACCAACAGGTTTGAGACATTCATTACTCTCAACCTGGTTTTGCCTGGTTTTCCTGGGGTGTGGCCAATGCTCATGCTTCTTGGAGCCCCGAGGTGAGAGCTGGGTGGCAGCTTGAAGAAGTCTTGGTAAGTCTTCACACCTTGACATATATTCATATAATATGATGTTAAGTAACATAATAAATTTTGGACAAGGGTAATGCTGATTGAATGTTTGGGAGAATGCTGGGAAGACAAAAGGGAGTTTCTTTTATCTTCCTTAAATGGTTGTGAAAGGAAGGAAGGATTAGCTCTTATTAAGTCCTACTGTGTGTAGGGTACTGTGTTAGATGCTAAGGAAACAAATATAAAAGTTGTGGAGTCTCTGCCCTCAGGGAACTTACATTTATTCCATCTCATCATAGTAGTAAATCTAGGGTGTCATTCACTAATCCATATAGTCTCCCAGACAAAGTCCTCTCTCAAAAGCAACTGGACAGGATTGAGGAGAGCCTTTCCACTGCTTCTGGACATCCCCACTAGCTCTGGTCTGGTCTGAACACTGACATCTCTCCTGATAGCCCCCTTCTCTGGTTCACCCTTTGACAGAATTTATTTTTGAAAACTCCTGCCTCAAAGATTCTCAGCATGTTACAAGCACACATGGCCTTCTGGGAGATAGAATTCTCTACCTCCCAGATGTAAAGTTCATGTCCAAATATGCCCCTTTCATATAAAAAGGTCTATCTGAGCATGGCAAATCCAATTTACTCAACTGAATCAAGTAAGTCCAAAAGCTAAAAACAAAACAAAACAAAACTCTGGTGATCTGCACTCCACCCACTTTTACCACCTCCTCTTGCCCAAAGGTTTTGAAAAGTTTTTTGATGTATACATTTCACTAAAAAGGGTATATTGAATTTTTTCTCTCTTAATACCTTTTGGCACAAGTATCATACCCCCCCCTCCCAAACCTAGACAAATTGTAAGCAGGGAAATCCCCTTGCTCCCTTCTGTCCTTGTGACTCCTAACCCCCAAACAGCTGATAATGTCTATAAGACCTTGAGATTATTATCATCTTTGGATAGTGCTTTAGATTGAGATGGATATAGAAATGCACCTCCAGGCTACTCCTCGATACCTTTGGGCTGTATCTCAGGCATCCATCTGCTCCCTAAACTAGGAGGGTCTTCAGGCAAACCCCAGTCAGATGACCAAACCCCGCCCCCCCACTACCGAATGCCTGAGTATTTACCACTCTAGAATCACGTCCACACCATGACACAACATCACTTCCCCACTGTTGTAAAAAGTATATAATCCCCAAAATTGATGGATTCTCCAGGTTGTTCCACTCATGCTCTCTTGTAAGCCAGAAATTCAACACCACTAATAAATCTCTCTTTTTATTTTTAAGCTAAGTTTCAGAGTCTTGCATTCTCGCAAAAGATATCCTTCCGGAACCCCAAGAGTTCACTTTTGTACCCCACAACACCTTTCATTCATTCATCAAGCACTTTATATTTTTATTTTCATTGTTATGCAAAACACACTTCCATACTGGTCATTGTTGTAAGAGCAAATTCATATACAACCAAAATCCCAACATGAAACTGTAAATACAGAGATGTAAAAGTCTACTCCAACAGTTCTTTCCCTGTCATAAGTGTTTCAGGATTGTCCCAGATCATTGCATTGCTGAGAGGAGCCAAGTTTTCACAAATAATCACCCAACAATATTGCTGCAATTATGTACAATGTTCTCCCGGTTCTGCTTATGTTGCTCTGCATCATGTAGATCTTTCCAGCTTTTTCTAAAATCATCTAGCTCATCATTTCTAACAACATAATAATATTCTACCACCAACATATACCACAATTTGATTACTTTCCTCAATTGATGGACACCCCTTCAGTTTTCAATTCTTTGCCACCACAAAAAGAGGGGCTATAAATATTTTTGTACAAGTAGGTTCTTTCCCCTTTTTTATTATCTCTTTGGGATATAGACCAGATCAAAGGGTATGGACAGTTTTGTAGCCCTTTGGTCATAGTTCCAAACTGCCCTCCAGAATAGTTGGATCACTTTACACCTCCATCAGTAATGCATTAGTGTCCCAATTTGGTCATACCCCCTCCAACATTTACAACTTCCTTTTACTGCCATATTGTCCAATCTGATAGTTGTGAGATGGTATCTATTTTAATTTGCATTTCTCTAATCAAGAATGACTTAGAACATTCTTTCACATGTTTATTGATGGCTTTGATTTTTTCATCTGAAAATTGCTTGTTTATATCCTTTGACCCTTTGTCAATTGGGGAATGGCTTGTATTCCTATAAATTTGACTTAGTTTTCTATAAATTTGAGAAATTCGACCTTTATCAGAGACATTTGTTATAAATTTTTTTCCTAGTTTGTAATTTCCCTTCTAATCTCCATTACATTAGTTTTGTTTGTACAAAACATTTTAAATTTAATATAATAAAAATAATTCCTGTTACGTCATATAGTAGTCTCTGTCTTTTGTTTGTTCATAAATTCTTCCCTTCTCCAAAGATCTTCCAGG
Organism: Gracilinanus agilis; assembly: GCF_016433145.1. Classification (NCBI taxonomy): domain Eukaryota; kingdom Metazoa; phylum Chordata; class Mammalia; order Didelphimorphia; family Didelphidae; genus Gracilinanus; species Gracilinanus agilis. The sequence goes on from NC_058135.1 coordinate 63,255,994, forward strand.
TAAACTATTCTGTGTTTCCCTAATTAGGACATAAGGTATCACTCTTTATATCTACATCACATATCCATTTTGACCTTATATTGGCATAGAGTGTGAGATATTGGTCTATACCTAGCTTCTGTCATATTCTTCTCCAATTTTCCCAGCAGTTTTTGTTAAAGAGTGAGTTCTTATACCAAAAGCTGGGGTCTTTGGGTTTGTCAAACATGAGGTTGCTCAGGTCATTTGCCCCTGTATATTGTGTATCTAATCTGCTCCATTGGTCTATCATTCTATTCCTTAGCCAGTATCAGATTGTTCTGATGATTGTTGCTTTATAGTACAGTTTGAGATCTGTTATGGCTAGGCCTCCTTCCTTCACATTGTTTTTTTGTTAGTTCCCTTGATATTCTTGACCTGTTGTTCTTCCAGATGAATTTTGTTATTATTTTTTCTAGTTCTATAAAATAATTATTTGGTAGTTTGATTGGTATGGCAGTAAATAAACAAATAAATTTAGGTAGAATTGTCATTTTTATTATATTAGCTCCATCTACCCATGAGCAATTAACATTTTCCCAATTGTTTAAATCTAACTTTATTTGTATTGAGTGCTTTGTAGTTGTGTTCATTTATTTCCTGTGTTTGGCAAGCAGATTCCCACGTGTTTTATATTGTTTAGAGTGACTTGAAGTGGAGTTTCTTTTTTTAATTCTTGCTGCTGAGTTTTGTTGGAAATATACAGAAATGCTGATGGCTTATGTGGGTTTATTTTGTACTCTGCAACTTTACTAAAGTTATTAATTATTTCAGCTAGTTTTTTAGTTGATTCTCTAAGTAGACCATCATATCATCTGCAAAGAGTGATAGGTTAGTCTCCTCATTGCCTATTTTAATACCTTCAATTTCTTTTTCTTTCCTTATTGCTAAAGCTAGCATTTGTAATACGATATTAAATAATAGTGCATCAAACACTTTAAAGCACTTCCTACTCTCAAGGCAGTGTGCTAGACCCTTAAAAGATCTTTAAAACTAGTAGGGAAGAAATTAATCTTTGAGAGCAATTTGAGTGATATAACCTGATTAGGACAGTCATTAGTAGACAGACATTAATGGGATCTTTGATCTTCTCAATGCTAGTTTCTTAAGCCTGAATAGAATTTCCTTCTCAGAGATAGCTTTTCAGATTCTAGGCTGAAAATAGTTCCCATCTAACCAGGCATTCAGAAGATGTAGCAGATAGAGGTCTGGGGCTACAGTCTGGGAGGCTTGAGTTCAAACCCACAGCCTCAGATGTTTACTAGCTCTGTGACCTTGGACAAAACACTTAACTCTGTTTGCCTCAGTTTCTTCATGGGGATAATAATAATAGCACCAACCTCTCAGGTTAGGGAACCAAATGATATAATCTTTATGTAATGTAAAATGATTGTTAAGTAATGAGTAGTATTATTAAATAATAATTAATTTAAATAATAATTATTTGTATGAGCAAATAATACTTGTACTTCTACCTCCCAGGTAAAGTTCAAATGAGATAATATTCATAAAATGATTAACTTAGAGCCTGGCACGGAGCAGGTGCTATATAAATGCTAACTATTATTATTCCTGTATGGACTTGACCATAAGGTCCTGGATGCCAGGGATCGTTTTGTCTCCCTATTACATTCATAGATTTAGAACTATAAGGAAATGCCCTCTTGTCTGATCCCTTCATCTATCAGCCAATAAACACAACTAAGCACCTACTCCAAGTCAGGCACAAATACAAAACCAGGAGAGTTCTTGTCCCCACTGAATTAATACTCTACTGAGGGCAGAAGGAGAGTTAGAATATGTACACATAGACATAATTAGAGCCAGTGGACAAAAGAATACCAAATGATTGGGGGAGAGGCATTAACAACTTAAGAGAATGCCAACAGGCTCTTGGGAGGACTTGACCAGAGCCTTGAAGAGAGCTTAAAGTTCCAAGAGGCAAAGGTGAAGAGAGAGAGCTTTCCAGGCATGGGCAACAGCTTGGACAAAGGCATGGAGATGGAAGATGAAATAATCTTCCTGAAGAAATGCAAATAGGTCAGAGTGTGCCACAGGGAAGAGTCATCATAATTAGTCTGAAAGATAAATTGGAATCAGAATGTGAATGTGAATGTGAATTTACGGTGTGAAATTTAATGGAAGGAATTAAAATAAAAGCATGGACTATGTTAAGTTCTTATTATATGCAAAGCATCATGCTAAGTGCAGGGGATCAAAAGAGAAAACCACGATGGCATCTGCACTCCAAGAGCTCATCTTCTTTTTCCTTTTTCTTTTTTAGCAATAAATCTTATTGATATGTTTTGGTTTTGCATCACCTTATTCTCCCTGCATTCCTTCTCCTCCTTCTCCCAGATAGTCATCACACATAACAAAGCCTATTTTGGGAGTTCACATTTCATTTTCCAGGTGAGGAAACTGAGTCCTGGGAGACTTAAATTTTTTTTGCCTGAGTTCACACAGGATTTAAATGGCAGAGCTGGGATTTCAACCTAAATTCTCTGACTCCAACTTCAGCTCTCTTATTTACACTTCTTTACTATTTCTTAAGCCTTTTCCTCCTTCCCCCCTCTTCTCTCCCTCCCTCCCTCCTCCTTCCCAAAGCAGTGCTCTTTGGGCTTCTGTGCTCATTAAACATGGAGAATCAGAGTAATATCAGACAGAGGGCATAGGATGTGAACTTAGGAGACCTTGGCTTGAATTCCATCTCTGACATCTAGGATTTAGGTGACTGTGATTAGGTCACTTCACCAATCCAAGGAGGATAAAGATCACTTATCTTGCCTTCTTTATAGGGTCATTGTGTGGAAAGTATGTTATAAATATGAAGAAGCTAGGGAATTTTTTTTAAATCCTAGTTATTTCCAAAAGAAATTCTTTTTTGAAAATTTATTAAAAACAATAATGAAAGTGATAACTATTAATAGTGCTAATTAATTAAAATAATAAATAAATAATTGCATAAAAGTAGAAAGGAAACTAAACAAGTTATTTGATCAACCCAAATCTCTATTCACTATCTATATTCTCATTGAGACAATTACAATAAAAAGCCTTACCTTTTGTCTTAGAATCAATATTCTAAGACAGAAAATTGGTAAGGGCTAGGCAATGGGAATTAAGTGACTTGCCCAGGGTCACACAGCTAGGAAGTATCTGAGGCTAGATTTGAATCCAGGACTTCCCATCTCTAGACCTCGCTCTCAATCCACTGAGCCACCTAGCTACCCTTGGGACAATAATAATTAATCTTCATGCTGACAACCTTAGAGGTACTACATTTTAAGAAGGTCCATCATAAGCTAGAGATCATCAGGAAAAGAGTAGCAAGGATGATGGGATAATTTAGAAAACCTGCCATATTAAGCAATCAATCCAGAAGCATTTGAGGCATCTATTATACTATGTGCCAGGCATAGGGCTAGGTACTGAGAATATGAAGTCAAAAATAGAACAATGCCTGACCTTGGGAAGTTTACATTCTATCAAGGGAGACAACATTGAATTATTGAAAAGAACATTTATTAACCTACTTCTAGTGCAAAATTTTGTGTTAAGTACTGGATATATAAATAGAAAAACAAGATGATACTTGCTCTCGAGCAACTCACTTTCTAATGGGATATTCAACACATATAAGAAGTTCAAGCCTGCTAGAAGGGCTGAAAATCTAGCTTCAAGTCCAGTGGAGACATCTCACGGTATTCTTAAGTTTCCAAGGCAAAATAGACAGTAATGCATTTTCTTTCATTTAGTTTCTTCTGATGATCATATCTTTTTCCTGATGTTGAACTGTTTGACAGTTCCATGGACTTTAGTGGTGAGAATTTGATTTTCTAGGTTTTCAGTGGCTGTGGTCATTGGAGTGGAGACGGGGTCCTGACCAGAAGCAAGATCCATGGTCTGAGAAGTGTGTCCTCTTCCAGCTATTACACTTCCCTCCCCATTAGTGGCAATTGATCATCAATTGGTATTGGTGTTACCAATGAAAATGGGCCTCTTCTTCACATTGACTGATGGCTGCAGATCTTGGGCTGATGTTTTAGGGGAGAGGGCATTGCTATCTCCAAGGCTCTTGGCTTTGTTTTGAACAATCTCTTCCGGGGTCTGAGAAGAAGAGGTGGCTGAAGTTGTACTGGTTTGGCTGGCCTGCAAATGTAGACATATAAGCATGTCAAATATATGCAAAAGAAAAACTTGATAATTTTGTCAGGGAGAGTCATTAGCATTCCCGTTGAGGGAATTGGGAAAGGCATCATTTTAGTGCTTGATCTGAGTTTTGAAGGAAACCAGAAATCCTTAAAAAGTTAGGGGAACAGGGTGTACAAAGGCATGGAGATGGGAGAAGAGTTATCATTTGTGAAGAAATGTAAGAAGTATAGTTTTCTGGTTCAAAGAATGAGTAAAAGGACATAATAAGCCTGCAAAAGTAGATTAGAGATAGGTATATTAGGATTAGTTGAAGAAATTAAGGATAGTTAGCCTGGAGAAGACTTGGAATGGAGCAACAGACACAACAGTTAGCAGTCCTCAAGTATATGTGAGGTTTTAATTGATCAATTTTCTTTTGATACATCATAAACATCTCAACTGGCAATTAGGATACTCTTTCCTACAGTACAATATTTGAAATCAGTTAAATAAAATATTATAAAGAACTGTAATGAGTGGCACTGTCCCATCCTTACTCTATAGAAATGTACCATTCTAAGGAATTGCATAAATCTTAATCAGTTTGAACCAATGTAGTCTCTTATATATAATCTTGGTTTTCTTTGCATTTTAAGTCACCTTCTTTTGCATAGTTGTGGTGCCTAATTTGTTGTTGTTGTTCTTCCTTCTTTTTGTCTTCAAATCTTGAAAAGGTTGCAATGTGGAAGAGCCAATCTACTTATTTGACTTGGCCTTTGAAGGCTAGAACCAAGAATAGTGGGTGAAAGTTGCAAAATGATTTATTTAGGATCTAGGTAAGGAAAAACCTGTTAACTTTCAGAGCCATATCAAAGGAGAATGATTTATTTCAGGAAGTCACTGGAGGTGATGGGAGGTCAATTTCATCAATAAGAAGAGGCTTAGTGACCGCTCCTTGGGAAAGTGGTAATGGGGATTCTTGCTCAGATCAGGAGCATTAAATTACTTGAGGTTTCTTCTAACCTTCAGATTTTGTGATTCTGATTCTTCATTAGGAAATAGACTCAAAGCTTGAAGGGTCTTTCAAGATGATCTGGCCTTTTATCATAGGCACTTAAGTAAAGACATGCTGAATGATCTAGTTTTACTTTTTTTTTTTTAATTAAAGAAGAGCTCACTAATGCCTAGAGAACTTAAGTGACTTCTCCAACGTCATAGAAGTAGGAAGTCGTAAAATCAAAACTCAAACCCAGGTCACCTGATTCAAAAACCAAATTCAGTGGCCTTTTTCATCATTACATTATAGTAGGGATATTCTTTTATTAGATAACTACCAATTTAGTGGAGTCACCAGAATAAGCTCCAATATCTCATGGTGGCATAGAGATATGCCTGAACTCTAAGAAATTCTAGCAATGGAGAGTAAGGGGGTGGCACATCTTATACAATTAGAAGGGCTTGGGCTGGGGGGACAGACTATGGATCTCTTGGCTAGTATCTGGCTTAGATAAATTTAGAGAGTTTCATTAGCAGAAGATTGTACACTTGGTAATTGGACATTTATATGAAAAACAAATCATGGGGGAGAGAAGGTAGGTGGTTGGTCAAAAGGTAGAAATAATGTGCATTGGTAGGGGCACTGAGGAGGTCACGACAAGTGGTTCAAAGGTAAAGAGCTGGAAAGGACCTCAGAGGGGATCTAGCCCAATCCTCCTCATTTTAGAGTAGAAAGGATTTGCCTACATTTATACAAGGGTGGTATTGGAATCCAGGTGCTTTAAATCAAGAGACAGTAATCCACTGTGCTGTTTATTCATTTCAGTCATTGATGACTCTTCTTGACCCATTTGGGGTTTTCTTGGCAAAGATACAAGAGTTGCTTGCCAGTTCCTTCTCCAGCTAATTTTATAGATGAGGAAACTGAGGCAAACAGGGTTATTTGACTTGTGCAGTGTCCCACAGCTAATAAGTGTCCAAGGCCAGATTTGAAGATAAGTCTTGCTGACTTCAGACTTGGCACTGTATCCACTGACCCACCTAGCTGTCCTCTTTCCCCTGAATCATGTTTTCAAGCATTGAAGTACCTAGTTAAGAGATAGCAAAAGAGCCACAGATAGCTTCCTGTTTCTGGCTCCAAACTTAAGATTTTACAGTTGAATTGAGTAATACACAGAACTGTGTTCTTGACCATCAAAACCATTCAGTTGAAGGAGGAAGAAAATGCATAGGATCTCAGATATGGGAGAAGAAGGGAAGAGTCTTAAGGAGCAGTCTCTGCCATTTTTTTAGCCAAAAATAAAATGCTCAACCATTTCTAAACGGAGTACTCTTGGGGAGGAGAAAGTACTGCTGCTTTATAATGATTTTTATTTTGTTATTTGTTAATATTTTGCACCTATATATTTTAATACTATAAAATATTATTAATTTAATAAATAGTTAAACAATGTTTTATCTCTATTTTATAAATTATATAATTGTATATAATAATATATTTATTATATAACATAATTATATGTCAAACATTATATTATGTAACATAACATAACAACTTATATAACATATAATACATAAACAATATATGTGCATATGACATGTAATTATATATAATTAAATTAATAAATTATTTATTAAAATTATATTTATTGTGTATTTATATTGCTTCATGTATAGTGGGTATGACAGTATGCCTACTTCTTAATTATTATTCAGGGTGTGTGTGTGTGTCTGTTTGTCTATGTTTGGGCCTGGAGGTAGGGTAAATATTGGGGAAATTCACAGTATTCTGAAGAGGTCGATAACTCTGAGGTAGAGTGAAAAAGAAGGGACATTTTAAATTACTGAGTAGGGACAGATTCCTCCATCTTTTTACTATCTTTTCTTTGTTTCTAATACTGTCTAAAGCTGTCTCAAGAAGTAGTCTGTCTAGATTCTTTGCTGAGTTACCACCCCAGCCCCTGACATATGGGCTCAATTGATTTTATTCATTGTCTCAAGGGTGATGAGTAACCACTGGTTTATGTTTCTCTCTCCTTCCTGGCTATGCATTTAACATAATGGCTTTCTTTGGGGTTTGTACCTGGAGGATTTTTTCCAGCTGACTTCCCTAGTCCCAGAGTCCTTTATGGCCTACAATGCCTATGCCCTGTATTTAATGCTCTAAAATAGGCAAGTGGTAGATGACATTTTATTTAAGCCAGAAATTCCACAGAGTGGAGTTGCTTGGTTTCTGGTGTTCAGCAAATCATAGAATGGACACTAAGAAGGTCGTCTGGTCCAGCCTCCCCCACACAGTGTTGAATTCCCTTCTGCAAATGATTGTTCAGTCTCTGGATCCAATGAAGATGTTCACAGAGGCTGGCTATTCCAATGTTGGACAGTTTCAGGGTGCTGAAAAATCTTCTCCATGTTGAAACATAGTCTGCTCCCTTTCACAAAGTGGTTATGGTTTTTCCCACTAGAGCAACAGAAAGCAGGTCTACACAACAGTCCTTGAAATTTAGAGACAATCCGGAATGCATTCCTTCCTCACTTCCTTCTCATAGAATCTTCCTCCTCTTCCTTCCTTCCTCTCTCTCTAACTGCTTCTTATTTAACCACCTTGCATTTGTTTTGTATTATTCTGTTTAAATTTATCCTATCATGTTTTTACTTTACCCTTCACCTCCTCAACACCCTCCCCCCCCCAGCTAACTCGCATTTCCACTGGTTTTAACATGTATGATCAGCCAAGACTTATTTCCATATTATTGATAGTTACATTGGTGTGGTCTTTTCCAGTCTACATCCCCAATCATGTTCCTCATCAACCCAAGTGTCCAAGCAGTTGTTTTTACATGACTTATGTAACCATGGAAAATTTTTCTAAAAATAAAAAATTATAAAAATAAAAAAAATAAGTAAATGGCAACTACTCCAGTATCTTNCTAACCTTCAGATTTTGTGATTCTGATTCTTCATTAGGAAATAGACTCAAAGCTTGAAGGGTCTTTCAAGATGATCTGGCCTTTTATCATAGGCACTTAAGTAAAGACATGCTGAATGATCTAGTTTTACTTTTTTTTTTTTTAATTAAAGAAGAGCTCACTAATGCCTAGAGAACTTAAGTGACTTCTCCAACGTCATAGAAGTAGGAAGTCGTAAAATCAAAACTCAAACCCAGGTCACCTGATTCAAAAACCAAATTCAGTGGCCTTTTTCATCATTACATTATAGTAGGGATATTCTTTTATTAGATAACTACCAATTTAGTGGAGTCACCAGAATAAGCTCCAATATCTCATGGTGGCATAGAGATATGCCTGAACTCTAAGAAATTCTAGCAATGGAGAGTAAGGGGGTGGCACATCTTATACAATTAGAAGGGCTTGGGCTGGGGGGACAGACTATGGATCTCTTGGCTAGTATCTGGCTTAGATAAATTTAGAGAGTTTCATTAGCAGAAGATTGTACACTTGGTAATTGGACATTTATATGAAAAACAAATCATGGGGGAGAGAAGGTAGGTGGTTGGTCAAAAGGTAGAAATAATGTGCATTGGTAGGGGCACTGAGGAGGTCACGACAAGTGGTTCAAAGGTAAAGAGCTGGAAAGGACCTCAGAGGGGATCTAGCCCAATCCTCCTCATTTTAGAGTAGAAAGGATTTGCCTACATTTATACAAGGGTGGTATTGGAATCCAGGTGCTTTAAATCAAGAGACAGTAATCCACTGTGCTGTTTATTCATTTCAGTCATTGATGACTCTTCTTGACCCATTTGGGGTTTTCTTGGCAAAGATACAAGAGTTGCTTGCCAGTTCCTTCTCCAGCTAATTTTATAGATGAGGAAACTGAGGCAAACAGGGTTATTTGACTTGTGCAGTGTCCCACAGCTAATAAGTGTCCAAGGCCAGATTTGAAGATAAGTCTTGCTGACTTCAGACTTGGCACTGTATCCACTGACCCACCTAGCTGTCCTCTTTCCCCTGAATCATGTTTTCAAGCATTGAAGTACCTAGTTAAGAGATAGCAAAAGAGCCACAGATAGCTTCCTGTTTCTGGCTCCAAACTTAAGATTTTACAGTTGAATTGAGTAATACACAGAACTGTGTTCTTGACCATCAAAACCATTCAGTTGAAGGAGGAAGAAAATGCATAGGATCTCAGATATGGGAGAAGAAGGGAAGAGTCTTAAGGAGCAGTCTCTGCCATTTTTTTAGCCAAAAATAAAATGCTCAACCATTTCTAAACGGAGTACTCTTGGGGAGGAGAAAGTACTGCTGCTTTATAATGATTTTTATTTTGTTATTTGTTAATATTTTGCACCTATATATTTTAATACTATAAAATATTATTAATTTAATAAATAGTTAAACAATGTTTTATCTCTATTTTATAAATTATATAATTGTATATAATAATATATTTATTATATAACATAATTATATGTCAAACATTATATTATGTAACATAACATAACAACTTATATAACATATAATACATAAACAATATATGTGCATATGACATGTAATTATATATAATTAAATTAATAAATTATTTATTAAAATTATATTTATTGTGTATTTATATTGCTTCATGTATAGTGGGTATGACAGTATGCCTACTTCTTAATTATTATTCAGGGTGTGTGTGTGTGTCTGTTTGTCTATGTTTGGGCCTGGAGGTAGGGTAAATATTGGGGAAATTCACAGTATTCTGAAGAGGTCGATAACTCTGAGGTAGAGTGAAAAAGAAGGGACATTTTAAATTACTGAGTAGGGACAGATTCCTCCATCTTTTTACTATCTTTTCTTTGTTTCTAATACTGTCTAAAGCTGTCTCAAGAAGTAGTCTGTCTAGATTCTTTGCTGAGTTACCACCCCAGCCCCTGACATATGGGCTCAATTGATTTTATTCATTGTCTCAAGGGTGATGAGTAACCACTGGTTTATGTTTCTCTCTCCTTCCTGGCTATGCATTTAACATAATGGCTTTCTTTGGGGTTTGTACCTGGAGGATTTTTTCCAGCTGACTTCCCTAGTCCCAGAGTCCTTTATGGCCTACAATGCCTATGCCCTGTATTTAATGCTCTAAAATAGGCAAGTGGTAGATGACATTTTATTTAAGCCAGAAATTCCACAGAGTGGAGTTGCTTGGTTTCTGGTGTTCAGCAAATCATAGAATGGACACTAAGAAGGTCGTCTGGTCCAGCCTCCCCCACACAGTGTTGAATTCCCTTCTGCAAATGATTGTTCAGTCTCTGGATCCAATGAAGATGTTCACAGAGGCTGGCTATTCCAATGTTGGACAGTTTCAGGGTGCTGAAAAATCTTCTCCATGTTGAAACATAGTCTGCTCCCTTTCACAAAGTGGTTATGGTTTTTCCCACTAGAGCAACAGAAAGCAGGTCTACACAACAGTCCTTGAAATTTAGAGACAATCCGGAATGCATTCCTTCCTCACTTCCTTCTCATAGAATCTTCCTCCTCTTCCTTCCTTCCTCTCTCTCTAACTGCTTCTTATTTAACCACCTTGCATTTGTTTTGTATTATTCTGTTTAAATTTATCCTATCATGTTTTTACTTTACCCTTCACCTCCTCAACACCCTCCCCCCCCCCCAGCTAACTCGCATTTCCACTGGTTTTAACATGTATGATCAGCCAAGACTTATTTCCATATTATTGATAGTTACATTGGTGTGGTCTTTTCCGGTCTACATCCCCAATCATGTTCCTCATCAACCCAAGTGTCCAAGCAGTTGTTTTTACATGACTTATGTAACCATGGAAAATTTTTCTAAAAATAAAAAATTATAAAAATAAAAAAAATAAGTAAATGGCAACTACTCCAGTATCTTTGCCAAGAAAACCTCATGGACAGTACTGATGCCCTATGTATGTTCCACGACCATAAAGACATGCCAGATATGACTGAACCAATGAATAATAACAAATGGTCATGGTTACCTTAGAGGCAAGGGACTAAGAAAGTGAAAAGAAACTAGAGTAAAAATTGGAGTATAAAAAACGGCAAGTGTTTGCTAAGAAAGGAAAAGTTCAATGTGGTGTGACAAGAATTTCATTTTCTGGATAAATTCCAGTGGGGGAACCTCTGGCCAGGCTTCTTGTGGATACAAACACAACTCATCCTCCTAGGTATTGGAGACATGGTTGCTGCAGCTTGAGCTGTGGAAGAATGGCAATGTGATAAGCTTAAAAAGTTTAAGAGATGTTATGAATTCAAGGAGACACTGTCTCCATGCCAATGTCTTGTATGGTAATCTGCACACAATAGGTTATGAATAAATACTGGATTTTTTAATGCAAAAAAATAAAATACATACATTTATCCTATCATATATACATATATGTACACATACTTTGTCAACAATCAAATGAGATTAACATAAAAGGCACTTTGCAAATTCTGTATAAAGTGCTATGTAGATGGTAACTATACTGTCTCTCCTAATAGAATGTAAATTCCTTCAAAATAGAGGTGGTTTCTTACTTTTTCTTTCTTTTTTCTTTTTTGGTCTTTTTAACTAATACAATACTTGGCACACAATATATGTTTAACATAAAGCTTATTGATTGATAGTTATTTTCCCTTCTCATAATCTTCCTTGCTCCTGTTTGATTGATATTTAGTTATTTTATCTCCTTTTAATCTTCCTTCTTCCTGGTTGGTTGATAGCTATTTTATCTCCTTCTAATCTTTCTTCTTCCTGATCAACATCAAAAAGTCCTTCAACCATATGTGAAAAGTTGTGAGGTGAAAAAGAAATAGTATTGGACGTGAACCAATGGCCAGAACCAACTATGACTATATCCGTGTGCTAATTCTGGTTTGATAAGCTCCATTCCTCATATTCTTCCTCTTTGCAGATAGACTAACAGATTGATGGGATCTCCACTTATCTTGATGGGGTGGTCTACCACTGTCATAGACACTCAAAGAAACACATGAAAACTCATACCAGAAGAGAAGGTCCAAACTGTTGTAGGCAAAGGGGTTTTTCATGGCCCTGAGCAAATATCATGCTGGCCAAACCTGAGTTCCCATGATGTAGTAACTTCTCCTGGTTCACCACAGAAAGGCCTCTGATCAACAAATCACCATCAGAGACTTGCCTGTATATGTGGCTATTATATTCAGCCACTAATTGATTGTATGTAAGAGAACTTTGTACAGCATATACAGCCTTCTTTCCTATTGACTTTGATTACAGGCTGGAGGTAACTTACATGGACACCATTTGACTCTATTTCTCCTGTCTCCTCTGCAGAAGCACCTCTGCTCCGGTTGCTCAGTCTGCCTCCAACATCTTTATACACATCATTGGTGACTTGGGGAAATGGGAAAGGCTTCCTATAAAAGATGAGATTTGGCCTGGGAAGCCAGGGAAGCCAGGAGGTAGAGATCAGGAAGGAACATTTCATGCATGGGTAATGTAATGATAAATCATACAGCCATGTGGAAATCAAGATGATGGACAGTTACCTGCTTAGAATATAGAATGAACCAAGCCTGGCAGGAGCTGGCAGTTGCCAAGGACAGTTGAGGCTGGGATATAAAAGCCAGGATTTGAACTGAGAAGGAATCTCAGATTTGAAATTGGATTGGAGAGGGTGGGCTTGGAAAAGTAGGCCTTAGGCGAGCTTATTCAACCAGCAAACTATACCAATCTACTTCATCAGTCCACGATCCTGAATTAACCATCAAGAAGAAACACCAATACCTTATCAGCAGAGTAACCTTGAATTAAGATGGGCCACTCTGGCCCAACCAGACTGGCTTTTGTCAAACCTGATTAACATCAATCCAGAGATCATCAATAACATCATTAGCCTTAATTAATTAAGGACTTCCTGTTCCCTTGTTTCCCATTCCCTAAGCCTGTTAGTAATAAATCTTTAAACTTACTTTAGATTTGGCTTCATCTATAATTCTAGGGCTTCAGTATAGATCACATCCTTGGAATATTTGAAGGGAAGAGGTGAATTATACCATTCAAAAGCAGAGTTTAATTTGCAGTCAATCAAAGCATTATCCATTGGTACAGAGTGTCAGTTAGACGAGATATCTGTATAATTCTAACTGCAGATTCATTACCTGGTTGGTAACTCTGGGATATTGTTATACCTGGAGTTCGGGTCCAGCAGATTCACCATATTTTAATAATAGCTATTGCTGTGGGGGTCCTTTGAGATTCACTGCTACAATTTAAGTGTCTCACTTAGGATTCACTCCACTTTACCCATATCCAGATCCTCATACCATCAGGATTTATGTAAGAGTTTTTTCTCAAATCCGAGATCTCTTCTCAGTTCAAATCCTGGCTTTTATACCCGAGCCTCAACTGTTCTTGGCACCTGCCAGCTCCTGCCAGGCTCAGTTCATTCTATATTCTAAGCAGGTAACTGTCCATCATCTTGATTTCCACATGGCTGTACAATTTATCATTACAGTATTAATTAAAGGAAAAGCCATTGAGATGGAACTGGGAGTGATTTATGAGAAGAACACCAAGGGAGCCAGTGTCTTTCACTCAAAGAGTATATGGGCAGAGGGGCCAAGATGTAAGAAGATTCGGCTGATTAAGAAGGGTGACCAGATTATAAAGGGTTTTGAATAGCCAACAGAAAATTTTCCCTTTTATCCAATGGGGATAGAGTCACTGATTATATTGAGTAGGGCAGTACCATGGTTAGACCTGTCCTTTGCAAATATGACTTTGATTATTGAGTGGAGGGATTGAATTGGGAAGATATTTGGCCCATGTAGACACATTGATGGCTTCTTGCAATAATCCAGGTAAGAGGAGATAAGAGTACATATATTTGAGATGTTATAAAGGTGTCTATCAAAATATCAATTAAACAAAAGGTACATTCATTTCTCCCCTCTCCCCCATAAAAGAGTGAAGCCAGACTTTCAGAATCTACTCTACAAGTATAAAGTGATCTACAGCATGGTACAATGGAAAGAATCCTTACTCTAGAGTTAAAGGATCTGTCTCTTTGATGCTGGACAAATTACTTAGGCTATCTATGCCTCAGTTTGCTCCTCTGTCAAATGAGGAGTCTAGACCAGATCAATCAGAATATTTGTTTTTTTATAACTCTTCCCTTCTGTGTTAGAATCAATACTAAGCATTGGTTCCAAGGCAGAAGAGTGGTAATTGTTAGGCAATAGGGGTTAAGTGACTTGCTCAGGATCACACAGCTAGGAAGTGTCTGAGACCAGATTTGAACACAGGACGACCCCTCTCTAGGCCTGACTCTCAATCCACTGACTCACCTAGCTGCTTCCTGCTTATCTTTATTAAGCACCTAAAATGTTGGATTAGATGGTCTCAAAGTGCCCTTCCAGTTGGTATCACATTCTCATGAGAAAGTCAAGTTGGGGAAATGAGATCTTAATCACTCCACCAAGAATGTGAAAATATTGAAACCCAACAGGGCTTCTGTTGGCTTGGATTGCCCAGTTAGCAACCCTCACTTTTGAATGGCCTTTCAACACCTCTGAAATCACTTTGACATCTATTGTGCTAGCTTCCTCCCCTGGGGATATTGCCCTCACTTCAACAAAAATGGAAACCACCTAAAGTTACCCAGTAAAACAGTGCATGAGGCAAGAACAGAACCCCTTTCCAGGATTCTTTCTAGCCTGCATTTACCTCCAGGTAATTGTTCTAATTCTACCCTACCTTTATTCTGTTGGGCATGGAAAGAGCCCTTTTGATAGCATTTGCTTAATAGAAAGAATCCATCACTCAGTCAATAAGCATTTATATTATTATTATTATTATTATTATTATTATTATTATTATTTTAAAACCCTTATTTTTCTCTCTTAGTAACAACAGAAGGGCCAGGGTTAGGCAAATGGAGTTAAGTGACTTACCTAGGGTCACACAACTAGGAAGTGTCTGAGGCCAAATTTGAATCCAGATCCTCTCAACTCCAGATCTGGTACTTTATCCACTGAAGCACCTAGCTGTCCCTCAATAAGACTCTATAGGGGGCAGCCAGGTGGCTCAGTGGGTTGAAAGTCGGGTCTAGAGTTAGGAGGTGCTAGGTTTAAATTTGGCCTGAGACTTCCTAGCTGTGTGATCCTGGGCACTTGCCCAGTGACTATTAAGTCACTTAATCCCCATTGCCTAACCTTTACTGCTCTTCTGTCTTAGAATATACAGTATTGATTCTAAGACAAAAGGTAGGGTTTTTTCAAGGGCATTTATAAATTGCCTATTATGCGCAGACACTGTTCTAAGGGCTGGAAATACAAAGAAAGGGAAAGGACAGTCAGTCCCTGTCCTTGAGGTGCTCCCAGTCTAATGGGGGAGATGACACCCAAATAGCCATGCACACACAAGACAGGGTCAATGTGAATGGAAGGCAGTTTCAGAGGGAAAGCATCAGTTTGAGGAGGGCCAGGGACCAGCAAAGATGGAATTCACACTGACTCATGAAAGAGGACTGGTGACTTCTCTTCTGCCTACTACCTATGTGACCTGTCTTCTAAGCTCTCTGGGTCTCATTTTCCTTTTCTGTAAAATGAGAGGACTGGGTTCTTCTAAAGCAGAAGTTCTTAACTTGGATTCTGAGGACTTCATAAAAATCTTTTGATAACTATTTCACTGTCAACATCTAAGACAAAAAGGGTATTCTACCTAAAGGTCTATTGTTCTGTTTGAAATGGGCCAGTCTGGGACTTTCCTTGGGGTGAGTTTTCAGGGGACAGGGCAGAATTGGAGTCTCCAGATTTCAAGCTGACATCACTAATTCTATTTCCCTTATGATCCTATACATTTTATTTTATGCATTTGACATTGGAGGGACTGGGTATGCCAGCCAAAGCAAAAATTTTGTTAATCTTATTTTGAAATAAAAATGCTTATCCTATTTCTGTTTTTTTTTCTTTATTGATTTAAAAAAAAAACACCAAATCAATTGCGACATAGCTTGCTCCTTCCAGGACCTATGAGACTATGATTTATTGGGTATAATCTTCTAAAACAGAATATTTATTGCCAGAGGTAAATGGTACCAGGTTCACACAACCCTTCCTAGAGCAAGTATGCATGGGAAGAGTGTCTCTTAGAGTTCTTTTTTTTAAACCCTTACCTTCTGATTTAGAATCAATATTGTGTATTGGTTCCAAGGCAGAAGATCCGGAAGGGATAGGCAGTGGGGGTTAAGTGACTTTCCTAGGGTTACTCAGCTAGGAAGTGTCTAAAGCCACATTTGAACCCAGGACCTCCCTTCTATAGGGCTACTAGTTGCCTCCTCCAAATATTCTTAAATTCTGGTCCTTCTAGTGTCACAAACACTATTCTGAGAAATGGGTAGACTTCAGACTGCAAAAGAGTCTATGACACCAAAAAAATGGAGGAGCAAGAAGGCCTATTACAAAATTTTAAATTCTGGTATCCAGTTACAACTTTAAATTCTCTAACTTCCAATTTTGCTACCTATTTGATTTTGGAAGAAGATGGCTTATTTCACATAGATTATGAGCACCATTCTCAGTTTATTGATGGAGGAACATGGGCTACTTGCTGCTTGGCTCATTAAAGATCAAGAAACTAGAACTATGAAGCCCCTTTGCTCAAGTTATACAAGGCACTATTGCCATATCGGTGTAGACCATTCTGTAACTCTCCATATAAAAAGCCACAAAATCTGTGTCACAGATCTTTTTATCCTTTCCTCTATTTCCATATTTGAACTCAAGGCTCAGTGGCTTTCTGAGAACTGGATTCTCTCGGACTTTCTAACCCAAGGGGGATGAGGGTGAAATCAGACATGTGGAAATAAATCTATGCGGGTTTCCAAAGGGAGACAGAGCATGGCTTCTAGCAGAACCATGCTCACTTACGAGGGCAGAGAGCTCAGGGCGCTGTTGCTACCCTTTTGGAGACTAATGAATGAAAGCAATTTTGGTGTCAGAGGTTGCCAGCCTACGAAGATGTAGGCCTGGGAGAAATCCTGTTGTAACATCACCAAAATAAGTTTAAAGTGAACATTTAAAGCAACTTTAAATGAGGAAAGAAGTCATGGAAAGACAGCAGATTGTTGTATGGGTCAAAGGTGTAGAGCATAAAGGATAGTCTTATTGTGCAATAACCATGGCCCTTTACTCCATTCTATGGGGTATGGAAGGAGGAAGCTCTCATGTGTCTCTTAGTATTGTTGTGAGGAGGATTACTTAGTTATTATTTCTCAAGCCCTTCTTGCTAGGTCTCCTAAATAATAACTAAGTAATCCTCCCCACAACAGTATGTATACCCTCTTTCGACTGTCCCCCTTTTCCACCTTGTCAAGTCTAGCCTCCTTTCCCCCACAATAGCATTGTAATAGTAATGATGATGATGATGATAATTGCTAACATTCCCACAGTGATTTGAGGTTTGCAAATTGCTTTTCATATATTATCTATTTGACTGATTTGCCAGGGATCACAAAGCTAATAAGTGTCTGAGGCAGGATTCAAACTCAGGTCTCCCTCACTTCTAGTCCCTGTACCACCCATCCTGTCTTGGACAAAAGGGCTCTACTGCCAGTTCTAGGAGAAAGAATCTGATCTTGCACCAGACACGACCACATTGCTGGTTAGAAGTCATAGGTGTTAAATAAAACTAAAACCTCTCCCTAGATCCTTAGAAAGTCTTTGGTATAAACTATTCATTGCCTGTCTTCTGATTGGCTTTCTAGACTTTTTAGTTTATTTTTATTTTTAGCATTCAGTGGCTGATGGGCTGTATTTGTGAAATCAATCAATAAACATTTACTTAGCAACTTCTCTAAGGCACCAGAATACAAAGATAAAAGTGAAACAGGCTGATCTTATGGAGGTTACATTCTATCAGAACCATATCAGAATCATACTGCTTGCATGTGAGGATCTTACAAAGTAATTTGGGGATAAATGCACTAGCATCTCAGGAAGGACTAGCAAAGCATGGAAGCTTTGTGTTCGTTCTCTCTCTCTCTCTCTCTCTCTCTCTCTCTCTCTCTCTCTCTCTCTCTCTATCCCCCTCTCTCTCTCTGTTTTTCTCTCTCCCTTTCTCTCCCCCCCCACTCTCTCCTTCCTCTTCCTCTGTCTGTCTCTGTCTCTCTTTCAGCACACATAATAGATGTGCACATATACACTACAACACATAAGTGTAACATCATGTGTGGATATTTACATCTCATATATTATATTTTCTTATGCACACATATATGTATTTGGGTATGTGAATGCACTTTCTCCTAACGTTGACCTCACCAAATCCTTCTCTTCCTTCAAAAGGCAGCTCAAGCCCCATCTTCTCCCCAGGGTGTTTCTGGATCCTCTCAAATGTTAGCTCTCTCCTTCCCAAACTGCCTTCTAATGAATGAGTTTGTTTTATCTCCAGGGTCTCTGAAAGGGTGGCACCCAATCCTGGGAGCCCTCTGCCCTTACAAATGTAGAAATGGGCCACGTTGGAATAGGAGCAACACTCTTTCTCCCTCCGTAATCAGCTATTAGTCACACCGGCACATTAATATAGAATGACAATAATTAGATTAAAATAAGGCACGTTTGTAATTCTGATCCATCTTCTTACCTAATTTGGGCCAAGTAAGAAGAGAATCAGTTGCTACTTTGATTGAACAAACACTAAGTACTGCAATACAGGTGGCATGGAGGTGGGAGTGGGGTTTGAGAAATAAAAAAGAACCCCAGATGTAACTGCTGCTTCCCCCTGAGGAGCTTACTTACAATGGAATTAGGATGTGCGGCTTGTAATAAAAATAATAGACATGCTGGCGTCCACATAGATTATGCTATAAAGTTTACAAAGTGATCTTTCAATCAACCCTTCAATCCACAGATCAGACTGAACCTCCTCTAAGGAATAAACCAAACATGCCCTGAAAGTCTTTTGCCTCTTTGTCAAGAGGAGGTACGTAGTTTTCTTTTTTTTTTTTTCCCTTTTTTTTATAATTAGACATTTATTAATATTCGTTTTTAACCTGTTTACATACTTTATGCCCCTACTTTCCCCTTCACTCCCCCGCTCTCCCCCCACTCATGGCCAACGCACAATTCCACTGGTTGTAACATGTGTCCTTGTTCAGGGTCTATTTCCCATTCATGTCCGCCTCAGCCCATGCATTCAAGCAATTGTTTATCTTATATGTTTCCTCTCCTGCAGTCCTTCCTCTGAACGTGGGTAGCATCTTTACCATAAATCCCTCAGAGCTGTCTTGTGTCATTGCAGTGCTGCTGGTACAGGAGCCCATTAAATTCGATTTTACCATAGTATATCAGTCTCTGTGTACAATGTTCTTCTGGCTCTGCTCCTTTCGCTCTGCATCACTTCCTGGAGGTCTCTCTAATTTGCATGGAATTCCTCCAGTTTATTATTCCTTTTAGCACAAT